>NW_027472586.1:610000-1187500 GCF_030347505.1 Rhynchophorus ferrugineus
ATGAAAATCTCAAAAGATACGTATTTTAAGTCGAAAGAAACGAAAATCCATGTTAAATCGCTTTAGAATGAATACTTTTCAAGATATGGGATATAAGCCGAAGTCAACTGATTTTTCAAAAATATATTTTTGAGTATACAACTTGTAAACTAAGGGATGTATTAAAATTGCTTTACTACCATTCGATTCAGAGCAAAATTCTTTATAATTCCTATAATTTTCATTAATATAAGATGACTTGCATAGAAATGACAGCAAAAATATTGAAAATGGCAAAAAATCGCAAATTTTCATGACTATATATATGGAAAAAGTGTTACATTTTTTCGTCTCTTGGATAACGATGAAAATCTCAAAAGATACGTATTTTAAGTCGAAAGAAACGAAAATCCATGTTAAATCGCTTTAGAATGAATACTTTTCAAGATATGGGATATAAGCCGAAGTCAACTGATTTTTCAAAATTATATTTTTAAGTATACAACTTGTAAACTAAGGGATGTATTAAAATTGCTTTACTACCATTCGATTCAGAGCAAAATTCTTTATAATTCCTATAATTTTCATTAATATAAGATGACTTGCATAGAAATGACAGCAAAAATATTGAAAATGGCAAAAAATCGCAAATTTTCATGACTATATATATGGAAAAAGTGTTAAATTTTTTCGTCTCCTGGATAACGATGAAAATCTCAAAAGATACGTATTTTAAGTCGAAAGAAACGAAAATCCATGTTAAATCGCTTTAGAATGAATACTTTTCAAGATATGGGATATAAGCCGAAGTCAACTGATTTTTCAAAAATATATTTTTGAGTATACAACTTGTAAACTAAGGGATGTATTAAAATTGCTTTACTACCATTCGATTCAGAGCAAAATTCTTTATAATTCCTATAATTTTCATTAATATAAGATGACTTGCATAGAAATGACAGCAAAAATATTGAAAATGGCAAAAAATCGCAAATTTTCATGACTATATATATGGAAAAAGTGTTACATTTTTTCGTCTCTTGGATAACGATGAAAATCTCAAAAGATACGTATTTTAAGTCGAAAGAAACGAAAAATCCATGTTAAATCGCTTTAGAATGAATACTTTTCAAGATATGGGATATAAGCCGAAGTCAACTGATTTTTCAAAAATATATTTTTGAGTATACAACTTGTAAACTAAGGGATGTATTAAAATTGCTTTACTACCATTCGATTCAGCGCAAAATTCTTTATAATTCCTATAATTTTCATTAATATAAGATGACTTGCATAGAAATGATAGCAAAAATATTGAAAATGGCAAAAAATCGCAAATTTTCATGACTATATATATGGAAAAAGTGTTACATTTTTTCGTCTCTTGGATAACGATGAAAATCTCAAAAGATACGTATTTTAAGTCGAAAGAAACGAAAAATCCATGTTAAATCGCTTTAGAATGAATACTTTTCAAGATATGGGATATAAGCCGAAGTCAACTGATTTTTCAAAATTATATTTTTAAGTATACAACTTGTAAACTAAGGGATGTATTAAAATTGCTTTACTACCATTCGATTCAGCGCAAAATTCTTTATAATTCCTATAATTTTCATTAATATAAGATGACTTGCATAGAAATGACAGCAAAAATATTGAAAATGGCAAAAAATCGCAAATTTTCATGACTATATATATGGAAAAAGTGTTAAATTTTTTCGTCTCTTGGATAACGATGAAAATCTCAAAAGATACGTATTTTAAGTCGAAAGAAACGAAAATCCATGTTAAATCGCTTTAGAATGAATACTTTTCAAGATATGGGATATAAGCCGAAATCAACTGATTTTTCAAAAATATATTTTTTAGTATACAACTTGTAAACTAAAGGTTGTATTAAAATTGTTTTACTACCATTCGATTCAGCGCAAAATTCTTTATAATTCCTATAATTTTCATTAATCTAAGATGACTTGCATAGAAATGACAGCAAAAATATTGAAAATGGCAAAAAATCGCAAATTTTCATGACTATATATATGGAAAAAGTGTTACATTTTTTCGTCTCTTGGATAACGATGAAAATCTCAAAAGATACGTATTTTAAGTCGAAAGAAACGAAAATCCATGTTAAATCGCTTTAGAATGAATACTTTTCAAGATATGGGATATAAGCCGAAGTCAACTGATTTTTCAAAATTATATTTTTAAGTATACAACTTGTAAACTAAGGGATGTATTAAAATTGCTTTACTACCATTCGATTCAGAGCAAAATTCTTTATAATTCCTATAATTTTCATTAATATAAGATGACTTGCATAGAAATGACAGCAAAAATATTGAAAATGGCAAAAAATCGCAAATTTTCATGACTATATATATGAAAAAAGTGTTAAATTTTTTCGTCTCTTGGATAACGATGAAAATCTCAAAAGATACGTATTTTAAGTCGAAAGAAACGAAAATCCATGTTAAATAGCTTTAGAATGAACACTTTTCAAGATATGGGATATAAGCCGAAATAAACTGATTTTTCAAAAATATATTTTTAAGTATACAACTTGTAAACTAAGGGATGTATTAAAATTGCTTTACTACCATTCGATTCAGAGCAAAATTCTTTATAATTCCTATAATTTTCATTAATATAAGATGACTTGCATAGAAATGACAGCAAAAATATTGAAAATGGCAAAAAATCGCAAATTTTCATGACTATATATATGAAAAAAGTGTTAAATTTTTTCGTCTCTTGGATAACGATGAAAATCTCAAAAGATGCGTATTTTAAGTCAAAAAAAACGAAAATCCATGTTAAATAGCTTTAGAATGAACACTTTTCAAGATATGGGATATAAGCCGAAATAAACTGATTTTTCAAAAATATATTTTTAAGTATACAACTTGTAAACTAAGGGATGTATTAAAATTGCTTTACTACCATTCGATTCAGCGCAAAATTCTTTATAATTCCTATAATTTTCATTAATCTAAGATGACTTGCATAGAAATGACAGCAAAAATATTGAAAATGGCAAAAAATCGCAAATTTTCATGACTATATATATGGAAAAAGTGTTAAATTTTTTCGTCTCTTGGATAACGATGAAAATCTCAAAAGATACGTATTTTAAGTCGAAAGAAACGAAAATCCATGTTAAATCGCTTTAGAATGAATACTTTTCAAGATATGGGATATAAGCCGAAGTCAACTGATTTTTCAAAAATATATTTTTGAGTATACAACTTGTAAACTAAGGGATGTATTAAAATTGCTTTACTACCATTCGATTCAGAGCAAAATTCTTTATAATTCCTATAATTTTCATTAATATAAGATGACTTGCATAGAAATGACAGCAAAAATATTGAAAATGGCAAAAAATCGCAAATTTTCATGACTATATATATGGAAAAAGTGTTACATTTTTTCGTCTCTTGGATAACGATGAAAATCTCAAAAGATACGTATTTTAAGTCGAAAGAAACGAAAATCCATGTTAAATCGCTTTAGAATGAATACTTTTCAAGATATGGGATATAAGCCGAAGTCAACTGATTTTTCAAAAATATATTTTTAAGTATACAACTTGTAAACTAAGGGATGTATTAAAATTGCTTTACTACCATTCGATTCAGAGCAAAATTCTTTATAATTCCTATAATTTTCATTAATATAAGATGACTTGCATAGAAATGACAGCAAAAATATTGAAAATGGCAAAAAATCGCAAATTTTCATGACTATATATATGGAAAAAGTGTTAAATTTTTTCGTCTCTTGGATAACGATGAAAATCTCAAAAGATACGTATTTTAAGTCGAAAGAAACGAAAATCCATGTTAAATCGCTTTAGAATGAATACTTTTCAAGATATGGGATATAAGCCGAAGTCAACTGATTTTTCAAAAATATATTTTTGAGTATACAACTTGTAAACTAAGGGATGTATTAAAATTGCTTTACTACCATTCGATTCAGAGCAAAATTCTTTATAATTCCTATAATTTTCATTAATATAAGATGACTTGCATAGAAATGACAGCAAAAATATTGAAAATGGCAAAAAATCGCAAATTTTCATGACTATATATATGGAAAAAGTGTTAAATTTTTTCGTCTCTTGGATACCGATGAAAATCTCAGAAGATACATATTTTAAGTTGAAAGAAACGAAAATCCATGTTAAAACACTTTAGAATGAATACTTTTCAAGATATGGGATATAAGCCGAAATAAACTGATTTTTCAAAAATATATTTTTAAGTATACAAGTTGCAAACTAAAGGTTATATTAAAAAATTTAATTTTTTATTTTTAGCAGCAATTTAAGAGAGAATGACTGTAAAAAAAGAGACGTTCCAAGAAGTCTAATAGCATTCAGTTAATGTAAGATATGTAACAAAACAAATAACAACAATTACTGAAGAAAATTTCCCAGTTGCAGAGGTTTTACATCACATACGTTGAAACTATATCCGTTTTTAATAAATCCTTCGTTACTAATACGTTATACACGGATTACATGGACAAAACTGAATGATTCTAAAGTATGACTCTACAAATTGAACAGGAAACCTTCTCGCCTCTCCACATAACTCAACCACAATCTGGCGCTAAAAATCTGGCATTATCGCCGGTATTTCACGTCATTTAACATTAATTTAGCGCCCCTCCGGCACTCTCACCTTCTCCGAATTCCTTCGCCGAAGCGCCGAGTTCATTACGACGGGGAGGCCAGAAAAAAGCCGTCGACGGAGCCATCTTCCCCCGACCCCATCAAGGCGCGCATCGAAATGAATGGCGCGTATCGAGAAAAATCGAGTGTTTGTGCAGTTGACACCCTTTGAAATCTGATTTCGACCGGAGAACCCCCCGCCCCGTCCCCACGGCCGTTGCCACTCGCTGCTTCGCGATCAGTAGATTAACAAGCGGGAGAGGTATGGGGGGTGACTAACGTCACAGATCTGCGAAAAGAGCCACTCGACGCTGTATGGGGAAATGGGGAGCTTAAAGAAAGAGGCGTTCTGCTTTTTTTGCTTTTGCGAGGCTTCCGTCCATCAACAGGTATCGTTTGTGGTGTCGGATGACTAAGAGTCCTTAAGAAAGATCATAATGACTGGTGGTTTTTTAATGCATTTTGGTAAGTAAGATAGAGAAAAGAGAAACAACAAAAGCCTTGAAAAACTCCGAACTCTATATATATATAGCCATTTTAGATTTTTAATATTCCATTTTTTTCATAAAAAATTTAAATGTGCATCATATATGGATAAATTATGTAATTTTTGCTTTTTTAGTACAATACTATATTTCCACACAAATTATAAACGTGAATCATATATATATGAATTATGTAGTTGCTGATTTTTGAATAGAATACTATTTTTACTTATACATTATAAATGTTCGTAATATATTTATATATTATGTATTTTTTTCTTTTTTAATATACTACTTGCTTCATTTGAAAAATTTGTACCATTGACATATAGCTCAGCTTTAGCTGTAATATTGGGTTTCCCTAATCAGGTTATCCTATCAAAGCAAGTACCTCTGCAGATTTGTATGATCAACTGTTTAGAATACTGCTGTTATTTGATCTGCTGACCAATGAAAAAACTGGAGGATGTTATCTTGCCCTTGTTGTTGTCTTGTTTCTTATAAATCTTTCAATTTTCTGTCTTAAAAGCTTAGCGAAATAGTTTAGCTTTGGGCTTACAAGGCAGTTCCCTGTTTAGCTTGAATATGACTTTAGTGTTGCCTTCTGTAATGCCTTTCCAAACGGGGGTATTGCAAAAGAATTTTTATTGGTTGCTCTATTGGTTTTTTGAGTTTTTGATGTATGTATATATAGTAAAATAGAAAATTATGCTACCAAATAACAAAACGCAGATACAATACCATTATATTTGAAACAGCGTACTATTATGTGTGTAGTATGAGTGTAGAAATAGAGATAGACTAATAATGAAAGGCACTGGATGGTGAAAAGTCACACAGTAATATTAGGCTATATATTACTTAGGCTATTAGGCTATATATTATAAGAGATTGTTTAACCATGATGTAGAGCAGATATACTCATTCGATATATCTAATAAATAAATCTGTTTGTTTTTGTACTGAACTACCAAAACAAAACAATGCAAGCAAATTCCTTCTCAACAAGCGGAAAATATTAACGGAGGCTTTCCTCTCGCTGATAAAAAAATGTATATAAAAATTTTCTAGATTGGAACGAGCGAAGGGGGAGCGGAATAGCTTCCCCGCAGGAAAAGCCCTCGTCGGTTTTATTAGGGCCGCGCGTTCGCGGTCCACGAATTAGCAAAAGAAAAGCAGACGGCCGCGGCGGCGGTGGCGGAGGCTCAATAATGCCAAAAATAATTAATTACACGCGATCGACCCGGGCGTCGGCCAATTTTTCAATAAGGAACTGTCAGATCCCAGGAAGACTAACGAAGTAGAACCCCCGAGATGCTGCGTTTCGTTTTTCCAACCCCGAACCCCCTCCACACGCTACCCTCGTGGACGTCCTCCTTATAGTTGACTCGGCGTGAAGGGGCAGAAGATTGGAAATTCTTCGCTCGATCATTACCCAGCACTTTATTGGGATTTCCAATGAACCAATATTGACTTTTATTTTTCCACTGATTATCCACGACAATACAGCACGGATAGTATATCTTTAATTACCTTGGATCTTCAAAAATCGAGTCTAGGACTGTAAGAATATGTTCCCAAGGAAAATTTGTACATTTTCCAAGAACATATCTTCTTTCTAAGGTCTAGGCCATAACTTTTATTAGAGTTTTAACTAATCAAGTTCTTTTCTGAAGTAAGATCTGGTGTACCTCTTCCTCCAATTATTATTTTCCCAACATATATCTTTTAGAAGGCTAACAACCAGCACTTGAAAGAATCTAAATATATGTTTTTTAATATTTGAATTATATAAAATACTTGCTAGGTATATTACGAAGAAATTTAGTTATAGGCTCGTTTGTCACAGTTATAGATGCAATGAGTTTCACGTTTTACAACAAAGTGGCAATCCTATTATTGAAAATTATGATAGTAACTTATAGTTATTTCCAGAGAGACCAGTTTCTATTTTTGTAAAAATTAACAAGTTTTATGGCAGTTAACAAAAACTAAGAAATTAAAATAAGTTAATTAACTAAATCAAAAATGTATGTTAAACGTTAGTTATAGAGTTGAGATCCATATTTGTTATTAATTTAAATACATTTTCTAGGTTAGTAGTAAGAAATATATTTACCATGAAACTTGGTATATTAATATTTCTTCTAGTAGGAAATAGAGATTAAGAAAGCACAGGACACACAGAAATCATAAGAATACACGTTTGGCATATAATGTGAGGTCCTTTTAATAATCGTTATTATATTTTCTTCTCTGTTTCAACACATATTTGTTTTTTGATAAACAAAATATACATCTAACTGTTATATTTGTTTACAAGTTGGTTCAGGATTGATGCACGAGATGTATTGAAAGCTTGTCAATTATTTAACAAAGATTCTAAAGGAAATAGTGTTCGAACTATATATAATAAACTAAATGAATGTATTAATATCGAGTAGAATTAATAAATGATAGCATTATTTCCATGCCAATAATTAATTTTCAATATACCTCAACGTTTTTGGAAGGGATCTTTTTGTCAGAATTAATCAAAATCATAAATCGAGCGTTTTCACAATTCATCTTCATGTATACGCACCGGATCCGTGAATAATGTATCACAATTAAATATGGATGAACAACAGAGAAAAAAACCTCGTTCGTTATTACCTCCAATCCAGCGGAAACACTGGAGGAAAACCCTCCAATTTCCATTAGAAATTATCAGCGGGCATCAAGCGACTCAACTGTCGGATTTATCGAGAAATCCCCGAAAACATTTCCCCAATATTTCTGGAGAGGAATCGTCCCGTACGTGCTCCCGGTTTCCGGTGTTGTCTGGAACAGGCCGGGGCCTCTCTCCACAGTCCCTCTCTCCTCTCTCCGCGCCCCCCGTTTCGCCCTCGACTCTCGCCCACCTCTACCACTCCACCATTCGAACCCTTTTAATGAACATCGGTTTATACTGTTCCGTCTTTTCGGTCTTAATTTCATTGCCCATTTCTGCAGCCAGAAATTAATATCGTGCTATATTTTCCGAGCTTTTCCGACGAAAAACCGCACTAATGCTTATCGGGAGAAATGGATTTTTCCACCCACCGTTTGGATGTTCGTTGCGATTGCTCTTGTAATAAATGACGTTTTAATTAATTCGTTTTTATTTAATTAATACAATCCCTTTGGTAAAAAAAATCACTGATATTTTTCACTTTATGGCCTATTTCACAGATTTAATATATTTATAATTTAAGTAATTTAATTCCTTTTTCTTTATCAACGTTTTATATAAGCATATAAGTCTTGAATCAAAAAAATAATTACTCAATATAAGAATCAAATAAATATAAGGCATCTCTTCTGTACCTTTCAGTAAGAGACAATATATATAATTACTCTTAATTATTTGACAAAAATCTTTTGATTCGTCACTATTTTTCAATTGAATAATAGTCAAAAAGTCACACT
Source organism: Rhynchophorus ferrugineus (assembly GCF_030347505.1). Taxonomy (NCBI): domain Eukaryota; kingdom Metazoa; phylum Arthropoda; class Insecta; order Coleoptera; family Curculionidae; genus Rhynchophorus; species Rhynchophorus ferrugineus. The sequence goes on from NW_027472586.1 coordinate 618,599, forward strand.
GGCGTATAAAAAGATGTTAATCATGGCACAAATGATAACAACAATTTTTTATTGCAGTAAAACTAGGAATGTTAATATCAATTAACACCATTCCAATGTTTTAATAATAGTTAAAGATGGAATTGGCCTTTAAAATATATGCCAAACGACGTCATTAGGAAACATCTGTTAAATTTTGGAATAATAGTAAAAATTAGAGTCATTTCCCAGTGAACGTCATGAATCTAGTAGTGGGACCAATTGTGACAATTGTACTTTACCACCGGTATAGTAGAAAAAAATAATTTTCTCTATTGTAAGTGATTTGTAATAACCACAATCTATTCCTTAAATTAGAAATGAGAGTAATTATTCCATACTTTTCAGTAAATAAACATTCCCAAAACTTCCATAAATATTTGAAAGCCAAAATTAGCCAAATCGGTCTAGCCGTTGTCCAGTTTTACTAAAACTAACGAGTCTAAGAAACATACACTGATGAAGATGTCATCATCTTCCAAGAAAAAGTCGGAGAAAGAAAAAAAAACAAAAAATTCGAATCGCACATAAATCATATAAAGTAAAGCAGGCGTCAGGTCAGAAAGCATTAAGCTTGATTTAAACCCTTGTAAAACGCAGAGTGTCTGTTGTAAATTACGTCGTTACAAAGCTAGAGTCGGTCGCCACTTGACTCTCAGTGCTTTCTTTTTCCCCCTGAGCGCCCGGTTCTCACTCCTTCACCTTGAAAAACATTTAAAAGAGTGGCAGGGCCGCGTCCCTCCCCGTTTAATTAAATTATCAGCCGATATTTAAAACCTCTCCAGCTTCTTCTGCTTCTTGGCAAACACTCGCAAGGCTTCTCGAGATTTATATCCTCGTCCGGGACTCTGTTTACATTGTTCCCTTTGAATAAATTTGCCCCCTGTTGCCTGTTTTTTTTCTTACTTTAATCGGTTGGAGATTTTTTGTCTCGATAGAGACACCGTTAGAAAGGGATGGCCGGATGGATGCAGGGGAAAGGCCAGACAATGAAGATAACACCTTACTTGTTTTTTGATATTTTTTATTTGTATTTTCTGAAAAGATACTTCCTTTTTTTGTATTTTTAATGTTTCAATAGTGACATAAAATATTTAACCAGGTATAGAAGGGAAAAATTATATAAAAACTAAGCTGTGACTGTGATGACAATTGCGATAGGCTTCAAAACTTTTACAACAAACTGCAATTATATGGTTGAAAATTATGATAGTAGTTTATAGAACTTCACTTACTTGAAATTAATAAGCTTTCCGATTTTGTTTTTGAATGTTTCTATAGTGATATAAAATATTTAACCAGATATAGAAAGGAAAAATTATATAAAGGCTAAGTTGTGACTGTGATGATAATTGCGATAGGCTTCAAAACTTTTACAACAAACTGGCAATCATATGGTTGAAAATTATGATAGTAGTTTATAGAACTTCACTTCCTTGAAATTAATAAGCTTTCTGATTTTGTTTTTGAATGTTTCTATAGTGATAGAAATATTTAAGCATGTATAGAAAGAAAAACATACAGACTGGTTTGTGACTGTCATTATAATTGCGACGGGTTTCATGTTTTAAAACAAACCGGCAACCATATCGTTGAAAATTATGATAGTAGTTTATAGAACTTCCCTTACTTGACACTAACAAATTTTCTGGTTTTGTTTTTGAATGTTTTTATAGTGGTATAAAATATTTAACCATGTATAGAGAGAAAAAAATAACATACAGGGTTTGTGACTGTGATTATAATTGTGATGGACTTCATGTTATACAACAAAGTTGCAATCATATCATTGAAAATTATGATAGTAGTTTATAGAACTTCAAATTTACTGAGGAAATTGTTTAGTCTACAAGTGCCTGATTTATTGTATGTTTGTATGACGAAGTATATTTACTGAGGGAATTGGAAAGTATTTTCTGTTAGTAGTAAATAAAAATTCGAAAAATGATATGGCATAAGAAATTGATCTCAGTTAAAAGGGTCTATTGTTATAATCAGTAATTAATATCGGTAGTCTATTTATATCTTTTTACTAAGGTGGGGTTTGAGAAAAACAATTTTTTTGTTCTGCCATAGATTGTTGTTTTTTTAAAGGTCAGATTAGCTATTTTTGGGATCTTGGTACATTTAAATACTTGCAACTAGATAATCGTTTCTGAATATCAAGGTAATGAGCTATTTAATTACTTGGACTAACCTTGGGTTGAAATAAAGATAAATGAAGTTCACCTCTGTCTAAAAGATATAAGGTTGTATAAATCAAGTATTTGGAGAGAAATGACAATTAAGTTTTCAATAGATTGTAAGGAAGGTGATTAGTTGGGGCATATAAGTCAGGGTTCAGTTTAGTAGTAAAGTGATTATGTTGTCATTTTGACTCTGTTTTTATTTCAACATTTCATTGAAAATAACCAAAGGGTCAGACATTTTAATAAACTACAATAAATAACCGCACCAGCTTTGATGGGAGCTATTTACAGTCAAGCAAAGAATATGAATTAAAAAGCTTAGTATTGCGTTACATGTAATCACACCTTTGTACGTTTCGTTAAGAACAATCGCTAATCAGGGTATCAAACAGGCAGTTCTCTCCCCCGTAGAAACTTCCTAACACCCGCAAGAACTTCTGGTCGAGGATCTTTTGATTCCCGCTTACTCAAAGGCCTCGAACTTCGAACAAACGGTCTTATTTGTGGATCGACCATCGGACCGAGGCGGTAAAAGGGGAGAGGGCAGCGGACGGTGTCGGTCAGCCTTTGTACCGGACCCCTTGCGTCAATATATCAGCAGGATTGCTCTATTTGCTAACAGTTCTCACGTCTGATGTGCGGCTACGGTTCCAACCACCACGAAATAGACCTTCCACCTCTGACACACATTAACACAATTATCAGTCAGTTGCTGATTAATGGACGGTATTAAATATAATTTATTTTAACTTACATTTGTTGGAATGGGGGAATTCTGGTTATAATTGGGTTATAAAAATCGTCACTCACTATAATTGGCATAATGCTTCAAACCACCGTTGTCGCTGCTGTGACATATCACTCGAATCACTTAGGTGTCTGCTTATTTTAAATTCGACTCTATAGTTTTCTGATATATTTAATAGGAATAAAAATATAAATAGCTATAACAGGCGATTAAAATGTTATTTTTTTAGGGGCCAAGTAGGAATAATGTGGTCCTTCCATAGCACTTTTATATTAGTTTTATTTTAGTATGTATTATTAATAATAAAACAATATGATATAAAGCCCATAATTGCTGATAAGTCGATAGATTCTAAATTGCTAATGATTTTTCTATTTTTGGTGCAATTTTAATGGCTACAGTATCATTAATCTTTCTAGTATTGCAGAAATATTAAACATCATTAAATTACAACAACCCTACTTTGATCTTGTGTAGTTTTCTGGTATATTTATGAGGAAAAGAAATGTAAATAGCTATAACAGGCGAAAAAATATTATTTCTATGGAGACTAAGTAGAGATAATTTGGTCCTTTTATAGGTTAGGTTGCGAAGCATGAATTGTAGTAATAATAAATTAATAGGATACACAGCCAATAAATGTTGATGCCTCGATATCATAAATTACTAAACGTTTAAACCATTTAATGCAATTTTAACGGTCATGATATCAATAATTCTTCTTAAAAATTATCAAACACAATAAAGAACTCCAATAAACCGCGACGGGTCTATTGAAAAGGTTTCCCATCGCTCGGCGAGAGCAAAATCAGATTCCGGTATTTACCGGTCGCAAAGAAATCCGCGAAAATAAACAAATACAAAAGAACGACGAGGGCGTTGGGAGCAGCACCGAGTGAGGGAGTGAGAGGGGCGGGGGATGGAGGCGAGTCGACTACGGAGGTGCAGGTTGGTGATTCCGCACGATGCTGTGAAAGAGCGCGAACCAAACGGCATTAGTTAAGTGGCTTTCGGTGTCGACGGTATCAATAGTCCCCGTTTTTCTGGCGCACAAAAACCGCCGCCGCCGCCATAACGACAAATTACAGGAAGGAAGGAAGGATCGAATCCTTTTCCACTTCCTGCGGATCGCGTCGAGGATGTATCAAAAGCCGGAGCCGACAACCGAACGGCCGTTCGGCTTGTTTTTTAATCTTGTTTGCCGGGAGGGAGTCGAACGGAAGCGGTCGGGCGCGTGAAGCGAAGAACGGGCGGATTTTTCTTCTTTGTTTCGGCGACGCGCGTTACCTCTGCGGCGGTGATCGTCATTGTTCGGCCGGGGTTGCGGAAGCCGATGCTTTGTTTTCGTTTTGTTTGTCGGTGTTTTTATAAATCTGTTCGGAGAGGGAAGACAATGGGGTCAAGTAGCGTTTTCGAGCGAGTCGAAATAGGATTGATTCGTTACGTTGAAAACCATTCTTTAATATCGGTACAATTCTGGTCGCTTTTCCAACCGTTGATTTTGTATTTCATTTTTAATATCTTTTGAATCATGAATCAGGTACAACAAACTGGCAATATGGTTGAAAATTATGATAGTAGTTTATAGAACTTCACTTCCTTGAAATTAATAAGCTTTCTGATTTTGTTTTTGAATGTTTCTATAGTGATATAAAACATTTAACCAGATATAGAAAGGAAAAATTATATAAAGGCTAAGTTGTGACTGTGATGATAATTGCGATAGGCTTCAAAACTTTTACAACAAACTGGCAATCATATGGTTGAAAATTATGATAGTAGTTTATAGAACTTCACTTCCTTGAAATGAATAAGCTTTCTGATTTTGTTTTTGAATGTTTCTATAGTGATATAAAATATTTAACCAGATATAGAAAGGAAAAATTATATAAAGGCTGAGTTGTGACTGTGATGATAATTGCGATAGGCTTCAAAACTTTTACAACAAACTGGCAATCATATGGTTGAAAATTATGATAGTAGTTTATAGAACTTCACTTCCTTGAAATGAATAAGCTTTCTGATTTTGTTTTTGAATGTTTCTATAGTGATATAAAATATTTAACCAGATATAGAAAGGAAAAATTATATAAAGGCTGAGTTGTGACTGTGATGATAATTGCGATAGGCTTCAAAACTTTTACAACAAACTGGCAATCATATGGTTGAAAATTATGATAGTAGTTTATAGAACTTCACTTCCTTGAAATGAATAAGCTTTCTGATTTTGTTTTTGAATGTTTCTATAGTGATATAAAATATTTAACCAGATATAGAAAGGAAAAATTATATAAAGGCTGAGTTGTGACTGTGATGATAATTGCGATAGGCTTCAAAACTTTTACAACAAACTGGCAATCATATGGTTGAAAATTATGATAGTAGTTTATAGAACTTCACTTCCTTGAAATGAATAAGCTTTCTGATTTTGTTTTTGAATGTTTCTATAGTGATATAAAATATTTAACCAGATATAGAAAGGAAAAATTATATAAAGGCTGAGTTGTGACTGTGATGATAATTGCGATAGGCTTCAAAACTTTTACAACAAACTGGCAATCATATGGTTGAAAATTATGATAGTAGTTTACATTACTTCACTTACTTGAAATTAATAAGCTTTCTGATTTTGTTTTTGAATGTTTCTATATTGATATAAAATATTTAACCAGATATAGAAAGGAAAAATTATATAAAGGCTAAGTTGTGACTGTGATGATAATTGCGATAGGCTTCAAAACTTTTACAACAAACTGGCAATCATATGGTTGAAAATTATGATAGTAGTTTATAGAACTTCACTTCCTTGAAATTAATAAGCTTTCTGATTTTGTTTTTGAATGTTTCTATAGTGATATAAAATATTTAACCAGATATAGAAAGGAAAAATTATATAAAGGCTAAGTTGTGACTGTGATGATAATTGCGATAGGCTTCAAAACTTTTACAACAAACTGGCAATCATATGGTTGAAAATTATGATAGTAGTTTATATTACTTCACTTACTTGAAATTAATAAGCTTTCTGATTTTGTTTTTGAATGTTTCTATAGTGATATAAAATATTTAATCAGATATAGAAAGGAAAAATTATATAAAGGCTAAGTTGTGACTGTGATGATAATTGCGATAGGCTTCAAAACTTTTACAACAAACTGGCAATCATATGGTTGAAAATTATGATAGTAGTTTATAAAACTTCATTTACTTGAAATTAATAAGCTTTCTGATTTTGTTTTTGAATGTTTCTATAGTGATATAAAATATTTAACCAGATATAGAAAGGAAAAATTATATAAAGGCTGAGTTGTGACTGTGATGATAATTGCGATAGGCTTCAAAACTTTTACAACAAACTGGCAATCATATGGTTGAAAATTATGATAGTAGTTTACATTACTTCACTTACTTGAAATTAATAAGCTTTCTGATTTTGTTTTTGAATGTTTCTATATTGATATAAAATATTTAACCAGATATAGAAAGGAAAAATTATATAAAGGCTAAGTTGTGACTGTGATGATAATTGCGATAGGCTTCAAAACTTTTACAACAAACTGGCAATCATATGGTTGAAAATTATGATAGTAGTTTACATTACTTCACTTACTTGAAATTAATAAGCTTTCTGATTTTGTTTTTGAATGTTTCTATATTGATATAAAATATTTAACCAGATATAGAAAGGAAAAATTATATAAAGGCTAAGTTGTGACTGTGATGATAATTGCGATAGGCTTCAAAACTTTTACAACAAACTGGCAATCATATGGTTGAAAATTATGATAGTAGTTTACATTACTTCACTTACTTGAAATTAATAAGCTTTCTGATTTTGTTTTTGAATGTTTCTATATTGATATAAAATATTTAACCAGATATAGAAAGGAAAAATTATATAAAGGCTAAGTTGTGACTGTGATGATAATTGCGATAGGCTTCAAAACTTTTACAACAAACTGGCAATCATATGGTTGAAAATTATGATAGTAGTTTACATTACTTCACTTACTTGAAATTAATAAGCTTTCTGATTTTGTTTTTGAATGTTTCTATATTGATATAAAATATTTAACCAGATATAGAAAGGAAAAATTATATAAAGGCTAAGTTGTGACTGTGATGATAATTGCGATAGGCTTCAAAACTTTTACAACAAACTGGCAATCATATGGTTGAAAATTATGATAGTAGTTTACATTACTTCACTTACTTGAAATTAATAAGCTTTCTGATTTTGTTTTTGAATGTTTCTATATTGATATAAAATATTTAACCAGATATAGAAAGGAAAAATTATATAAAGGCTAAGTTGTGACTGTGATGATAATTGCGATAGGCTTCAAAACTTTTACAACAAACTGGCAATCATATGGTTGAAAATTATGATAGTAGTTTATAGAACTTCACTTCCTTGAAATTAATAAGCTTTCTGATTTTGTTTTTGAATGTTTCTATAGTGATATAAAATATTTAACCAGATATAGAAAGGAAAAATTATATAAAGGCTAAGTTGTGACTGTGATGATAATTGCGATAGGCTTCAAAACTTTTACAACAAACTGGCAATCATATGGTTGAAAATTATGATAGTAGTTTACATTACTTCACTTACTTGAAATTAATAAGCTTTCTGATTTTGTTTTTGAATGTTTCTATATTGATATAAAATATTTAACCAGATATAGAAAGGAAAAATTATATAAAGGCTAAGTTGTGACTGTGATGATAATTGCGATAGGCTTCAAAACTTTTACAACAAACTGGCAATCATATGGTTGAAAATTATGATAGTAGTTTACATTACTTCACTTACTTGAAATTAATAAGCTTTCTGATTTTGTTTTTGAATGTTTCTATATTGATATAAAATATTTAACCAGATATAGAAAGGAAAAATTATATAAAGGCTAAGTTGTGACTGTGATGATAATTGCGATAGGCTTCAAAACTTTTACAACAAACTGGCAATCATATGGTTGAAAATTATGATAGTAGTTTACATTACTTCACTTACTTGAAATTAATAAGCTTTCTGATTTTGTTTTTGAATGTTTCTATATTGATATAAAATATTTAACCAGATATAGAAAGGAAAAATTATATAAAGGCTAAGTTGTGACTGTGATGATAATTGCGATAGGCTTCAAAACTTTTACAACAAACTGGCAATCATATGGTTGAAAATTATGATAGTAGTTTATAGAACTTCACTTCCTTGAAATTAATAAGCTTTCTGATTTTGTTTTTGAATGTTTCTATAGTGATATAAAATATTTAACCAGATATAGAAAGGAAAAATTATATAAAGGCTAAGTTGTGACTGTGATGATAATTGCGATAGGCTTCAAAACTTTTACAACAAACTGGCAATCATATGGTTGAAAATTATGATAGTAGTTTATATTACTTCACTTACTTGAAATTAATAAGCTTTCTGATTTTGTTTTTGAATGTTTCTATAGTGATATAAAATATTTAATCAGATATAGAAAGGAAAAATTATATAAAGGCTAAGTTGTGACTGTGATGATAATTGCGATAGGCTTCAAAACTTTTACAACAAACTGGCAATCATATGGTTGAAAATTATGATAGTAGTTTACATTACTTCACTTACTTGAAATTAATAAGCTTTCTGATTTTGTTTTTGAATGTTTCTATATTGATATAAAATATTTAACCAGATATAGAAAGGAAAAATTATATAAAGGCTAAGTTGTGACTGTGATGATAATTGCGATAGGCTTCAAAACTTTTACAACAAACTGGCAATCATATGGTTGAAAATTATGATAGTAGTTTATATTACTTCACTTACTTGAAATTAATAAGCTTTCTGATTTTGTTTTTGAATGTTTCTATAGTGATATAAAATATTTAATCAGATATAGAAAGGAAAAATTATATAAAGGCTAAGTTGTGACTGTGATGATAATTGCGATAGGCTTCAAAACTTTTACAACAAACTGGCAATCATATGGTTGAAAATTATGATAGTAGTTTACATTACTTCACTTACTTGAAATTAATAAGCTTTCTGATTTTGTTTTTGAATGTTTCTATATTGATATAAAATATTTAACCAGATATAGAAAGGAAAAATTATATAAAGGCTAAGTTGTGACTGTGATGATAATTGCGATAGGCTTCAAAACTTTTACAACAAACTGGCAATCATATGGTTGAAAATTATGATAGTAGTTTATAGAACTTCACTTCCTTGAAATTAATAAGCTTTCTGATTTTGTTTTTGAATGTTTCTATAGTGATATAAAATATTTAACCAGATATAGAAAGGAAAAATTATATAAAGGCTAAGTTGTGACTGTGATGATAATTGCGATAGGCTTCAAAACTTTTACAACAAACTGGCAATCATATGGTTGAAAATTATGATAGTAGTTTATATTACTTCACTTACTTGAAATTAATAAGCTTTCTGATTTTGTTTTTGAATGTTTCTATAGTGATATAAAATATTTAATCAGATATAGAAAGGAAAAATTATATAAAGGCTAAGTTGTGACTGTGATGATAATTGCGATAGGCTTCAAAACTTTTACAACAAACTGGCAATCATATGGTTGAAAATTATGATAGTAGTTTACATTACTTCACTTACTTGAAATTAATAAGCTTTCTGATTTTGTTTTTGAATGTTTCTATATTGATATAAAATATTTAACCAGATATAGAAAGGAAAAATTATATAAAGGCTAAGTTGTGACTGTGATGATAATTGCGATAGGCTTCAAAACTTTTACAACAAACTGGCAATCATATGGTTGAAAATTATGATAGTAGTTTATATTACTTCACTTACTTGAAATTAATAAGCTTTCTGATTTTGTTTTTGAATGTTTCTATAGTGATATAAAATATTTAATCAGATATAGAAAGGAAAAATTATATAAAGGCTAAGTTGTGACTGTGATGATAATTGCGATAGGCTTCAAAACTTTTACAACAAACTGGCAATCATATGGTTGAAAATTATGATAGTAGTTTACATTACTTCACTTACTTGAAATTAATAAGCTTTCTGATTTTGTTTTTGAATGTTTCTATATTGATATAAAATATTTAACCAGATATAGAAAGGAAAAATTATATAAAGGCTAAGTTGTGACTGTGATGATAATTGCGATAGGCTTCAAAACTTTTACAACAAACTGGCAATCATATGGTTGAAAATTATGATAGTAGTTTACATTACTTCACTTACTTGAAATTAATAAGCTTTCTGATTTTGTTTTTGAATGTTTCTATATTGATATAAAATATTTAACCAGATATAGAAAGGAAAAATTATATAAAGGCTAAGTTGTGACTGTGATGATAATTGCGATAGGCTTCAAAACTTTTACAACAAACTGGCAATCATATGGTTGAAAATTATGATAGTAGTTTATATTACTTCACTTACTTGAAATTAATAAGCTTTCTGATTTTGTTTTTGAATGTTTCTATAGTGATATAAAATATTTAATCAGATATAGAAAGGAAAAATTATATAAAGGCTAAGTTGTGACTGTGATGATAATTGCGATAGGCTTCAAAACTTTTACAACAAACTGGCAATCATATGGTTGAAAATTATGATAGTAGTTTATATTACTTCACTTACTTGAAATTAATAAGCTTTCTGATTTTGTTTTTGAATGTTTCTATAGTGATATAAAATATTTAATCAGATATAGAAAGGAAAAATTATATAAAGGCTAAGTTGTGACTGTGATGATAATTGCGATAGGCTTCAAAACTTTTACAACAAACTGGCAATCATATGGTTGAAAATTATGATAGTAGTTTACATTACTTCACTTACTTGAAATTAATAAGCTTTCTGATTTTGTTTTTGAATGTTTCTATATTGATATAAAATATTTAACCAGATATAGAAAGGAAAAATTATATAAAGGCTAAGTTGTGACTGTGATGATAATTGCGATAGGCTTCAAAACTTTTACAACAAACTGGCAATCATATGGTTGAAAATTATGATAGTAGTTTACATTACTTCACTTACTTGAAATTAATAAGCTTTCTGATTTTGTTTTTGAATGTTTCTATATTGATATAAAATATTTAACCAGATATAGAAAGGAAAAATTATATAAAGGCTAAGTTGTGACTGTGATGATAATTGCGATAGGCTTCAAAACTTTTACAACAAACTGGCAATCATATGGTTGAAAATTATGATAGTAGTTTACATTACTTCACTTACTTGAAATTAATAAGCTTTCTGATTTTGTTTTTGAATGTTTCTATATTGATATAAAATATTTAACCAGATATAGAAAGGAAAAATTATATAAAGGCTAAGTTGTGACTGTGATGATAATTGCGATAGGCTTCAAAACTTTTACAACAAACTGGCAATCATATGGTTGAAAATTATGATAGTAGTTTATATTACTTCACTTACTTGAAATTAATAAGCTTTCTGATTTTGTTTTTGAATGTTTCTATAGTGATATAAAATATTTAATCAGATATAGAAAGGAAAAATTATATAAAGGCTAAGTTGTGACTGTGATGATAATTGCGATAGGCTTCAAAACTTTTACAACAAACTGGCAATCATATGGTTGAAAATTATGATAGTAGTTTACATTACTTCACTTACTTGAAATTAATAAGCTTTCTGATTTTGTTTTTGAATGTTTCTATATTGATATAAAATATTTAATCAGATATAGAAAGGAAAAATTATATAAAGGCTAAGTTGTGACTGTGATGATAATTGCGATAGGCTTCAAAACTTTTACAACAAACTGGCAATCATATGGTTGAAAATTATGATAGTAGTTTACATTACTTCACTTACTTGAAATTAATAAGCTTTCTGATTTTGTTTTTGAATGTTTCTATAGTGATATAAAATATTTAATCAGATATAGAAAGGAAAAATTATATAAAGGCTAAGTTGTGACTGTGATGATAATTGCGATAGGCTTCAAAACTTTTACAACAAACTGGCAATCATATGGTTGAAAATTATGATAGTAGTTTATATTACTTCACTTACTTGAAATTAATAAGCTTTCTGATTTTGTTTTTGAATGTTTCTATAGTGATATAAAATATTTAATCAGATATAGAAAGGAAAAATTATATAAAGGCTAAGTTGTGACTGTGATGATAATTGCGATAGGCTTCAAAACTTTTACAACAAACTGGCAATCATATGGTTGAAAATTATGATAGTAGTTTATATTACTTCACTTACTTGAAATTAATAAGCTTTCTGATTTTGTTTTTGAATGTTTCTATAGTGATATAAAATATTTAATCAGATATAGAAAGGAAAAATTATATAAAGGCTAAGTTGTGACTGTGATGATAATTGCGATAGGCTTCAAAACTTTTACAACAAACTGGCAATCATATGGTTGAAAATTATGATAGTAGTTTATATTACTTCACTTACTTGAAATTAATAAGCTTTCTGATTTTGTTTTTGAATGTTTCTATAGTGATATAAAATATTTAACCAGATATAGAAAGGAAAAATTATATAAAGGCTAAGTTGTGACTGTGATGATAATTGCGATAGGCTTCAAAACTTTTACAACAAACTGGCAATCATATGGTTGAAAATTATGATAGTAGTTTATATTACTTCACTTACTTGAAATTAATAAGCTTTCTGATTTTGTTTTTGAATGTTTCTATAGTGATATAAAATATTTAATCAGATATAGAAAGGAAAAATTATATAAAGGCTAAGTTGTGACTGTGATGATAATTGCGATAGGCTTCAAAACTTTTACAACAAACTGGCAATCATATGGTTGAAAATTATGATAGTAGTTTATATTACTTCACTTACTTGAAATTAATAAGCTTTCTGATTTTGTTTTTGAATGTTTCTATAGTGATATAAAATATTTAACCAGATATAGAAAGGAAAAATTATATAAAGGCTAAGTTGTGACTGTGATGATAATTGCGATAGGCTTCAAAACTTTTACAACAAACTGGCAATCATATGGTTGAAAATTATGATAGTAGTTTACATTACTTCACTTACTTGAAATTAATAAGCTTTCTGATTTTGTTTTTGAATGTTTCTATATTGATATAAAATATTTAACCAGATATAGAAAGGAAAAATTATATAAAGGCTAAGTTGTGACTGTGATGATAATTGCGATAGGCTTCAAAACTTTTACAACAAACTGGCAATCATATGGTTGAAAATTATGATAGTAGTTTACATTACTTCACTTACTTGAAATTAATAAGCTTTCTGATTTTGTTTTTGAATGTTTCTATATTGATATAAAATATTTAACCAGATATAGAAAGGAAAAATTATATAAAGGCTAAGTTGTGACTGTGATGATAATTGCGATAGGCTTCAAAACTTTTACAACAAACTGGCAATCATATGGTTGAAAATTATGATAGTAGTTTACATTACTTCACTTACTTGAAATTAATAAGCTTTCTGATTTTGTTTTTGAATGTTTCTATATTGATATAAAATATTTAACCAGATATAGAAAGGAAAAATTATATAAAGGCTAAGTTGTGACTGTGATGATAATTGCGATAGGCTTCAAAACTTTTACAACAAACTGGCAATCATATGGTTGAAAATTATGATAGTAGTTTACATTACTTCACTTACTTGAAATTAATAAGCTTTCTGATTTTGTTTTTGAATGTTTCTATATTGATATAAAATATTTAACCAGATATAGAAAGGAAAAATTATATAAAGGCTAAGTTGTGACTGTGATGATAATTGCGATAGGCTTCAAAACTTTTACAACAAACTGGCAATCATATGGTTGAAAATTATGATAGTAGTTTACATTACTTCACTTACTTGAAATTAATAAGCTTTCTGATTTTGTTTTTGAATGTTTCTATATTGATATAAAATATTTAACCAGATATAGAAAGGAAAAATTATATAAAGGCTAAGTTGTGACTGTGATGATAATTGCGATAGGCTTCAAAACTTTTACAACAAACTGGCAATCATATGGTTGAAAATTATGATAGTAGTTTACATTACTTCACTTACTTGAAATTAATAAGCTTTCTGATTTTGTTTTTGAATGTTTCTATATTGATATAAAATATTTAACCAGATATAGAAAGGAAAAATTATATAAAGGCTAAGTTGTGACTGTGATGATAATTGCGATAGGCTTCAAAACTTTTACAACAAACTGGCAATCATATGGTTGAAAATTATGATAGTAGTTTACATTACTTCACTTACTTGAAATTAATAAGCTTTCTGATTTTGTTTTTGAATGTTTCTATATTGATATAAAATATTTAACCAGATATAGAAAGGAAAAATTATATAAAGGCTAAGTTGTGACTGTGATGATAATTGCGATAGGCTTCAAAACTTTTACAACAAACTGGCAATCATATGGTTGAAAATTATGATAGTAGTTTACATTACTTCACTTACTTGAAATTAATAAGCTTTCTGATTTTGTTTTTGAATGTTTCTATATTGATATAAAATATTTAACCAGATATAGAAAGGAAAAATTATATAAAGGCTAAGTTGTGACTGTGATGATAATTGCGATAGGCTTCAAAACTTTTACAACAAACTGGCAATCATATGGTTGAAAATTATGATAGTAGTTTACATTACTTCACTTACTTGAAATTAATAAGCTTTCTGATTTTGTTTTTGAATGTTTCTATATTGATATAAAATATTTAACCAGATATAGAAAGGAAAAATTATATAAAGGCTAAGTTGTGACTGTGATGATAATTGCGATAGGCTTCAAAACTTTTACAACAAACTGGCAATCATATGGTTGAAAATTATGATAGTAGTTTACATTACTTCACTTACTTGAAATTAATAAGCTTTCTGATTTTGTTTTTGAATGTTTCTATATTGATATAAAATATTTAACCAGATATAGAAAGGAAAAATTATATAAAGGCTAAGTTGTGACTGTGATGATAATTGCGATAGGCTTCAAAACTTTTACAACAAACTGGCAATCATATGGTTGAAAATTATGATAGTAGTTTATATTACTTCACTTACTTGAAATTAATAAGCTTTCTGATTTTGTTTTTGAATGTTTCTATAGTGATATAAAATATTTAACCAGATATAGAAAGGAAAAATTATATAAAGGCTAAGTTGTGACTGTGATGATAATTGCGATAGGCTTCAAAACTTTTACAACAAACTGGCAATCATATGGTTGAAAATTATGATAGTAGTTTATATTACTTCACTTACTTGAAATTAATAAGCTTTCTGATTTTGTTTTTGAATGTTTCTATAGTGATATAAAATATTTAACCAGATATAGAAAGGAAAAATTATATAAAGGCTAAGTTGTGACTGTGATGATAATTGCGATAGGCTTCAAAACTTTTACAACAAACTGGCAATCATATGGTTGAAAATTATGATAGTAGTTTACATTACTTCACTTACTTGAAATTAATAAGCTTTCTGATTTTGTTTTTGAATGTTTCTATATTGATATAAAATATTTAACCAGATATAGAAAGGAAAAATTATATAAAGGCTAAGTTGTGACTGTGATGATAATTGCGATAGGCTTCAAAACTTTTACAACAAACTGGCAATCATATGGTTGAAAATTATGATAGTAGTTTATATTACTTCACTTACTTGAAATTAATAAGCTTTCTGATTTTGTTTTTGAATGTTTCTATAGTGATATAAAATATTTAATCAGATATAGAAAGGAAAAATTATATAAAGGCTAAGTTGTGACTGTGATGATAATTGCGATAGGCTTCAAAACTTTTACAACAAACTGGCAATCATATGGTTGAAAATTATGATAGTAGTTTATATTACTTCACTTACTTGAAATTAATAAGCTTTCTGATTTTGTTTTTGAATGTTTCTATAGTGATATAAAATATTTAACCAGATATAGAAAGGAAAAATTATATAAAGGCTAAGTTGTGACTGTGATGATAATTGCGATAGGCTTCAAAACTTTTACAACAAACTGGCAATCATATGGTTGAAAATTATGATAGTAGTTTATATTACTTCACTTACTTGAAATTAATAAGCTTTCTGATTTTGTTTTTGAATGTTTCTATAGTGATATAAAATATTTAACCAGATATAGAAAGGAAAAATTATATAAAGGCTAAGTTGTGACTGTGATGATAATTGCGATAGGCTTCAAAACTTTTACAACAAACTGGCAATCATATGGTTGAAAATTATGATAGTAGTTTATATTACTTCACTTACTTGAAATTAATAAGCTTTCTGATTTTGTTTTTGAATGTTTCTATAGTGATATAAAATATTTAACCAGATATAGAAAGGAAAAATTATATAAAGGCTAAGTTGTGACTGTGATGATAATTGCGATAGGCTTCAAAACTTTTACAACAAACTGGCAATCATATGGTTGAAAATTATGATAGTAGTTTATATTACTTCACTTACTTGAAATTAATAAGCTTTCTGATTTTGTTTTTGAATGTTTCTATAGTGATATAAAATATTTAACCAGATATAGAAAGGAAAAATTATATAAAGGCTAAGTTGTGACTGTGATGATAATTGCGATAGGCTTCAAAACTTTTACAACAAACTGGCAATCATATGGTTGAAAATTATGATAGTAGTTTACATTACTTCACTTACTTGAAATTAATAAGCTTTCTGATTTTGTTTTTGAATGTTTCTATATTGATATAAAATATTTAACCAGATATAGAAAGGAAAAATTATATAAAGGCTAAGTTGTGACTGTGATGATAATTGCGATAGGCTTCAAAACTTTTACAACAAACTGGCAATCATATGGTTGAAAATTATGATAGTAGTTTATATTACTTCACTTACTTGAAATTAATAAGCTTTCTGATTTTGTTTTTGAATGTTTCTATAGTGATATAAAATATTTAATCAGATATAGAAAGGAAAAATTATATAAAGGCTAAGTTGTGACTGTGATGATAATTGCGATAGGCTTCAAAACTTTTACAACAAACTGGCAATCATATGGTTGAAAATTATGATAGTAGTTTATATTACTTCACTTACTTGAAATTAATAAGCTTTCTGATTTTGTTTTTGAATGTTTCTATAGTGATATAAAATATTTAACCAGATATAGAAAGGAAAAATTATATAAAGGCTAAGTTGTGACTGTGATGATAATTGCGATAGGCTTCAAAACTTTTACAACAAACTGGCAATCATATGGTTGAAAATTATGATAGTAGTTTATATTACTTCACTTACTTGAAATTAATAAGCTTTCTGATTTTGTTTTTGAATGTTTCTATAGTGATATAAAATATTTAACCAGATATAGAAAGGAAAAATTATATAAAGGCTAAGTTGTGACTGTGATGATAATTGCGATAGGCTTCAAAACTTTTACAACAAACTGGCAATCATATGGTTGAAAATTATGATAGTAGTTTACATTACTTCACTTACTTGAAATTAATAAGCTTTCTGATTTTGTTTTTGAATGTTTCTATAGTGATATAAAATATTTAACCAGATATAGAAAGGAAAAATTATATAAAGGCTAAGTTGTGACTGTGATGATAATTGCGATAGGCTTCAAAACTTTTACAACAAACTGGCAATCATATGGTTGAAAATTATGATAGTAGTTTATATTACTTCACTTACTTGAAATTAATAAGCTTTCTGATTTTGTTTTTGAATGTTTCTATAGTGATATAAAATATTTAACCAGATATAGAAAGGAAAAATTATATAAAGGCTAAGTTGTGACTGTGATGATAATTGCGATAGGCTTCAAAACTTTTACAACAAACTGGCAATCATATGGTTGAAAATTATGATAGTAGTTTACATTACTTCACTTACTTGAAATTAATAAGCTTTCTGATTTTGTTTTTGAATGTTTCTATAGTGATATAAAATATTTAACCAGATATAGAAAGGAAAAATTATATAAAGGCTAAGTTGTGACTGTGATGATAATTGCGATAGGCTTCAAAACTTTTACAACAAACTGGCAATCATATGGTTGAAAATTATGATAGTAGTTTATATTACTTCACTTACTTGAAATTAATAAGCTTTCTGATTTTGTTTTTGAATGTTTCTATAGTGATATAAAATATTTAACCAGATATAGAAAGGAAAAATTATATAAAGGCTAAGTTGTGACTGTGATGATAATTGCGATAGGCTTCAAAACTTTTACAACAAACTGGCAATCATATGGTTGAAAATTATGATAGTAGTTTATATTACTTCACTTACTTGAAATTAATAAGCTTTCTGATTTTGTTTTTGAATGTTTCTATAGTGATATAAAATATTTAACCAGATATAGAAAGGAAAAATTATATAAAGGCTAAGTTGTGACTGTGATGATAATTGCGATAGGCTTCAAAACTTTTACAACAAACTGGCAATCATATGGTTGAAAATTATGATAGTAGTTTATATTACTTCACTTACTTGAAATTAATAAGCTTTCTGATTTTGTTTTTGAATGTTTCTATAGTGATATAAAATATTTAACCAGATATAGAAAGGAAAAATTATATAAAGGCTAAGTTGTGACTGTGATGATAATTGCGATAGGCTTCAAAACTTTTACAACAAACTGGCAATCATATGGTTGAAAATTATGATAGTAGTTTACATTACTTCACTTACTTGAAATTAATAAGCTTTCTGATTTTGTTTTTGAATGTTTCTATATTGATATAAAATATTTAACCAGATATAGAAAGGAAAAATTATATAAAGGCTAAGTTGTGACTGTGATGATAATTGCGATAGGCTTCAAAACTTTTACAACAAACTGGCAATCATATGGTTGAAAATTATGATAGTAGTTTATATTACTTCACTTACTTGAAATTAATAAGCTTTCTGATTTTGTTTTTGAATGTTTCTATAGTGATATAAAATATTTAATCAGATATAGAAAGGAAAAATTATATAAAGGCTAAGTTGTGACTGTGATGATAATTGCGATAGGCTTCAAAACTTTTACAACAAACTGGCAATCATATGGTTGAAAATTATGATAGTAGTTTATATTACTTCACTTACTTGAAATTAATAAGCTTTCTGATTTTGTTTTTGAATGTTTCTATAGTGATATAAAATATTTAACCAGATATAGAAAGGAAAAATTATATAAAGGCTAAGTTGTGACTGTGATGATAATTGCGATAGGCTTCAAAACTTTTACAACAAACTGGCAATCATATGGTTGAAAATTATGATAGTAGTTTATATTACTTCACTTACTTGAAATTAATAAGCTTTCTGATTTTGTTTTTGAATGTTTCTATAGTGATATAAAATATTTAACCAGATATAGAAAGGAAAAATTATATAAAGGCTAAGTTGTGACTGTGATGATAATTGCGATAGGCTTCAAAACTTTTACAACAAACTGGCAATCATATGGTTGAAAATTATGATAGTAGTTTACATTACTTCACTTACTTGAAATTAATAAGCTTTCTGATTTTGTTTTTGAATGTTTCTATATTGATATAAAATATTTAACCAGATATAGAAAGGAAAAATTATATAAAGGCTAAGTTGTGACTGTGATGATAATTGCGATAGGCTTCAAAACTTTTACAACAAACTGGCAATCATATGGTTGAAAATTATGATAGTAGTTTATATTACTTCACTTACTTGAAATTAATAAGCTTTCTGATTTTGTTTTTGAATGTTTCTATAGTGATATAAAATATTTAATCAGATATAGAAAGGAAAAATTATATAAAGGCTAAGTTGTGACTGTGATGATAATTGCGATAGGCTTCAAAACTTTTACAACAAACTGGCAATCATATGGTTGAAAATTATGATAGTAGTTTATATTACTTCACTTACTTGAAATTAATAAGCTTTCTGATTTTGTTTTTGAATGTTTCTATAGTGATATAAAATATTTAACCAGATATAGAAAGGAAAAATTATATAAAGGCTAAGTTGTGACTGTGATGATAATTGCGATAGGCTTCAAAACTTTTACAACAAACTGGCAATCATATGGTTGAAAATTATGATAGTAGTTTATATTACTTCACTTACTTGAAATTAATAAGCTTTCTGATTTTGTTTTTGAATGTTTCTATAGTGATATAAAATATTTAATCAGATATAGAAAGGAAAAATTATATAAAGGCTAAGTTGTGACTGTGATGATAATTGCGATAGGCTTCAAAACTTTTACAACAAACTGGCAATCATATGGTTGAAAATTATGATAGTAGTTTATATTACTTCACTTACTTGAAATTAATAAGCTTTCTGATTTTGTTTTTGAATGTTTCTATAGTGATATAAAATATTTAACCAGATATAGAAAGGAAAAATTATATAAAGGCTAAGTTGTGACTGTGATGATAATTGCGATAGGCTTCAAAACTTTTACAACAAACTGGCAATCATATGGTTGAAAATTATGATAGTAGTTTACATTACTTCACTTACTTGAAATTAATAAGCTTTCTGATTTTGTTTTTGAATGTTTCTATATTGATATAAAATATTTAACCAGATATAGAAAGGAAAAATTATATAAAGGCTAAGTTGTGACTGTGATGATAATTGCGATAGGCTTCAAAACTTTTACAACAAACTGGCAATCATATGGTTGAAAATTATGATAGTAGTTTACATTACTTCACTTACTTGAAATTAATAAGCTTTCTGATTTTGTTTTTGAATGTTTCTATATTGATATAAAATATTTAACCAGATATAGAAAGGAAAAATTATATAAAGGCTAAGTTGTGACTGTGATGATAATTGCGATAGGCTTCAAAACTTTTACAACAAACTGGCAATCATATGGTTGAAAATTATGATAGTAGTTTACATTACTTCACTTACTTGAAATTAATAAGCTTTCTGATTTTGTTTTTGAATGTTTCTATATTGATATAAAATATTTAACCAGATATAGAAAGGAAAAATTATATAAAGGCTGAGTTGTGACTGTGATGATAATTGCGATAGGCTTCAAAACTTTTACAACAAACTGGCAATCATATGGTTGAAAATTATGATAGTAGTTTATATTACTTCACTTACTTGAAATTAATAAGCTTTCTGATTTTGTTTTTGAATGTTTCTATATTGATATAAAATATTTAATCAGATATAGAAAGGAAAAATTATATAAAGGCTAAGTTGTGACTG
Source organism: Rhynchophorus ferrugineus (assembly GCF_030347505.1). Classification (NCBI taxonomy): domain Eukaryota; kingdom Metazoa; phylum Arthropoda; class Insecta; order Coleoptera; family Curculionidae; genus Rhynchophorus; species Rhynchophorus ferrugineus. The sequence continues at coordinate 639,744 of NW_027472586.1, forward strand.
TGATGATAATTGCGATAGGCTTCAAAACTTTTACAACAAACTGGCAATCATATGGTTGAAAATTATGATAGTAGTTTACATTACTTCACTTACTTGAAATTAATAAGCTTTCTGATTTTGTTTTTGAATGTTTCTATATTGATATAAAATATTTAACCAGATATAGAAAGGAAAAATTATATAAAGGCTAAGTTGTGACTGTGATGATAATTGCGATAGGCTTCAAAACTTTTACAACAAACTGGCAATCATATGGTTGAAAATTATGATAGTAGTTTACATTACTTCACTTACTTGAAATTAATAAGCTTTCTGATTTTGTTTTTGAATGTTTCTATATTGATATAAAATATTTAACCAGATATAGAAAGGAAAAATTATATAAAGGCTAAGTTGTGACTGTGATGATAATTGCGATAGGCTTCAAAACTTTTACAACAAACTGGCAATCATATGGTTGAAAATTATGATAGTAGTTTACATTACTTCACTTACTTGAAATTAATAAGCTTTCTGATTTTGTTTTTGAATGTTTCTATATTGATATAAAATATTTAACCAGATATAGAAAGGAAAAATTATATAAAGGCTGAGTTGTGACTGTGATGATAATTGCGATAGGCTTCAAAACTTTTACAACAAACTGGCAATCATATGGTTGAAAATTATGATAGTAGTTTACATTACTTCACTTACTTGAAATTAATAAGCTTTCTGATTTTGTTTTTGAATGTTTCTATATTGATATAAAATATTTAATCAGATATAGAAAGGAAAAATTATATAAAGGCTAAGTTGTGACTGTGATGATAATTGCGATAGGCTTCAAAACTTTTACAACAAACTGGCAATCATATGGTTGAAAATTATGATAGTAGTTTATATTACTTCACTTACTTGAAATTAATAAGCTTTCTGATTTTGTTTTTGAATGTTTCTATAGTGATATAAAATATTTAATCAGATATAGAAAGGAAAAATTATATAAAGGCTAAGTTGTGACTGTGATGATAATTGCGATAGGCTTCAAAACTTTTACAACAAACTGGCAATCATATGGTTGAAAATTATGATAGTAGTTTACATTACTTCACTTACTTGAAATTAATAAGCTTTCTGATTTTGTTTTTGAATGTTTCTATATTGATATAAAATATTTAATCAGATATAGAAAGGAAAAATTATATAAAGGCTAAGTTGTGACTGTGATGATAATTGCGATAGGCTTCAAAACTTTTACAACAAACTGGCAATCATATGGTTGAAAATTATGATAGTAGTTTATATTACTTCACTTACTTGAAATTAATAAGCTTTCTGATTTTGTTTTTGAATGTTTCTATAGTGATATAAAATATTTAATCAGATATAGAAAGGAAAAATTATATAAAGGCTAAGTTGTGACTGTGATGATAATTGCGATAGGCTTCAAAACTTTTACAACAAACTGGCAATCATATGGTTGAAAATTATGATAGTAGTTTACATTACTTCACTTACTTGAAATTAATAAGCTTTCTGATTTTGTTTTTGAATGTTTCTATATTGATATAAAATATTTAACCAGATATAGAAAGGAAAAATTATATAAAGGCTAAGTTGTGACTGTGATGATAATTGCGATAGGCTTCAAAACTTTTACAACAAACTGGCAATCATATGGTTGAAAATTATGATAGTAGTTTATAGAACTTCACTTCCTTGAAATTAATAAGCTTTCTGATTTTGTTTTTGAATGTTTCTATATTGATATAAAATATTTAACCAGATATAGAAAGGAAAAATTATATAAAGGCTAAGTTGTGACTGTGATGATAATTGCGATAGGCTTCAAAACTTTTACAACAAACTGGCAATCATATGGTTGAAAATTATGATAGTAGTTTACATTACTTCACTTACTTGAAATTAATAAGCTTTCTGATTTTGTTTTTGAATGTTTCTATATTGATATAAAATATTTAACCAGATATAGAAAGGAAAAATTATATAAAGGCTAAGTTGTGACTGTGATGATAATTGCGATAGGCTTCAAAACTTTTACAACAAACTGGCAATCATATGGTTGAAAATTATGATAGTAGTTTACATTACTTCACTTACTTGAAATTAATAAGCTTTCTGATTTTGTTTTTGAATGTTTCTATATTGATATAAAATATTTAACCAGATATAGAAAGGAAAAATTATATAAAGGCTAAGTTGTGACTGTGATGATAATTGCGATAGGCTTCAAAACTTTTACAACAAACTGGCAATCATATGGTTGAAAATTATGATAGTAGTTTATATTACTTCACTTACTTGAAATTAATAAGCTTTCTGATTTTGTTTTTGAATGTTTCTATAGTGATATAAAATATTTAATCAGATATAGAAAGGAAAAATTATATAAAGGCTAAGTTGTGACTGTGATGATAATTGCGATAGGCTTCAAAACTTTTACAACAAACTGGCAATCATATGGTTGAAAATTATGATAGTAGTTTACATTACTTCACTTACTTGAAATTAATAAGCTTTCTGATTTTGTTTTTGAATGTTTCTATATTGATATAAAATATTTAACCAGATATAGAAAGGAAAAATTATATAAAGGCTAAGTTGTGACTGTGATGATAATTGCGATAGGCTTCAAAACTTTTACAACAAACTGGCAATCATATGGTTGAAAATTATGATAGTAGTTTATATTACTTCACTTACTTGAAATTAATAAGCTTTCTGATTTTGTTTTTGAATGTTTCTATAGTGATATAAAATATTTAATCAGATATAGAAAGGAAAAATTATATAAAGGCTAAGTTGTGACTGTGATGATAATTGCGATAGGCTTCAAAACTTTTACAACAAACTGGCAATCATATGGTTGAAAATTATGATAGTAGTTTACATTACTTCACTTACTTGAAATTAATAAGCTTTCTGATTTTGTTTTTGAATGTTTCTATATTGATATAAAATATTTAACCAGATATAGAAAGGAAAAATTATATAAAGGCTAAGTTGTGACTGTGATGATAATTGCGATAGGCTTCAAAACTTTTACAACAAACTGGCAATCATATGGTTGAAAATTATGATAGTAGTTTATAGAACTTCACTTCCTTGAAATTAATAAGCTTTCTGATTTTGTTTTTGAATGTTTCTATAGTGATATAAAATATTTAACCAGATATAGAAAGGAAAAATTATATAAAGGCTAAGTTGTGACTGTGATGATAATTGCGATAGGCTTCAAAACTTTTACAACAAACTGGCAATCATATGGTTGAAAATTATGATAGTAGTTTACATTACTTCACTTACTTGAAATTAATAAGCTTTCTGATTTTGTTTTTGAATGTTTCTATATTGATATAAAATATTTAACCAGATATAGAAAGGAAAAATTATATAAAGGCTAAGTTGTGACTGTGATGATAATTGCGATAGGCTTCAAAACTTTTACAACAAACTGGCAATCATATGGTTGAAAATTATGATAGTAGTTTACATTACTTCACTTACTTGAAATTAATAAGCTTTCTGATTTTGTTTTTGAATGTTTCTATATTGATATAAAATATTTAACCAGATATAGAAAGGAAAAATTATATAAAGGCTAAGTTGTGACTGTGATGATAATTGCGATAGGCTTCAAAACTTTTACAACAAACTGGCAATCATATGGTTGAAAATTATGATAGTAGTTTACATTACTTCACTTACTTGAAATTAATAAGCTTTCTGATTTTGTTTTTGAATGTTTCTATATTGATATAAAATATTTAACCAGATATAGAAAGGAAAAATTATATAAAGGCTAAGTTGTGACTGTGATGATAATTGCGATAGGCTTCAAAACTTTTACAACAAACTGGCAATCATATGGTTGAAAATTATGATAGTAGTTTACATTACTTCACTTACTTGAAATTAATAAGCTTTCTGATTTTGTTTTTGAATGTTTCTATATTGATATAAAATATTTAACCAGATATAGAAAGGAAAAATTATATAAAGGCTAAGTTGTGACTGTGATGATAATTGCGATAGGCTTCAAAACTTTTACAACAAACTGGCAATCATATGGTTGAAAATTATGATAGTAGTTTATAGAACTTCACTTCCTTGAAATTAATAAGCTTTCTGATTTTGTTTTTGAATGTTTCTATAGTGATATAAAATATTTAACCAGATATAGAAAGGAAAAATTATATAAAGGCTAAGTTGTGACTGTGATGATAATTGCGATAGGCTTCAAAACTTTTACAACAAACTGGCAATCATATGGTTGAAAATTATGATAGTAGTTTATATTACTTCACTTACTTGAAATTAATAAGCTTTCTGATTTTGTTTTTGAATGTTTCTATAGTGATATAAAATATTTAATCAGATATAGAAAGGAAAAATTATATAAAGGCTAAGTTGTGACTGTGATGATAATTGCGATAGGCTTCAAAACTTTTACAACAAACTGGCAATCATATGGTTGAAAATTATGATAGTAGTTTACATTACTTCACTTACTTGAAATTAATAAGCTTTCTGATTTTGTTTTTGAATGTTTCTATATTGATATAAAATATTTAACCAGATATAGAAAGGAAAAATTATATAAAGGCTAAGTTGTGACTGTGATGATAATTGCGATAGGCTTCAAAACTTTTACAACAAACTGGCAATCATATGGTTGAAAATTATGATAGTAGTTTATAGAACTTCACTTCCTTGAAATTAATAAGCTTTCTGATTTTGTTTTTGAATGTTTCTATAGTGATATAAAATATTTAACCAGATATAGAAAGGAAAAATTATATAAAGGCTAAGTTGTGACTGTGATGATAATTGCGATAGGCTTCAAAACTTTTACAACAAACTGGCAATCATATGGTTGAAAATTATGATAGTAGTTTATATTACTTCACTTACTTGAAATTAATAAGCTTTCTGATTTTGTTTTTGAATGTTTCTATAGTGATATAAAATATTTAATCAGATATAGAAAGGAAAAATTATATAAAGGCTAAGTTGTGACTGTGATGATAATTGCGATAGGCTTCAAAACTTTTACAACAAACTGGCAATCATATGGTTGAAAATTATGATAGTAGTTTACATTACTTCACTTACTTGAAATTAATAAGCTTTCTGATTTTGTTTTTGAATGTTTCTATATTGATATAAAATATTTAACCAGATATAGAAAGGAAAAATTATATAAAGGCTAAGTTGTGACTGTGATGATAATTGCGATAGGCTTCAAAACTTTTACAACAAACTGGCAATCATATGGTTGAAAATTATGATAGTAGTTTATATTACTTCACTTACTTGAAATTAATAAGCTTTCTGATTTTGTTTTTGAATGTTTCTATAGTGATATAAAATATTTAATCAGATATAGAAAGGAAAAATTATATAAAGGCTAAGTTGTGACTGTGATGATAATTGCGATAGGCTTCAAAACTTTTACAACAAACTGGCAATCATATGGTTGAAAATTATGATAGTAGTTTATAAAACTTCATTTACTTGAAATTAATAAGCTTTCTGATTTTGTTTTTGAATGTTTCTATAGTGATAGAAATATGTAAGCATGTATAGAAAGAAAAACACACAGACTGCTTTGTGACTGCCATTATAATTGCGATGGGTTTTATGTTTTTAAGTAGCGTTTTCGAGCGAGTCGAAATAGGATTGATTCGTTACGTTGAGAACCATTCTTTAATATCCGTACAATTCTGGTCGCTTTTCCAACCGTTGATTTTGTATTTCATCTTTAATATCTTTTGAATTATGAATCAGGTACATTTAGGCAGGTATTCTGGAAATAAATCGATTTGTTTGCATAGTTATACCTGCCTGAATACGCCATCAAAAGGATTTTTTTTAATTCGAATTATTTTATGAATTACAAGGAATTATTTTACGTGTCAATTAACTAAGGTTTGAAAATTCATCGAAATATATATTCCGTTAGAAATATAAATAAAAAGTTTTATGGGAATTTGGCTAGAAACAGTGCCATTTTAAAGGTCTTACAGGCGATACTCAAACATAATTTTACAATAATTATAAGCGGTTCAAAGAGAATAAGGACTATGTCCATCCTTGTGGTCGTTTCTTTAGGATGGGGGTATAATATAATACGGTCGGGACTGGTGAACAAGTGAGATGGAGGGGTCTGCTTTCTAATAGATAAATCCCCCAGTGTCTCTCTCTACCGTCGTTTTGAACAAGTCGGCTCTTCTTTCCGTTAAATAAAATAATGTCTTCAAGTAAATTAATAGCTATTGTTTTTCAAACCCTTTTTTATCATATAACTTTTTTCGTCATATTTGCAAACACGCCTATAATTTAGGACTCTAGGCTACAAGACATACCACAATTGACCACCAGCTAAAAGTAGTAAAGATCGATCTACTGAAAAATGCCATATATACATTATGTTCCATAATATATCTGGAATCTGTTCGAAATATTTGACTATTCCACATTTACAGCTACTCAAGTCGCTTATAGAAAAAAACTATATTTGTATATTTAAAAGAAATGTAAGTAGCTATAATAGGCGATTAAAATGTAATTTTTGTGGAGACTAAGTAGAGTTAATTTGGTACTTTTACAGAACTATCAAGTTTTAAGTCATTGTAACTTGTAGGCTGTCTTGTATGTATTATTAATAATAAAACACTATGATATACAGCCCATAAGTATTGATAACTTGATAGATCTTAAATTACTAAACGTTTCTACATTTTTTATGCAATTTTAATGGCTACAGTTTTATTAATTCTTCTAGTATTGCAGAAATATTGAACGTCATTGAAGGACAACGACACTACCTTGATCTTGTGTAGTTTTCTGGTATATTTGAGACAAAAAGAAATATAAATAGCTATAATAGGCGAATACAATATTATTTGTGTAAAGACTAAGTAGAAATAATTTGCTCCTTTTATAGAACTACCAAGTTTTAAGTCATTGTAACTTGTAGGCTGTCTAGTATATAACGAATAATAAAACACTGTGATATACAGCCCATAAGTATTGATAACTCGATAGATCTTAAATTACTAAACATTTATACATTTTTAATGCAATTTTAATGGCTACCGTATCATTAATTCTTCTAGTATGGCAAAAATATTGAACATCATTGAAGGACAACGACACTCTTCGACCTTGATCTTCTAAAAAAGAACGTTTTACAGAACTATGAAGTTTTAAGTCATTGTAACTTGTAGGCTGTCTTGTATGTATTATTAATAATAAAACACTATGATATACAGCCCATAAGTATTGATAACTTGATAGATCTTAAATTACTAAACGTTTCTACATTTTTTATGCAATTTTAATGGCTACAGTTTTATTAATTCTTCTAGTATTGCAGAAATATTGAACGTCATTGAAGGACAACGACACTACCTTGATCTTGTGTAGTTTTCTGGTATATTTGAGACAAAAAGAAATATAAATAGCTATAATAGGCGAATACAATATTATTTGTGTAAAGACTAAGTAGAAATAATTTGCTCCTTTTATAGAACTACCAAGTTTTAAGTCATTGTAACTTGTAAGCTGTCTAGTATATAACGAATAATAAAACACTGTGATATACAGCCCATAAGTATTGATAACTCGATAGATCTTAAATTACTAAACATTTATACATTTTTAATGCAATTTTAATGGCTACCGTATCATTAATTCTTCTAGTATGGCAAAAATATTGAACATCATTGAAGGACAACGACACTCTTCGACCTTGATCTTCTAAAAAAGAACTTTTACAGAACTATGAAGTTTTAAGTCATTGTAACTTGTAGGCTGTCTTGTATGTATTATTAATAATAAAACACTATGATATACAGCCCATAAGTATTGATAACTTGATATATCTTAAATTACTAAACGTTTCTACATTTTTTATGCAATTTTAATGGCTACAGTTTTATTAATTCTTCTAGTATTGCAGAAATATTGATCGTCATTGAAGGACAACGACACTACCTTGATCTTGTGTAGTTTTCTAATATATTTGAGACAAAAAGAAATATAAATAGCTATAATAGGCGAATACAATATTATTTGTGTAAAGACTAAGTAGAAATAATTTGCTCCTTTTATAGAACTACCAAGTCTTAAGTCATTGTAACTTGTAGGCTGTCTAGTATATAATGAATAATAAAACACTATGATATACAGCCCATAAGTATTGATAACTCGATAAATCTTAAATTACTAAACATTTCTACATTTTTAATGCAATTTTAATGGCTACCGTATCATTAATTCTTCTAGTATGGAAAACATATTGAACATCATTGAAAGACAACGACACTCCCTTGATCTTCTAAAAAAGATCGATCTACTGAAAAATACCATATATACATATGTTCCATAAAATATCTGGAATCTATTCGAGATACTTGACTATTCCACATTTACAGCAACTATTCCTTTCCACTAAAAACCTAAACCTCCAGAAACGAACGGTGGGGCACGATCCAGTTATTCGTTGGGTTGAATTCGTAAGTGGCGGGCAAGCGTGCAAGTTGACAGTTACCGAGAGGCAGTTAAAATCCGCCCCTTTATTGGTCCCTTATTGGTTGTTAAAGGGTTACGAGTTGTGATAATTTAGAGAACGGCGTTATTGCAGATCGGAGACAGAAGGCACCGTTGGAATATCAAAAAAGCCACCGAAAATTATACTTCGCCGGGTGTATCCTTTATATATAAAATATGGCCGTCTGAAAAATTGATTTTCCAATGGGTTTTCGTGCGCTTTAGGTGAATTTTAAAAAAATATAGATAAGAAAAGACAAATATTATATTGGAAGTCTTGACAAAGAAATATAAATAAAAAACAAAAATACCTTTTTGCAAAATGTGCCAAAATGTTCCTGAAAACGTGCATTTGCTGAACGCATAAGCTTTCTTATTCAATAAAAAGAAAAAAGCTACGGAAAGTCATTGTTTGCTGGTAGAAATGCTCCAACAGTAATATGTGTAACAGGTCAACTAAAAGTCCCCGGCCTGACACATAGATGGCGCTACTAGAATTAAATCCATATGTTTCTTAGTTATTTATAACATAAATTTGACAGCTGCTGGATCATTAAATACAGTTGAAGCAAAAACATGGCTTGATACCGACTTTTCAGACACTGCCCCAGGAAAATTAACCATCAAGGATTGGTATGCTAAGTTTAGACGTGGTGCAATAAGCACCGAAGACGGTGAACGCAGTGGACGCCCAAAAGAGGTTGTTACCGACGAAAACATTAAAAAAATTCACTAAATGATTTTGAATGACCGTAAATTGAAATTGAATAAAATATCAGACACTCTAAAGATATCAACTCAACGTGTACATCATATTATTCAGGAATATTTTGGTGTGAGAAAGCTATGTGCAAAGTGGGTGCCGTGCGAGCTCACTTTTGACCAAAAACAACGACGAGTTGATGATTTGGAGCAGCGTTTGAAGAGGATCAAGCATAATAAACCCAAGTTTTTGCGTCTATATGTGACAATGGATGAAACATGTCTACATTATTTCACTCTGAAGTCCAATCGACAGTCGTTTGAGTAGACTGCACACGATGAACCCGCTCCAAAGCGTGGGAAAACGCAACAGTCAGCTGACAAGTTTATGGCGTTTGTATTTAGGGTGACAATGGAATAATTATCATTGACTACCTGGAAAAAGGAAGGACCATCAACAGCGGCTATTACATAGCGTTATTAGACCGTTTGAATGACGAAATCGCCGAAAAACGGCCGCATTTGAAGAAAACGAAAGTGCTGCTTCACCAAGACAATGCACCGTGTCACAAGTCAGTGAAAACGATGGCAAAAATCCATGAAATGGGCTCGGAATTGCTTCCCCATCCACCGTAGTCTCCAGATCTGGTCCCCAGCGACTAGTTCCTGTTCTAGATCTAAATAGAATGCTCATTGGGAAGACATTTTAGTCGAATGAAGAGGTGATCGACAAAACTGAGACCTATTTTGAAGCAAATGACAAATCGTACCACAAAAATGGTATCGAAAAGTTGGAGGGTCGCTATAATCAGTGTATCACCTTTAAGGGGATTGAAGGGGATTTTTATGTTGAATAAAAAAAACTAATTTTGCCAAAAAAAATGTGTTTTATTATGTTAGGCTGGGGACCTTTCAATGGACCTGTTAAAATCGGTCAAGGAAGCATTGAAAGCATTTGAACGGGGCATATTTTCACACCCGCCGTACACTCCAGACCTATCAACTTCTTGTATCAATGGGACATGCGCTTGGAGAGAAAGAAAATGAAATATTTAGAAATTGGCTCGATTAATGGTTTTGTTTAAACAAAGAATTTAAAACAGTTTCTTTGGGATGGCATCCATAAATGGTCTGAAAGATGGGCAATATATATAGAATCAAATGGCCTATACATTAAATTAATTTAAGCATATCTAGCCTGGGAGATGGAAATTAATGCTAGATAGTAAATTGTAAACTTATACTAAACCAGTTATGTTGTATACAAAAATAAAGTGATAAAACTACATATCCTAATTAACTAGATTAAGTTCAATATATTTTTAAACTTCGAAAAGGGTCTAAACTCGTTGGTGTAATATATTAACATCTCCAACCAGAGACCCATCTATAAGAACATTAATCTATTTTCTTTATATCCGGTTAGTGGCATTGCGGCAGCAGTTCGCGCGTCCATCTGTAATTGAGATAGATGATTCCGTGTTCTTAATAAACTCAATAAAACGGCTATCATTAGTGAGACTGTTTATTAACGTCTATTCCCTCGGATCAGAATTGCATCGGCGAATCGTTACAGTCGACTGGCTAGTTAAAATTAAGTCTTAATCTCTTAATTGTAGTTTATATTGGAGAGTATAATAAAGAGGTTTAGTGAACATAATCTGCTTTTGTTTTTCTAGACATTAATACTTTTGTTAATACATTAATAATTTGTTGAATTTAATTTTAATTATTTGCTTTTACAGTTACTGTTATGTAAGTCTGATACGTTGGTTCTTTTTAATTTTTTCACGTTTTGCTTATCATAAAAAATCACGAGTCAACACAATTTAACATTCATTTGACTTACTTACTGACCTACAAAGTACGTTCTGCCGATTTTATCATATTTTTTTTTGTAAAGAGTATAGATTTTAAAGCATTGACCTGAACTATGAGAGCTCGGCTCAAATGAGCCACAGTTGGGAGAGGCAATATCTGGTAAAAAGAACATGAATATAAGTTACGACAATTCTGTTTATTTGGTCCATTGCTATATCTCCTATATACAGCTGCTGTGCCGATATATACTGACGATACGGCAATTTTATCAAGGCGAATGAGACAAAATCTACGTGACGTTCACCCTGCGGAGAAGTCCTCCGGCATATCTTAATAACCATGAACTCCCTCAATTAGATAACGTTAAATATCTGGGAATGCATCTGGATGGACGCATAACTTGGAAGAAATATATACTAATAAAGTGTAAACTTGGGTATAAACTGAAACAGATGTATTGTCTTATAGGGCATCAGCTTGGATAATAAATCAATTTTTAGAGCTATATGGGCGTATGATATTAAACTGTTTCTACTAACAAATCTATCATAGCTACCTTTCAGAGATTTCGAAATAAAATGTTACGTGCCATCGTTGACGCCCCATATTATGGCAAGAACAATATAATTCAGCGCCATATCTCAGCACCATAACGACTGTGATCCAAAATGCCAATTTAAAGAAGCCTGAGATGTGAACGGTGTTAGTAAAGTGAACATAGAATAGTAATTAAATGAAGTATAATACTAATTTATAAGTTAGCACAGGAGATACTTAGTCCATACATGCCATGATATAACGTAACTCCCATCAAATACTTATAGCCCACTGGACAGATTATGGAATGCTAAGAGAGTAATAATAAGGAAAAAGTTATGCCAAGTATTGTAAATTCCTTAAAATCAATCTATATTCTTAGTATTATAAATATTTTTGAAATATTTCGACTGCAGCGATATGGAACGTTCATTCCAAGTCCTCAGGTCAAAATTGAGTAAACCATAAAGTGTTTTAATAGTTACTTGTTAATAAAAACTGTTTTGTCAGTGGATATAAAAGCCCTCACTCAAAGAGTGAGGTTTATATCACTTGTTATGTAAAGATGACTGGAGCTGGTGATTATCCTGGTTAAATTTAACATCGCTCAAGAAGAAAACATCGCATCTTTTACAATTTAAACTTCATCAAAACCGATCGGGCCCAATTATATCCCCTACCCGGGGCAGAAATGAAAATATTTTTAACACGACTTGTTATTTCCCCGAGAAAAAAAAGAACGCCCGCTACGTACGGAATATAATCAGCGCCGTCGCCGGCCTATATAAGAACTTAATAAGGATAAAAATTACTACGAAGACATGCCGGTTAGAGGACAGTCGGCCAGCGGAATCTTGCAGCGCAGGACGAGACGACATCGAGTCGAGGATTTGTCATGGGCCGCCGGTAGCCGGGGGGGTTCAGTTAAAAAAGTCGAGAAAAACAGCTCGGTCCTCCTTAAAAGCTCTTTAATGCGCATAGAGCCGCTTACATAGAGATCGGTGCCGAAGAAAGGACGATCCCGGGCGCCGCCGAGGAGGAAAAAAAAGGGGGAGATGGTTATCGCTCCTTTTAATTTACTTATGCTCACTTTCGGGACCTCTCGCTATCCCCTGCCGGGCGCGGAAATGCTCATTGCGTCGCGAAACAATGAACAGGAGAGGCGTCAGTTTTGATTGGTTTTTTATTTTATTTCCGTTTTGTTTATGCAGTGATCTTTGGATTTCTTCCATCTCTTACCCTAATTCATTAACTGTTAAGAGACGGTAGATATCCGACATCATTCGGGAAAAGCCTAACTAAAAGATAACATTTACATGAATATACGAAAATGGTAATTGGTCTCTAAAGAAATGTGCACTTGGTTTAATGTATTATGAATACTGGGAAAATACATTTTTAATATTTTTTTGTATATAGAATTATTAGTTTTCAGTGTAGGGAGTTTTAAAATAAGTCTTGAGGGTTTTTATGTAACTTTTAGATTCCATTTCCGTTAAAACATCACAACTGAACGAAAATTACCTGATAGAAATGAAGATAGATTTTTAAAATAAATAGCTAACGAAATTCTGAACAATTTTAAGTGGCCAAATACTTAAACTGCCAAGAAATGTTTAATAAAACTAGTACATTTATTGAATGCTGTACTGTAACTGTAATATGTGCTTAAGCAATGGGAGATTGCGGATATTATTATGACCTCTAAACTGGCCCAACGATCACACATCATATTAACTAATTTCACCTACCAATCATATAGAAATTATTCTCTAAAACACCTTACAATAATTATGAGAACTCGCTTAATTTAAATAAGACAACTTAATTAAGATATCAGGAGGAACTCATTTCGGCTTACCAATTTGGTAACATAAGAAGAAATGAGAATCTTCATCTAATGTATAATGTAGAATTATTAATTTTCAGTATAGAGTAGAAAAATAAGTTTTATAGTTTTGTCCAATTTCGATAATAAAAATAAAAGTTAGACCACTGTATCAAAAAAATATTTTGATAATTTTATTATTAATATTTTCTTTCAAATAATCATGGGTTAATTATTAATTCGCAGGTTTTATAGAGAATTTTTAGTTGAATTGAATAGTATTATAATAATTTTGCTATAAACTACGGTTTCTAAAATATATTAGAAAAAATGTATTTTCAAAAGATAAGTTGATTTAGATTTAGGTTACAAATTAAAAATATGAGTTATACATGGATATTAATTTTAATTGTAGAATTTATTATTATTATATAAAAATACATATTATTTTTATTTATATGTCCTAACAACAACAAAAAAAGGATTGTCAGGCGGAGCTATATCTGGTAAATAGTGTGCGTAAGCTTTTAATTTATACATTTTCATGTAGGTTTTCATGGGACAAGCTGTAGTCGAATGTTACCATATATGAAATGTGTCGTCGTTCTCCAGAGCTTAAGCTTTTTGCTATGTTTTTTTTTGTATTGTAAAATATCAAATTCACCATTCTTAAACAATTGACACAACCCTTGACAATTAGCATAACGAAAACTAACACTGGCATCTGTTTGTAATAAAGTAATATTAAAGTTGGCGAATTGATACTTGCAAAAATCGATATAATAAAAAGATCCCCAAAAAATCCCTCCAAAAATTAGAAAATGTATGTTCTACCGCTACAATATCAATCATACCTAAAGATACTAATGATATATTCATTTGCTGATAATAAATTAATTACTTGTACATCTAATATGAGTTACTTTTCTCAAAATTAAAGGTTGAGGAAATATAATTCTGGTTTTTCCTAATAGATGATTTTAAATTCACATATTTCTAGTAATATTTCTTCAATAAAGCCACGTTATAGTGAGTATAATAAATATATAAAGAAAAATATACATAAAAACAAACATCAAACAACAAAGGTCATTGATAAAAATGACACTAGCCTTTGAATTTGAAAAACATCTAATACTATTTTTTCGCCAGTCTATTATTTCAATGTGTATTTTATAAAATACGATTAAAAAAAGCCTAAAGTCGAAACCGAAATCTGCTGGAAGCGCGAACCGAAGAATAATCAGGTCAAACGGGGTGACGAATTAGACCGCCAGAGGGCGTGCCAGAGTCCCGCTCCTAATGGAACCAGATTAGTGAGCGCACGGATGTGTTTTGCATGTAAGTAGGAAATGATGTTTGGTTTAACGGCTAAACGTGGCCCGTCGCTGTTTTTGTCCGACGGCATTATGCGTTTTTGCCGCCGCCACCGCCGCCTGCGGATAAGGCCGGCATTTATAACACTTGACGTGTCGGACGGGTAGCGCTCTTCTAACGGGCTTAGGTTAATCTTGTATGCGACGCTCGACGCCTCCTCTCCCCCCTGTCCGCCTTTCGCATCACGACTGACTACTCGAAAAAATACAGTTCCGTATTTTTGTCCCGTATTTCTTGTTATCGTTCTCAGATCAGTTCAGACCACTGTTTCATCCAAAAGTTCATACTTCTTTAGAATTAAAACTGTTGTGAAGTAACAGCTCAGGTCATAGCTATCAAATATTGACTATGACACTTGAATAATGATGTCATGGGTTTTTAAAGACCACTGGACCACTGTATCAACTGACGATTTTCTTAGTTTTCAACAATATTTTCAACAATAATGAAAGTTAATACAAACTTATGTTATAGTTTAAAAAAAGACAAAAATACTCTTCCGTATTTTTGTCCTTTTTCTTTGTTATCGTTCTTGGACCAGTTCCGACCACTGTTACATTCGAACGTTCATTTTTCATTAAAATTGTAATACAGACACTAACAATTGATAGATATATCATGAGTTTATAAAGACCACTGTACCACAGGATCAATTAACGATTTAATTTTTTTTACCGTATTTTCGTTCAAATAATGACAGTTAAGTTACAAGAGGCATTTATACGAGATAAAAAGATTTGGCATTTTTTCCGCATTTCGCATGGTGTTAATCTCTGTGTCACATATCTTAAAAACTATAACATATAAAGTGACTTAACACGAATTTTCATTTCTGTCACCCTAAAATACACATATCTAGACACTTTCATCGTAATCCAAGATATGAAGGATTTTTGCACTTTTTCCATATATATAGTCATGAAAAGGTGAGATTTTTGCCATTTTTAAAATTTTCACTGTCATTTCTGTCAGTACAACGACAAGTTAATGATATTTATAGGAGGTATAAAGAATTTTACGCTGTATCTAATGGTGGTTTAATAAATTTTATACAACTTTTAGTTTTTGTGTTATAGAACGAAAAGTATATTTTCAAAAAATGAGTAGATTTCTATTTACATCACATATCTTAAAAAATATACATTCTAAGGAAATTTAAACTGGATTTTCGTTTCTTTCACCTCAAAATACAGATATCTTGAGACTTTCATCGTTATCCAAGGTATGAAAAAAAATTGCATTTTTTCCATATATATATAGTCGTAAAATTTTGCGACTTTTTGTCATTTTCAATGCTTTTACTATCATTTGTGTTAAAATAATTGCAAATGGTAGTATAATTATTTTTATGCAGCTTTTGGTTTTTAAGTTATATAGTGAAAATTATGTTTTTGAAAAATCAGTTGATTTTTATCCGAGAAATAAAAAAATGGTACCTTCTCCATAGATATGACATAGTTACGCCTGCTTTTCATGCCTTCTGTTAGCTGTATCAATATCAGTCATTCAATCATCAATTCAACAACTACTTACGGCTGATCTCCAGTTAAATTTTAGATAAATAATCTCTCGCCTTCGCCGTATAATAATTGCGTGATGATATCTCCGGAAGTTGTTTAAAATATGTTCCAGCTAATGGCGGAGCTTTTCCGATGCCCTTCCAGATACTAGTCGCCTATCGGATGTCCTGGGAATTTTTTTAGTCGAATAGGGGAGACTTATAACCGGATAAGAAAGTTTAGCAAGGGGTAACTTTTACTTTCTTTCAGGGTCCAGAAATAAGTTGTATTAGTGTGAGTATTCATTCTTAATATATCAGGTTTAACACTGTTAAATATGTTTTTAAGTCAGATTGTTATTTTTTATAAAGATTTTATTAAAAATCCCATTAATATATGAAACAATTTATTTGGTTCTGTTATGTATGGCTATGACTTAATAAACGTACAAGGGCAGAAAAATACTAAGAAAATAGCTTACAAATATAGTTTACTACAGTTCTGAAATTCGAACAACTTTAATGGACGTTAAGAGGTTTATTGTTAAAAAAAGAAAAGTCGCCTTCACCATTTTATCATTATAGAATACAGTACTGCAGCAACTGTTAGATGTCAGATTAAATGGAATCATAGCGTCAGTCCCAGATTATTAATATTGCTGCAAATTGCTAAATAGCCATTTTATACTACGAAAATCCTCTTCAGTCAGTCAAACCTCCGACATCCGAGGCGTTTTAGTTAAATCGCAGTCAAACCGAATAAAAAATACGTTTATACCGTGTACCGCATCGCCGATATTAAACTTGCAAATATCTCAACTCTGATTTTATGCTCTCGCGGTAACGCGGCGGCCCCCACGTCTCATCCGAATATTTTTCATCGCCAGTTGGAAAATCCGCGTTTTTTTTCCTGCGCGCTTGCCGCGACGCTTATTTATTTATTCTGCTCGTAGGTCGGCGCCCTGATGCGAAAATAATGCTCTGGTTTTATATTCAATTTCGGGTGGATCCGCGGCCGGGGGACCGACCTCGGTGTTCCTCGCGTCCGCCTTACGATGATGAATTGGGCCGGGTTCCGAAAGAATCTGCGTCTTTAGGTGGAAATGGGAGTTTTATTGCCTCGTATTATCTCGGCGAGGTTGGTAACTGCGTCTTAGGTGAGGGATGGCTCCTCAGTCTTGAGGGGTGTCTTCCTTGGTTTAACTCGTGACTCATCTACTATTTCAAGTGTGCAACTAGTCGCTCATTCTTGTTACAATTTTCATTTATATTAAATATTTGCCAATTTTATAGATACCATTCTTTAGACCCTGATATAAATGTTGATATTTTCATCTCTTAGATCTTCAACAATCTGCCCGTGGGCAAGTAATCTGCTGTTCAAATTTATAATCTAAATTTTACTATAGAGAGAATTCAAATTTATTTTAAAGCATATCCTAACTTATTCTAAATAATATTCTAGCTTATTCTAGAGATTACTATATGTTATCTCACTTTATGGGCCTGTTAATTCAGTTTGTATAGTAGTTTGAGCCCACGCACTTCACTGTCATCGCGCACATTTACCTGTTTGGCGAGTTAATTGGGATGCACTAACAGTAACAGCACTTTCAGAGTATTTTGCTCTAACACTTTGAATCACACTCGTTATGGGTTCTAAGGGGATATCGCGCTGAATTAGGTTGTTGGAGACGTAATGTAGGGCATCGACGATGACTCGCAACACTATTCAGGAACTTCTAAAGAATAACTATGTTAGATTTTCTAGTAATACACTACAGTTCAATACCGTAGATACAAATGTGCCAATCTAAAATTATTGAGTTATATAGCAAAACCTTGTTAACTAAAGATTATTTAGATTTACACCCTATCAGCCAATACATTTGGTTTAGTTTAAGCCGAAGTTGTTATTATTGTTGTTGTTGAACATTGTCTGCTTGCGGGAGTTGATGATTATTCGATTTTACTGAGGAGCAAGTTCTTCTACAAGGGGCGAAAATGTTATATCGGTAGATTTAGTCTCATTTCCAAAAGTTCTTGGGTAACGGTATTCTGGTTTTAATAGATAAGTGGTAAAAGAGCATCCAAGGCGATACATTCGCTTTGTAAGAACATCAAAAAGAAAACAATACTACATTTTCTCCAGCCCATTATACATTTGCTTGTTCGTTATTTCAATGACACAAAATATTCTAAGTAACTCGATATAGAAATTAGACATCAATTAACAATATAACATTCAAATATTGAGTATTGAATAGATACTGTCATACAGAAGTAAAAATCGATCAAGTGATTGATCTTGCAGGTCCGTGACTTCTAAGAAGTTCATCCTTGTCAGACATTACTTGACTATCTCTAACTATCAACTATTTCGCTTGGTAAAAGTCGAAAATTGGATCGATTCTTGAATCATTATAAAAGTGGAGGATATATTTCAAGTCGATTTGGCCTGGAAAAGGCACAAACCCAAAACTACGCGGAAATACACACTAAACGTATCCGAATATCATCTAAGAAGGAACGTTTCCGTGTCTGGTGCAGTTGCTTTTCAATCGTTTCGTCGGTTTCGTTCTATTAAGCGATCCCCAAACTAGAAAACAATCAGAATGAGAATTGATTCGCATTGGGGGTCCATTACCGGGAGAGCTACAGACGCCGAGCGCTCGTCTGCCAGCGACGACTGTTGCAGCGTCGACAAGAAATTGCAGCCGGCATATTTTGGATAAACAGGGTTTAATTTCGTTCGCGCCCGCCATTTTAATTGGATGCCTTTGTCTTGGAGGTTTTCCGTGCTGGCGCGCCAATCGTCTGGATTAAATTGACGATTTAGCGTGCGGCGAGGCTTCGGCAAATCACCTTTAAAATTAAAGGGATATCCTGCGACTATTTACTCGGATCGATGACTTTCGGCAGCAGTTTTATCCGAACAGAAAAAGTAAAAATCATTTTTGATCTCATTCTCCCTCAAAGTCTTTATTCATTGCTGTTGCCGCTTCCTTTAAAATAACTGTGCTTTAATGAAAATCACATATATTATAAAGACTTTTATTTAGAATTTATCTGCGCAGTGCATTAGTTATTTTCATATAGCTGTTACTTTTAAAGCTATACAACGAAAAGTGTATTTAAAAAAATAGGGGATTTCGTAGTAGTTTTAGTAGGAAGTAGTTTAATATATATATATATATATATATATATATATATATATATATATATATATATATATATATATACTGAGAGTTTCATCTTCATCCAAGATATGAAACATTTTGTCACATTTTTCATATATATAGACGTGAGAATTTGCAATTTTTCGCCATTTTCACATTATTTGCTGTCATTTAATATCAAATAATTGTACTGCAATGAAAATTACGGGGATTACAGAGAATTTTACACTGAATCGAATGACAGTATACCGAATTTTGTACAGCTACTAGTTTTTAAATTATATAGTGAAAGGTATATTTTTAAAAAATTAAGGATTACTGTTTATATTTCATATCTTAAAAACTATATATCCTAAAGTAATTTTACGTAGATATGAGTTATTTTCGCCCCAAAATATATATATTCTGAGAGTTTTATCTTCATCCAAGAGATGAAACATTTTGGCACATTTTCCATATATATAGTTGTGAAAATTTCCAATTTCCTGCCATTTTCACATTATTTGTTGTCATTTCCTACCAAATAATTGTACCGTAATGATAACTACGGAGGTAATAGAGAATTTTACGCTGAATCGAATGGCAGTATACTGAATTTTGTACAGCTACTAGTTTTTAAATTATATAGTGAAAGGTATATTTTTAAAAAATTAGGGATTACTGTTTATATTTCATATCTTAAAAACTATATATACTAAAGTAATTTTACGTAGATATGAGTTATTTTCACCCCAAAATATATATATTCTGAGAGTTTTATCTTCATCCAAGAGATGAAACATTTTGGCACATTTTCCATATATATAGTCGTGAGAATTTGCAATTATTTGCCATTTTCATATTATTTGCTGTCATTTCCTATCAAATAATTGTACCGCAATGAAAATTACGGATATTACAGAGCATTTTACACTGAATCGAATGGCAGTATACCGAATTTTGTACAACTACTAGTTTTTAAATTATATAGTGAAAGTTATATTTTCAAAAAAGTAGGGAGTACTGTTTATATTTCGTATCTTAAAAACTATACGTCCTAAAGTAATTTCACATAGATATGAGATATTTTCGCCCCAAAATATATATATTCTGAGGGTTTTATCTTCATCCAAGAGATGAAACATTTTGGCACATTTTCCATATATATAGTAGTGAAAATTTGCAATTTTTCGCCATTTTCCTGTTATTTGCTGTCATTTCCTACCAAATAATTGTACCGTAATGATAACTACGGAGGTAATAGAGAATTTTACGCTGAATCGAATGGCAGTATACCGAATTTTGTACAACTACTAGTTTTTAAATTATATAGTGAAAGTTATATTTTCAAAAAATTAGGGAGTACTGTTTATATTTTGTATCTTAAAAACTATACGTCCTAAAGTAATTTCACATAGATATGAGATATTTTCGCCCCAAAATATATATATTCTGAGAGTTTTATCTTCATCCAAGAGATGAAACATTTTGGCACATTTTCCATATATATAGTAGTGAAAATTTGCAATTTTTCGCCATTTTCCTGTTATTTGCTGTCATTTCCTATAAAATAATTGTACCGCAATGAAAATTACGGAGATTAAAGAGAATTTTACACTGAATCGAATGGCAGTATACCGAATTTTGTACAACTACTAGTTTTTAAATTATATAGTGAAAGTTATATTTTCAAAAAATTAGGGAGTACTGTTTATATTTTGTATCTTAAAAACTATACGTCCTAAAGTAATTTCACATAGATATGAGATATTTTCGCCCCAAAATATATATATTCTGAGGGTTTTATCTTCATCCAAGAGATGAAACATTTTGGCACATTTTCCATATATATAGTCGTGAAAATTTGCAATTTTTCGCCATTTTCCTGTTATTTGCTGTCATTTCCTATAAAATAATTGTACCGCAATGAAAATTACGGAGATTAAAGAGAATTTTACACTGAATCGAATGGCAGTATACCGAATTTTGTACAACTACTAGTTTTTAAATTATATAGTGAAAGTTATATTTTCAAAAAATTAGGGAGTACTGTTTATATTTTGTATCTTAAAAACTATACGTCCTAAAGTAATTTCACATAGATATGAGATATTTTCACCCCAAAATATATATATTCTGAGAGTTTTATCTTCATCCAAGAGATGAAACATTTTGGCACATTTTCCATATATATAGTCGTGAAAATTTGCAATTTTTCGCCATTTTCCTGTTATTTGCTGTCATTTCCTATAAAATAATTGTACCGCAATGAAAATTACGGAGATTAAAGAGAATTTTACACTGAATCGAATGGCAGTATACCGAATTTTGTACAACTACTAGTTTTTAAATTATATAGTGAAAGTTATATTTTCAAAAAATTAGGGAGTACTGTTTATATTTTGTATCTTAAAAACTATACGTCCTAAAGTAATTTCACATAGATATGAGATATTTTCACCCCAAAATATATATATTCTAAGAGTTTTATCTTCATCCAAGAGATGAAACATTTTGGCACATTTTCCATATATATAGTCGTGAAAATTTGCAATTTTTCGCCATTTTCCTGTTATTTGCTGTCATTTCCTATAAAATAATTGTACCGCAATGAAAATTACGGAGATTAAAGAGAATTTTACACTGAATCGAATGGCAGTATACCGAATTTTGTACAACTACTAGTTTTTAAATTATATAGTGAAAGTTATATTTTCAAAAAATTAGGGAGTACTGTTTATATTTTGTATCTTAAAAACTATACGTCCTAAAGTAATTTCACATAGATATGAGATATTTTCGCCCCAAAATATATATATTCTAAGAGTTTTATCTTCATCCAAGAGATGAAACATTTTGGCACATTTTCCATATATATAGTAGTGAAAATTTGCAATTTTTCGCCATTTTCCTGTTATTTGCTGTCATTTCCTATAAAATAATTGTACCGCAATGAAAATTACGGAGATTAAAGAGAATTTTACACTGAATCGAATGGCAGTATACCGAATTTTGTACAACTACTAGTTTTTAAATTATATAGTGAAAGTTATATTTTCAAAAAATTAGGGAGTACTGTTTATATTTTGTATCTTAAAAACTATACGTCCTAAAGTAATTTCACATAGATATGAGATATTTTCACCCCAAAATATATATATTCTGAGAGTTTTATCTTCATCCAAGAGATGAAACATTTTGGCACATTTTCCATATATATAGTAGTGAAAATTTGCAATTTTTCGCCATTTTCCTGTTATTTGCTGTCATTTCCTATAAAATAATTGTACCGCAATGAAAATTACGGAGATTAAAGAGAATTTTACACTGAATCGAATGGCAGTATACCGAATTTTGTACAACTACTAGTTTTTAAATTATATAGTGAAAGTTATATTTTCAAAAAATTAGGGAGTACTGTTTATATTTTGTATCTTAAAAACTATACGTCCTAAAGTAATTTCACATAGATATGAGATATTTTCACCCCAAAATATATATATTCTGAGAGTTTTATCTTCATCCAAGAGATGAAACATTTTGGCACATTTTCCATATATATAGTAGTGAAAATTTGCAATTTTTCGCCATTTTCCTGTTATTTGCTGTCATTTCCTATAAAATAATTGTACCGCAATGAAAATTACGGAGATTAAAGAGAATTTTACACTGAATCGAATGGCAGTATACCGAATTTTGTACAACTACTAGTTTTTAAATTATATAGTGAAAGTTATATTTTCAAAAAATTAGGGAGTACTGTTTATATTTTGTATCTTAAAAACTATACGTCCTAAAGTAATTTCACATAGATATGAGATATTTTCACCCCAAAATATATATATTCTAAGAGTTTTATCTTCATCCAAGAGATGAAACATTTTGGCACATTTTCCATATATATAGTCGTGAAAATTTGCAATTTTTCGCCATTTTCCTGTTATTTGCTGTCATTTCCTATAAAATAATTGTACCGCAATGAAAATTACGGAGATTAAAGAGAATTTTACACTGAATCGAATGGCAGTATACCGAATTTTGTACAACTACTAGTTTTTAAATTATATAGTGAAAGTTATATTTTCAAAAAATTAGGGAGTACTGTTTATATTTTGTATCTTAAAAACTATACGTCCTAAAGTAATTTCACATAGATATGAGATATTTTCGCCCCAAAATATATATATTCTGAGAGTTTTATCTTCATCCAAGAGATGAAACATTTTGGCACATTTTCCATATATATAGTCGTGAAAATTTGCAATTTTTCGCCATTTTCCTGTTATTTGCTGTCATTTCCTATAAAATAATTGTACCGCAATGAAAATTACGGAGATTAAAGAGAATTTTACACTGAATCGAATGGCAGTATACCGAATTTTGTACAACTACTAGTTTTTAAATTATATAGTGAAAGTTATATTTTCAAAAAATTAGGGAGTACTGTTTATATTTTGTATCTTAAAAACTATACGTCCTAAAGTAATTTCACATAGATATGAGATATTTTCGCCCCAAAATATATATATTCTGAGAGTTTTATCTTCATCCAAGAGATGAAACATTTTGGCACATTTTCCATATATATAGTCGTGAAAATTTGCAATTTTTCGCCATTTTCCTGTTATTTGCTGTCATTTCCTATAAAATAATTGTACCGCAATGAAAATTACGGAGATTAAAGAGAATTTTACACTGAATCGAATGGCAGTATACCGAATTTTGTACAACTACTAGTTTTTAAATTATATAGTGAAAGTTATATTTTCAAAAAATTAGGGAGTACTGTTTATATTTTGTATCTTAAAAACTATACGTCCTAAAGTAATTTCACATAGATATGAGATATTTTCACCCCAAAATATATATATTCTAAGAGTTTTATCTTCATCCAAGAGATGAAACATTTTGGCACATTTTCCATATATATAGTCGTGAAAATTTGCAATTTTTCGCCATTTTCCTGTTATTTGCTGTCATTTCCTATAAAATAATTGTACCGCAATGAAAATTACGGAGATTAAAGAGAATTTTACACTGAATCGAATGGCAGTATACCGAATTTTGTACAACTACTAGTTTTTAAATTATATAGTGAAAGTTATATTTTCAAAAAATTAGGGAGTACTGTTTATATTTTGTATCTTAAAAACTATACGTCCTAAAGTAATTTCACATAGATATGAGATATTTTCACCCCAAAATATATATATTCTGAGAGTTTTATCTTCATCCAAGAGATGAAACATTTTGGCACATTTTCCATATATATAGTAGTGAAAATTTGCAATTTTTCGCCATTTTCCTGTTATTTGCTGTCATTTCCTATAAAATAATTGTACCGCAATGAAAATTACGGAGATTAAAGAGAATTTTACACTGAATCGAATGGCAGTATACCGAATTTTGTACAACTACTAGTTTTTAAATTATATAGTGAAAGTTATATTTTCAAAAAATTAGGGAGTACTGTTTATATTTTGTATCTTAAAAACTATACGTCCTAAAGTAATTTCACATAGATATGAGATATTTTCACCCCAAAATATATATATTCTGAGAGTTTTATCTTCATCCAAGAGATGAAACATTTTGGCACATTTTCCATATATATAGTCGTGAAAATTTGCAATTTTTCGCCATTTTCCTGTTATTTGCTGTCATTTCCTATAAAATAATTGTACCGCAATGAAAATTACGGAGATTAAAGAGAATTTTACACTGAATCGAATGGCAGTATACCGAATTTTGTACAACTACTAGTTTTTAAATTATATAGTGAAAGTTATATTTTCAAAAAATTAGGGAGTACTGTTTATATTTTGTATCTTAAAAACTATACGTCCTAAAGTAATTTCACATAGATATGAGATATTTTCACCCCAAAATATATATATTCTGAGAGTTTTATCTTCATCCAAGAGATGAAACATTTTGGCACATTTTCCATATATATAGTCGTGAAAATTTGCAATTTTTCGCCATTTTCCTGTTATTTGCTGTCATTTCCTATAAAATAATTGTACCGCAATGAAAATTACGGAGATTAAAGAGAATTTTACACTGAATCGAATGGCAGTATACCGAATTTTGTACAACTACTAGTTTTTAAATTATATAGTGAAAGTTATATTTTCAAAAAATTAGGGAGTACTGTTTATATTTTGTATCTTAAAAACTATACGTCCTAAAGTAATTTCACATAGATATGAGATATTTTCACCCCAAAATATATATATTCTGAGAGTTTTATCTTCATCCAAGAGATGAAACATTTTGGCACATTTTCCATATATATAGTCGTGAAAATTTGCAATTTTTCGCCATTTTCCTGTTATTTGCTGTCATTTCCTATAAAATAATTGTACCGCAATGAAAATTACGGAGATTAAAGAGAATTTTACACTGAATCGAATGGCAGTATACCGAATTTTGTACAACTACTAGTTTTTAAATTATATAGTGAAAGTTATATTTTCAAAAAATTAGGGAGTACTGTTTATATTTTGTATCTTAAAAACTATACGTCCTAAAGTAATTTCACATAGATATGAGATATTTTCGCCCCAAAATATATATATTCTGAGAGTTTTATCTTCATCCAAGAGATGAAACATTTTGGCACATTTTCCATATATATAGTCGTGAAAATTTGCAATTATTTGCCATTTTCATATTATTTGCTGTCATTTCCTATCAAATAATTGTACCGCAATGAAAATTACGGAAATTACAGAGCATTTTACACTGAATCGAATGGCAGTATACCGAATTTTATACAACTACTAGTTTTTAAATTATATAGTGAAAGTTATATTTTCAAAAAATTAGGGAGTACTGTTTATATTTTGTATCTTAAAAACTATACGTCCTAAAGTAATTTCACATAGATATGAGATATTTTCACCCCAAAATATATATATTCTGAGAGTTTTATCTTCATCCAAGAGATGAAACATTTTGGCACATTTTCCATATATATAGTCGTGAAAATTTGCAATTTTTCGCCATTTTCCTGTTATTTGCTGTCATTTCCTATAAAATAATTGTACCGCAATGAAAATTACGGAGATTAAAGAGAATTTTACACTGAATCGAATGGCAGTATACCGAATTTTGTACAACTACTAGTTTTTAAATTATATAGTGAAAGTTATATTTTCAAAAAATTAGGGAGTACTGTTTATATTTTGTATCTTAAAAACTATACGTCCTAAAGTAATTTCACATAGATATGAGATATTTTCGCCCCAAAATATATATATTCTAAGAGTTTTATCTTCATCCAAGAGATGAAACATTTTGGCACATTTTCCATATATATAGTCGTGAAAATTTGCAATTTTTCGCCATTTTCCTGTTATTTGCTGTCATTTCCTATAAAATAATTGTACCGCAATGAAAATTACGGAGATTAAAGAGAATTTTACACTGAATCGAATGGCAGTATACCGAATTTTGTACAACTACTAGTTTTTAAATTATATAGTGAAAGTTATATTTTCAAAAAATTAGGGAGTACTGTTTATATTTTGTATCTTAAAAACTATACGTCCTAAAGTAATTTCACATAGATATGAGATATTTTCACCCCAAAATATATATATTCTGAGAGTTTTATCTTCATCCAAGAGATGAAACATTTTGGCACATTTTCCATATATATAGTCGTGAAAATTTGCAATTTTTCGCCATTTTCCTGTTATTTGCTGTCATTTCCTATAAAATAATTGTACCGCAATGAAAATTACGGAGATTAAAGAGAATTTTACACTGAATCGAATGGCAGTATACCGAATTTTGTACAACTACTAGTTTTTAAATTATATAGTGAAAGTTATATTTTCAAAAAATTAGGGAGTACTGTTTATATTTCATATCTTAAAAACTATACATTCTAAAGTAATTTAACATGGATATGAGATATTTTCACCCCAAAATATATATATTCTAAGAGTTTTATCTTCATCCAAGAGATGAAACATTTTGGCACATTTTCCATATATATAGTAGTGAAAATTTGCAATTTTTCGCCATTTTCCTGTTATTTGCTGTCATTTCCTATAAAATAATTGTACCGCAATGAAAATTACGGAGATTAAAGAGAATTTTACACTGAATCGAATGGCAGTATACCGAATTTTGTACAACTACTAGTTTTTAAATTATATAGTGAAAGTTATATTTTCAAAAAATTAGGGAGTACTGTTTATATTTTGTATCTTAAAAACTATACGTCCTAAAGTAATTTCACATAGATATGAGATATTTTCGCCCCAAAATATATATATTCTGAGAGTTTTATCTTCATCCAAGAGATGAAACATTTTGGCACATTTTCCATATATATAGTAGTGAAAATTTGCAATTTTTCGCCATTTTCCTGTTATTTGCTGTCATTTCCTATAAAATAATTGTACCGCAATGAAAATTACGGAGATTAAAGAGAATTTTACACTGAATCGAATGGCAGTATACCGAATTTTGTACAACTACTAGTTTTTAAAATATATAGTGAAAGTTATATTTTCAAAAAATTAGGGAGTACTGTTTATATTTTGTATCTTAAAAACTATACGTCCTAAAGTAATTTCACATAGATATGAGATATTTTCGCCCCAAAATATATATATTCTGAGGGTTTTATCTTCATCCAAGAGATGAAACATTTTGGCACATTTTCCATATATATAGTAGTGAAAATTTGCAATTTTTCGCCATTTTCCTGTTATTTGCTGTCATTTCCTATAAAATAATTGTACCGCAATGAAAATTACGGAGATTAAAGAGAATTTTACACTGAATCGAATGGCAGTATACCGAATTTTGTACAACTACTAGTTTTTAAATTATATAGTGAAAGTTATATTTTCAAAAAATTAGGGAGTACTGTTTATATTTTGTATCTTAAAAACTATACGTCCTAAAGTAATTTCACATAGATATGAGATATTTTCGCCCCAAAATATATATATTCTGAGGGTTTTATCTTCATCCAAGAGATGAAACATTTTGGCACATTTTCCATATATATAGTAGTGAAAATTTGCAATTTTTCGCCATTTTCCTGTTATTTGCTGTCATTTCCTATAAAATAATTGTACCGCAATGAAAATTACGGAGATTAAAGAGAATTTTACACTGAATCGAATGGCAGTATACCGAATTTTGTACAACTACTAGTTTTTAAAATATATAGTGAAAGTTATATTTTCAAAAAATTAGGGAGTACTGTTTATATTTCGTATCTTAAAAACTATACGTCCTAAAGTAATTTTACGTAGATATGAGTTATTTTCGCCCCAAAATATATATATTCTGAGGGTTTTATCTTCATCCAAGAGATGAAACATTTTGGCACATTTTCCATATATATAGTAGTGAAAATTTGCAATTTTTCGCCATTTTCCTGTTATTTGCTGTCATTTCCTATAAAATAATTGTACCGCAATGAAAATTACGGAGATTAAAGAGAATTTTACACTGAATCGAATGGCAGTATACCGAATTTTGTACAACTACTAGTTTTTAAATTATATAGTGAAAGTTATATTTTCAAAAAATTAGGGAGTACTGTTTATATTTTGTATCTTAAAAACTATACGTCCTAAAGTAATTTCACATAGATATGAGATATTTTCGCCCCAAAATATATATATTCTGAGAGTTTTATCTTCATCCAAGAGATGAAACATTTTGGCACATTTTCCATATATATAGTAGTGAAAATTTGCAATTTTTCGCCATTTTCCTGTTATTTGCTGTCATTTCCTATAAAATAATTGTACCGCAATGAAAATTACGGAGATTAAAGAGAATTTTACACTGAATCGAATGGCAGTATACCGAATTTTGTACAACTACTAGTTTTTAAAATATATAGTGAAAGTTATATTTTCAAAAAATTAGGGAGTACTGTTTATATTTTGTATCTTAAAAACTATACGTCCTAAAGTAATTTCACATAGATATGAGATATTTTCGCCCCAAAATATATATATTCTGAGGGTTTTATCTTCATCCAAGAGATGAAACATTTTGGCACATTTTCCATATATATAGTAGTGAAAATTTGCAATTTTTCGCCATTTTCCTGTTATTTGCTGTCATTTCCTATAAAATAATTGTACCGCAATGAAAATTACGGAGATTAAAGAGAATTTTACACTGAATCGAATGGCAGTATACCGAATTTTGTACAACTACTAGTTTTTAAATTATATAGTGAAAGTTATATTTTCAAAAAATTAGGGAGTACTGTTTATATTTTGTATCTTAAAAACTATACGTCCTAAAGTAATTTCACATAGATATGAGATATTTTCGCCCCAAAATATATATATTCTAAGAGTTTTATCTTCATCCAAGAGATGAAACATTTTGGCACATTTTCCATATATATAGTCGTGAAAATTTGCAATTTTTCGCCATTTTCCTGTTATTTGCTGTCATTTCCTATAAAATAATTGTACCGCAATGAAAATTACGGAGATTAAAGAGAATTTTACACTGAATCGAATGGCAGTATACCGAATTTTGTACAACTACTAGTTTTTAAATTATATAGTGAAAGTTATATTTTCAAAAAAGTAGGGAGTACTGTTTATATTTCGTATCTTAAAAACTATACGTCCTAAAGTAATTTCACATAGATATGAGATATTTTCACCCCAAAATATATATATTCTAAGAGTTTTATCTTCATCCAAGAGATGAAACATTTTGGCACATTTTCCATATATATAGTCGTGAAAATTTGCAATTTTTCGCCATTTTCCTGTTATTTGCTGTCATTTCCTATAAAATAATTGTACCGCAATGAAAATTACGGAGATTAAAGAGAATTTTACACTGAATCGAATGGCAGTATACCGAATTTTGTACAACTACTAGTTTTTAAATTATATAGTGAAAGTTATATTTTCAAAAAATTAGGGAGTACTGTTTATATTTTGTATCTTAAAAACTATACGTCCTAAAGTAATTTCACATAGATATGAGATATTTTCGCCCCAAAATATATATATTCTGAGAGTTTTATCTTCATCCAAGAGATGAAACATTTTGGCACATTTTCCATATATATAGTAGTGAAAATTTGCAATTTTTCGCCATTTTCCTGTTATTTGCTGTCATTTCCTATAAAATAATTGTACCGCAATGAAAATTACGGAGATTAAAGAGAATTTTACACTGAATCGAATGGCAGTATACCGAATTTTGTACAACTACTAGTTTTTAAAATATATAGTGAAAGTTATATTTTCAAAAAATTAGGGAGTACTGTTTATATTTTGTATCTTAAAAACTATACGTCCTAAAGTAATTTCACGTAGATATGAGATATTTTCGCCCCAAAATATATATATTCTGAGGGTTTTATCTTCATCCAAGAGATGAAACATTTTGGCACATTTTCCATATATATAGTAGTGAAAATTTGCAATTTTTCGCCATTTTCCTGTTATTTGCTGTCATTTCCTATAAAATAATTGTACCGCAATGAAAATTACGGAGATTAAAGAGAATTTTACACTGAATCGAATGGCAGTATACCGAATTTTGTACAACTACTAGTTTTTAAATTATATAGTGAAAGTTATATTTTCAAAAAATTAGGGAGTACTGTTTATATTTTGTATCTTAAAAACTATACGTCCTAAAGTAATTTCACATAGATATGAGATATTTTCGCCCCAAAATATATATATTCTGAGGGTTTTATCTTCATCCAAGAGATGAAACATTTTGGCACATTTTCCATATATATAGTCGTGAAAATTTGCAATTTTTCGCCATTTTCCTGTTATTTGCTGTCATTTCCTATAAAATAATTGTACCGCAATGAAAATTACGGAGATTAAAGAGAATTTTACACTGAATCGAATGGCAGTATACCGAATTTTGTACAACTACTAGTTTTTAAATTATATAGTGAAAGTTATATTTTCAAAAAATTAGGGAGTACTGTTTATATTTTGTATCTTAAAAACTATACGTCCTAAAGTAATTTCACATAGATATGAGATATTTTCGCCCCAAAATATATATATTCTGAGGGTTTTATCTTCATCCAAGAGATGAAACATTTTGGCACATTTTCCATATATATAGTTGTGAAAATTTCCAATTTCCTGCCATTTTCACATTATTTGTTGTCATTTCCTACCAAATAATTGTACCGTAATGATAACTACGGAGGTAATAGAGAATTTTACGCTGAATCGAATGGCAGTATACTGATTTTTCTGAAACTACCAGTTTTTAATTTATATAACGAGAAGTGTATTTTCAAAAAATTAGGGTATTTCTGTTTATATTACATATCTAAAAAACTATACATTCTAAAGTAATTTAACATGGATATGAGTTATTTTCAAGCCAAAATCCATATATTATAAGAGTTTTATCTTTATCCGACAGATAAAAAATTTTAGCAGTACTTCCATATATATATATATAGCCTTGAAAAGTTGCATTTTTGCCACTTTCATTTCTTACCTATCATTTCGTATCGAATAACTACACGGCAATGCAAATATATATATATATATATATATATATATATATATATATATATATACAACATAAGTATATACAACCTTAAGTTTTTAAGATAGTGAATTAAAAACGTATTTAAAAAAAGGTTTGTTTTCGGTTTGTCACATATCTCAAAAAGTAAAAGTTTTCTTTTAACTCAAAATACATATATTTGAGGATTTAAATTAATATTATGGAAATTTGTTTCGTTAATACCCGAACAAATACATTTATATTTATTTTGATAAATTTAATTACCAAATATATGGGCAATTATTATGACACTGGATCTTTGGGGGATCCAGATAATAAAAAAAATACCTCGCCTTCGCCATATTCTCACTGCGTCATAATTGTGAGATCTATGATAACCGTTTCTCTTAAATAGTCGATAAAAATGACTAATATCTCGTTTAACTCTATTTCCGGCGCAATATCACCAAGATAACAATATTTCACCTGTATATTGATCCCATTAATAAAACATAAAACCCGATAAATACGAGTATCATAAACCGCTGACAGCTATAATAGACTCGCGATTTAATTACCGAGTGATCGGATCGGGCGGCGAGTCGCCCTTAATTATACCTAATTAAGAGCGCGGGGGGCAGAGGGGGGAGGGGGAAGAAGTTAGGTAGTGGTTATTTATCTGGAGGCCGAGAATCGTGAAAAGAACTGAGGAGGCGGGGGTCGACGGGGTGGGAAAAACCGGCACACAAAACCCCTTTCGACGTTCGAAACGATGCCATAATCTTGGCCATCATAAATAATTTCGCCATCGTGAAAAATTAATCCCGGACCCCTTGCTCGTTTTAATTAGGGCCCATAATAAATATGAAAAATTGAAAAGCAACCTTGTTAAGGTCATAGTATTAGCATAATGGCCTAATTAAAAGACCGATGAAGTTGGCCCCGTCAGCGGCAGGTGGCTTTTTTCCTGGATAATTACTCCGGAGGCCCTTCCCCTCTCCCGGTTACCGTTCCGGTGCATCTTTTGTTTTTGTCCGCCGTTCGGGCGAATAAATCTGGTACTAATGTCCGGAGATCCATCATGTCTCGAGAGTCCTAGTGGAGGCACGATGGGAGAACTGTTGTGACCTGGATAGTTCTCCCTCGACACGTCTTCTAATGATGACTTTATTAGTACATTTATTTTTGGAGGGTTAGCAGCAATTTTATTGTTTTATTGATTTAAAAAATGTTAAAATATCATCATTATCACTTTATCCCAATAATTAGTTCTATAATAACATTTAATACTATTTACGATGGCGAATTTTATGTATATCTGTCAATTTTATTTGTTATGTGATTAAGGTGACCATATGTTCTGCTATGAGATTACAAATACCGCTATCAGATAATTCTCCCTTGATTTCTCTTGTATTGATGACTTTATTAGTACACATATTGTTGGAGGAGCAACTGTTTTTGTATTTGAAGTTTTTAATTCAGTTCTTTTTACATAGGCGAATTTTACGTATAACTGTCAATTTTTTTGTTGAATAAAAATATGTTTCGCCTTCGCCATATTATCTTTATCACTTGTCATAATAGCTGGTTCTATGATAACCGTTTCCCTTCAATATTGATAATATTGACTAAAATACCGTATTAGTTTTCCCTCGACTCATCTTGTAATGATGACCTTACTACTACACTTATTGTTGGTGTGTTAGTAGCTGTTTTTGTGGTTGAAACTTTTCATTCGGTACTCTTTACTTTAGTGAATTTTTCGTATGTGTCAAGTACCAATTTTATTGTTTTTGTTGAATAAAAATATATTTTACCTTCATCATATTATCGTCATCACTTTTTCTTAGTACTTAATTCTATAATAACATTCAGTACTATTTACGATGGCGAGTTTTGTGTATATCTATCAATTTTATTGCTTTCAGAACAAAGTTATAAGAACTATTGGGAGCGCACCCAAATACTGTAGGATTGACTACCTACATCGAGACCTTCAGATACCCACAGTCAGCCAAGAACTCAAGAGAAGTGCAAGGGGGCATGAGGGAAGACTCCATTCTCATGAGAATGTTGAAAAATTGCAACTTTTGGATACCACCAGAGCAGGACACAGACTCAAAAGAACTGATGAGAAATGACAAACCATCCGATCTTGTGTAGTGTTGTGTAGTAAGGTACATATAATAAAAAATACAGCAGTAACATATATAAACATTATTTCATCAGAGAGTGAGATAGGGCCGATGGGGCTTCCTAGTTATATATCTAGATTTAAGTTATCATAAATACAAATTGTAGATTAGTCGGAAACGACTAGTAACAATGTAATAATTAAATAATAATTAAAAAAAAATTCGTTATATAATTAAGATGATCATATGTTGCCTTATTAGGTTATCTGTTCTGCTGTCCCTAGCAAAAAAGTTGATCAAATAACAAGCTACTTACCAGGACAGTTTGTTAAGATTGTCTTCCTGATCTCTGAAAGAGTTCTGTAATTCTAGAGACGTAGATTAACAAACAGTATGGCGTTATAGTAAAACAATGCGATGTGATGAACAAAATGCTCTGAACTACGATTTAAAAAAATCGTTTTTTCTTCCTCAAAGTTAGCAATTTTCGTTAACAATTCAACAATTTTAGCTTAATTTCGTATCTAATAGACAACGTTCAATGTATTGTTATAAATTGCTTGATCGATCTAACGTACGCTGATTATTTTATTCTTATAATTATTTCTTCACCCACATATAATTTGCTGAAGTACACATATTCTTATTCAAATCTAATCAATATAACAGATCCTGTAGATAGAATGTAACACTAAAATTGTATTTTGAAAATAATTTTGGGTGTGTAATTTTATTAATTTTTCTATTTTCGTGATTTTCCTTCTGGCCAGACTCTGTGAATATAATTCGTACGAGACGTCGTCTTCTCCTCTGCCCCAATACTCTTCCTCCCGCTCCTCTAACCCCCCGTCCTCCAGTTTTATCCCGGTTTCGTTAATTAAACCAAAACGAAGCGAAATCCCTTTAAAATCGTCGCTTTTTTGACAAGACATTAATTTTTGCCGGACCTTCTCGTCGCTAGGACCAGATTAAAATACGGACCCCAGCAGGTTCGGGTCCTGCTGCGGAGAGGAAGGGTCGCCGTAACAGGGGGACCGGAGGGAGGCGGGAGGAGGTAGCTTTTTTCCGAGTCCTTGTCGGAGTTTTGTAAGCTCCGGTACAATGAGCGTATATAAGTCGTTATTATTTACAGGGAGATCTGCGACAGTAATGATGATATTTAAAGGAAAAAAAAAACGATGGAATTTTAGGTGCTGTTTTTGATTATTTTTTACTTATTTACGTACTTATTTTTTAAGGTTTTTTAAATTGCTCTTGGAGATAATTTTTGGAAATTTTTTTTTATATGTTTTCCAATGGTTTTTTTAGATAATATTGAGGATATCTAATAACTAAATACCTAGATATGTTTTAATGAAGTTTATTAATGTATCATTCTTCCCAATACTGATAATCAACGCAAAATAAATGTTATTAATATTGGAATGGTCTAGCTGATGAGTTGATGTTTTCTAGGTCAAGGTAGAAATTAATTCATGGAAGTTATTAACGTCATGAGGAGCTAAAACGAATAAAACTGTAATTATGACGATAGAACATCTTTCCTGTATCAAATACGTTGAAAATATACCAGGAAAAAACTTGCAAGACAATGTGTTTCAATCCTTCCGAAAACCCACCCCTATCTCGCATATTCGTTCGTATTTTATCGGGGAAGGGCGCCCTCCTGAGACGTTCCTTTTGTTTTAACTTCCTCCTTTATTGGTTTTTACGATACAGAGATAACGAGATAGGGGCTGATTTTTTCCTGGGAAACGTACGATCTTCCTCCTTCCTTTACTTTTTGTTTTCAGGCGTTGACTAGCGTCTAAAGTGATTTCCTCTAATATAATAAACAGTGAATGTTAGATTTTTTTTTATAACATCTTTATTAGATACGCTTAGTACAATCTTAATTATTATTATTACAATTAATTTATTACTACTTTTCCTATGTGCTTGGATTAATTAACAAGCAAGACGAATACGAGAAAATACATCAGTATGTATTCCTCAATTATAAAATTATAATTATTTATTAATTATTAACTTATAGCTATAGTTTACACTAATAATACACACTAAATGTTCACACAAGTTCGTATGGTTTTGTTCGTTTCAATCTCCTGACATCCTGTGCGCTGTCCAGCAGTTGTATTGCTTCCACGTTAGAATGATTTAGTAATCTTCTTTCGTGTTTCAAGGCGAAATCCTGCACAACTTCGCAAATCCATTTGATTTCCAGGTCATCGTGCAGTTCTTCATTGGTTACATAGCGATAGGCATTGGTAATCAATCGAAGAATCTTGTTTTGACAGCGCTGTATGATTAACTGATTTGCATTTTTAGTGCAATCCCATATTTGCACCCCATAGGTCCAAATTGGCTTTATAATTGTATTATAGATCAACCTCTTTGATTTTAGATCAAATTGAGAGTATCTTCCGACTAACCAGTATAGTTGTTTTATTTTGGTTCTAATGTATTTTGCTTTTTGTCTAATGTGATGCTTCCAGTTTAATCTACCGTCAAGATGGATTCCAAGGTAGTTTGCTGATTCTGCTTGAGGAATCGGGCAGCCATTGAGTGATATAATTAAGTTTTTATTATTTCTCATTAATGCAAAATTAACGTGGACAGATTTGGAGCTATTAAGTTGAATTTTTCAATCTATTGTCCATTTGTAGATTTTGTTGACTGCCACTTGCACTTTTTTTATTGCCCTAGGCAGAGATATATCTTTTGCCATAATAACTGTGTCATCAGCAAAGGTTCCAAGAAGTGTTTCTTTTGTTGTTGGAATGTCAGCAGTGTAGAGCAGATACAGGAGAAGTCCTAAGACGCTACCTTGTGGAACTCCAGCCGAGATATTTTTAAATGTCGAGAACGCCATTTCGTGCGATACTCTAAATTTTCTTCCGAATAAATATGACTCCAGCAATTGACAATAGTTACGCGGTAACAATTTGCTCATCTTACAGATTAATCCCAAATGCCAAACCCGATCAAAAGCTTGTGAGACATCCAGGAATATTGCAGGGCAGTATTTCTTTTCTTCAAACGCTCTTTCAATAGCCGCAGTTACTCTGTGCACTTGATCGATAGTTGAATGGTGATTTCGAAAACCAAACTGGAAATCTGGTATTGTTACCAAATGTTTATATATCAGCTTCTCAAATAGCTTTGATATTGCAGGTAGTAGCGAAATAGGTCTGTAAGATTCGACTTGTTCTGCAGGTTTGTCAGGTGAATGTTAGATGACAGAATTCTTGTTATTTAACTAGCATGTGAGCTGTGTTAATACTATCTTTGTTTTTTAATTATTTATTATATTATTTCTAGTCGTTGCCATGTAACCTACAATTTTTTATATTTATTCTAGGAATATCATTCGTATTAACTTAGTCTCGGGTGTAATAATGTTTATGTATTAACATTACTGCTTTTATATTTTAAATGTACTCTACTATACCACAATACACAAGTTCAATATAGTTGAATATAATTTTTTATTTTCATAGGCCTTGTTAATGACTATTATTTACTTGATTAACTATTGAATCTTTGTTAACCCAAATCCAAAGTAGTGTGTCGGTATTAGGTTCTTCTCTCTATAATTGTTTTTATACCTTTTAACAAGAGTACTTCCAATACCTCAGTGATTATCGGTAGCAGTAAGATAGGTCTATTGGTACCAATTTTATAGTGACTGTACTGTTGTTATTTTACTGCTAATTCAAGTTGGTGAGTTATGACCATTATATTTGGTCTTGTTTTCACTAAAACGTTTATGGTTTTGGATTTAGTTGAGGATTTTGTACTTATTGAGGCCATGACCATGTTTGAAAATAGTATAGGAAACAGTACAATAAAAATCATAAAAACAACCATTAAAACCACGCCGGTGACCAAGCTTGGTAAGATCAAGTCCTGACGTTAAATAAGAGGTCATGTTCACATAAAATACGCTAAAGATACTCAAGAGCGTGAATGTTAAATCGATAGATTCAAATCCGAGCTCTATTCAAATTCGACGCTATAAAAAGAGGTGGTTAGAGTAGAAAAAACTCGGATCCGGCGTATAATTTGTTTCTTGATACTTCCCGACCATTTTGTACTTTTAAATTCGACAATCCCGAAGGCTGAGGACCCAATCGATTCGGCCGAAAAGTAGTAATAGCTCGGGGAGGGCCCCGTTCAGTTAACCTGGCGAGCACCCGGGGGACCCGCCCGGCAATTTCCAATAAAATCGTCAGAATTTCGGATACATTTTGTCTTACTTTTGTCTCCAAGTTCTCTCCCTTTTGAGCTACAGCTTGGATGGTCCAAAGTGACCGGTCGATGCTATCCATTTTAACTACAAAAAAACATCGTCACATACAGGGTGAATAAATAAGTTTTGAGGGTTTTTGGAGGGAATTTATTTAGCTTTTCTCAGAGAATTTGCTATGGTGTTATTGTCCAGCGATAGCTATGACTTTTCTTCATATTTATGGAGTATAGGAAAATATTCCTTCTCAATATTCCTCTCTATCTAAGGAGACTTGGTCCTCTTATGGGTTTTTTGTCAAATTAAAAAAAGTAAAATAAAAACTCCATGCAAATGATGCTGCCGCCAAAATTAGATATTAAAAAAGTGGGTTTTTTTTATGATAATGGTATTCTACAAGGAAATATAAGCAAAAATTATAATTCTAAGGATAATTAGAAAACTATATACACATATTGATTACACTGACAACTAATGATGGAAAGAACTTGGAAAATTGGGTGTATAATATTTTGCAAGGTCATTATAGCACCACATCTTGAGTATTATGCCACAAAGCCGTAACATTATGAATATTAATTATAATATTATCAGTAATTAATATTCTTACGCATAAGGAAAATGTTGGATTAGTATTTAGTTTTGTTCAGATATATCTTGAGCAATTGGTCGGCAATTAATGGGAAAATCTTGAAACATGAGCAGAAAACAAGCTCGATATATAATATTGAAAGATCAAAAATGTTGAATACTTCGTCGAAACTGGAAAATATATATGTTAGAGCATTAAAAGGACAATTTTAGGACTATATATATATATATATATATATATATATATATATATATATATATATATATATATATATATATATATATATATATATGTATATATACATAGGGTGACCATATCTCAATTTCTTGAATTG
This sequence comes from Rhynchophorus ferrugineus, assembly GCF_030347505.1. Classification (NCBI taxonomy): domain Eukaryota; kingdom Metazoa; phylum Arthropoda; class Insecta; order Coleoptera; family Curculionidae; genus Rhynchophorus; species Rhynchophorus ferrugineus. The sequence continues at coordinate 679,050 of NW_027472586.1, forward strand.
ACGAAATGTAAATAAACAAGCGACCAAACTGGCGAGATAGAAGAGTTCCCCGAAGACGTCGCCGTCTCCTCGGGACCTTAGCGAGGCCCTATCACACCGTTTACGTGCCGAACACGGCCTGAGACTGTGCGTTTTTATTTTTATCACTGTGCCCTTCTGGCACATGAATATTTAATATGGCGGCCCGCTTAATCTGCGTCGGGGGAGCGAAAAGTGGCCAATATGACTTCCTCCGCGTTTGCTTATACGGTTCGGCACGGCTGGGGGAACGAATTGGGGGAGAGGGTGGAGGGAATCTGTCGCGGAACGGCTGATACGTATGTTTATGGAATTAAGTTAAGTCTTTTTTTCAATTTATAACGACTAGAGTTCAAGAAAACATAGCATGATTGAATTTATATATAAAAATCAGAATACTAATATTAAAATAGAATTGTATTTATATTTTCTTCCATAACATAACATCCCATAATAGTCAGTTTCCTATAAAATATTTTAAATATGAAGAATGTAATTTCCCTATTCCTCTGGATAATATGTCTATTTCATTGTTAGAGATCATATAAGAACAGTCTTCTATTAAAGTACTTATTACTTTAACAGAAGTCTTAACATTTACTTAGTCGTTAAAATTTAAAGTGAATCCATTTATTGTTCTTGTTATTATTCCAGGTGTGGGAACACAAATATAGACAAGTTGAATTTTTATAAATAAAGATATATTATTTCAATGCGCTTGTATTGATGTAAACACTTCTTTACATTACATGGAATGATTAGTAAATACAATGTGGGGCAAAGGTCCCGCTACCATTTTGATAAAATGTGGTTTTGTAAGGCACTGGACGATTAGGAAATGGAACGATTATTTTCAATAAATATTATCACTATTTCTGCTCGTACTTGTGGCAGATATTTACCCATAATAAAATTTGGACGTCTACACAAAACAATGGTTAAAGCAAAACAGAACTAAATGTTACATAACCAAGATGGCGCGCAAACAAAATGGTACCGGGACTTTTGCCCCACCTGTTATATAGATGAAATAAATGACGGAAAACCATATAATAACAACGTATTTGGTGTGGCTTATTTAACGTTTTGCAGAAATAATATCTGAGAGTATCTCAGCTCGTAGAAAATTAAACCTTATTATCTACACGCCACGAATAATGTTATCCGTTAGCGAACCCTTCCACTTCCACCGTCTCCCCTTGCTTGCCCCCCACCCCCTAAAATGGCCATTTCGAAAATAATCAAAATATCGAACGAATACGAATTTTCGCCATTCTCTGTATCAAATTCTGACACGTAATTTCCTACTCGGGTCCCTAAATAAGCCAAATCAACTCCCCCGGTCCGGACCCGACCCCCTCTCGTCCGCCTCCGGCTCCTCCGAGGTCTCCCACCCCCGTTTCGCTCGTGTTCCTTTAAAATTTCGAATATGAGTGCGAAAACAATGGTCCCAAGGCAAATTGTATCAATCCGTCGGGGTACAACAGACGCGTGTGGTATCGGGGAAAGGAAGCTGGACGTGATAAAAAGAAATATGCGGAAAATGGACGGGAATCGCATGACATCAATTGTTGTTATAATGCTGGAGAGTGGAGAGATATGCCTCTGGCGTTATAAGCTTTTGGCTTAGCTTCTTTAAACCATAGGCCATCTTGTAGATCACCCCAGCAGACATCTGATCTTGTCCAGTCTTGTTATTGGAATGATTTGATTGATTTTCCATTGTGGTTTTTGCACCCTTGCCTGAAGGATAGTCACAAGCATAAATTTACAGTCATGCATAATTCGAACTCGTACCTATCAAAACAGTAAGGGTTCTGTTGTCTTGACCACTGCACCAACAAAGCCAGCTTAATATATTTAGGTCACTAGATAACGTAGGATTGTGATTCATCATCAGTCATTGAAATTAGTAGGAAGGGGGTCAGTATTAATACTAATGCCTTTTAAAATCAGCTTTGATCTGCCAAATATTAATAATATATTGAAACTATAATCATGCGGGGGTGTATTCTTACAGAAGGGTAGTTTCCCCCAATCCTACGAACCTCTAACAAGAATTAATAAAGCAGAAACGCCAACCGTAGAGCGAATGTTTTTAATCGCGGCGAAAGAAACGAAAAATTCCTAATAAAAAAACCGCAGGGCTGCGAGTCTAGGTACTCGGTGCCTTAGAGTGTGGATTTCTTATTAAAATTCTCCTTCAGGTATTTAATAAGGTCTAATCTTCAAAGAAACGTCGGCCCAGGACGAGGAAAAAGGAAATTTTCATATTTTCATTATATTACGTCAATGCGCTTTTGATGTTTTTTTTTATTAGTTCCATTATTGTTAGAGAACGAAAAATGTTTAAGGATTGAAAATGTAATCTATCATTAAAGGAGTTTTAAAATAAGCGTATAACTTAAATTTGAGTGGTTAAAAAAATTGAATTTGTAGTGCATAATATCAGAGAGTATGATTTAAGTTTTGTTAGATCTGTTATCTTGATTTTGATTGGATTTGAGTGTTTTGAAGTTTAGTTCAGAGGAAATTGTATATTATACTTAAAGTATCGGCCATGGTCATGGAATGTAGTTAATTTTACTTCATTTCATTTCATTTAAAACGAAATTTCTGTGTTTATTTGCTTTCAGGAAACTCATAGAACAAGTACGCATTTTAATGTAACCTAGCTCAGCAAAAAAAAAGAAAACAAATCACCGGAAAATATCATTCACCGGCCTACTTAATTCAGTAAACAGAGCAGAACGTTTGTCAACAAGCAGGAGAAGAAGACGAGCCACAAGGTGCATACTATGGAACGGAAATACGCTATTTAAATGCAAATTTCATATTTGTCACCAGCTCGGCAACTGGCGGAGAACGTAGAGAAAAAAGTTCGATCCCAAAGCCGAGGTGTCTTCCCGCAGGACCCCGTTCGAACCGGATAAATAATTATTCGGCATTTTTCTCGCCGTCTTGAATGATGGTCTTGTTTTTTTTTAGTCGGAGCGCCGTCGCTCGACTCGTTTGTCTTTGCAATTTGTCACTGGACGGAAACTTGTTGTTTGGCAAGGCCGTTGACAAATACCGGTTATATTTCAGTTTAAAAAGTTAAAGACGATTTTATTTCCAGGAGGGAGATCGAGGAAGGACGGTACATCTTCATAAAATGACTTTGTAAGATGTAGATATAAAATACTTCTACTATCGCTAGCTTTCAGGTTAGTTTCAAAATGGTTATTCATTGTGCAAATGTAAGTTTCAACTTTCAGTAAAACCTTTTCAAATATAATTAATTTATGACAGTGATGTATTTGTAATTATAAACATCTGCAAATCATATTCTAAGATCTGTTCCATCTCTATCTCCATCTGAGCAATCTCCATCTTTATGTAGTGATGTTACAAATTGTTCCATCAATCCCAAATTTCTATCGTAAAAAACTATGAAGATTTAAATCAATAAGAAAATCCCGGGACTATTGCTTCTATATATATCTGGCTACACGGCATTATAGACGTAATAGAAAACCGGTAGCAGGATTTTCCGAACAGAACAGTTTTCCTTCGTCGTTTTTCTTTCGGGATTCGCGTATCCAATCGCAATTTCGACGGAGGCAGACGAACTGTTTGCTTTCCTCGGCTGAATGAAATTGTCAACGGATCGCTGGCGGTTCCTTATTAAAGGAGGTGGAAGAATTAAATTGGATAGTTTGTAATTAAAATGCGTTCGACATCGTTCCATCCACATGCCGAAAGATACAGCGATTTTAGCTCGATGATTTTTGAAGTTATTGCTGTACGTATTCTAGCAAGGATCATCGGTTAGTAGGAGAAGTCTAATAGCATTTTCGTTGAGGCAAAACATTAATTTGGCATAAAAAAATGTAAATTATCATTATATAAGGTGTTTCAAGAGAAATGTTATATTTTGTTTATTTTATTCGTTAATTAGTAGAATGGATCTTGGCCGTCTTTTCAACTGTTTCAATGAATTTTACAAAAATGGTGATATGACCAAAATGTTCCTCTAATTTGAAAATATCCTGGAAGTAACAGAACCTGGAAGCAACGGAAGAAACAAAATTCAACGTCTATTCATTCTATTTTGAAGCATTAAAATGTACTTGCACCAAGACCAAAAGCTGAATCCATGCAAAAATTGAATCTGTACCATCTACCACCTAACTACATGAGTTGCACTGTTATATTTGGACGAAAGTATAACCAAATTGACTAATGGAAAGTTCTGCTCGTTTCTTCTTAGTATGCTCTTTCCGTTTAAGCTTAACATCCACTGTCATTTTCAAGTATGTATGCAATTACTCAGAATCTATATTCATTGTTAAGTAATCTATATTTTTGTAACTGAAACTTATTACTCAAGTACTTTCTGGCATTTCTTGTTCCAGTTGGTAATGTTGTTGATAGCTGCTTCCAAATTACTTATAGACGTCTTATTGTTACTGATTCTACTGTAGACGTCTGTCGTGAGAAAAATATCATAGATGTATTTTTCATCACAGTAATATGACAACCATTTGAGCTACCACCAGGGACAGTAAGATGGAGTATTAGGAATGCCATGATCTTTGATTAATCTAAGATATGCTCAAGCCAGATCGGAATATTCAGGACACTATAAGAGATAAAACAAATCAATGATGAGATCAATCAATTAATTTTCTTATATATATCTTAAACCAAATCAAATTTGATTGTAATCAAACCAAGAAAAAACATTTCCGGTCTAATCCAGACCTGGCTCATGGTCGATGGAGGGCAGGGGAGGTGTGAAGAGGGGCCTTCCCCCATCTTTGACCGTGACGTCGCCTTGTTCGGTGGTATGCAGATAAACTGATGAGTGTCGGTTACGAGATGAGAGAAGCGGCCCGCGAATGGCAGCAGGATGATTGATCTAGCACCTAATTGAATGATTGATGGGCTTAGTTCATCAAGTGCCCCCCGGACGTTCTCGCTCTCGACGCGACCTCCGGGGCACCGCCTCGGCCGCCCCACGCCCGCCAGCTGGTTCGGCCGTAACGAAGTGACGATGACGCAGTAAACAAAACGTCTGATAAATGGAAATCGGCCTGTCCGAGGCGCGTTTTTACGCTTCACGGAAACGACCTGGACGTCAAGCGGATACGAACGAGCAGGCGATCGGTTGGTTTAGTCCCCGCGTTATTTATTTTCCTATCTTGGCAATAACACAAGTGTTCAATAAGAAAAATCATCATTCTAAATAGATATGAGCGATATTTTATAACTGGCGACCCAAAATCCATAAGGCTTAGACCTCCATATGTAAAAACATTTGTGAAACATATAACAACAAGCATAAGTTGCAGTAAATCATTTTAAATGAAATAATTATTCTTACTAATGAAGATGTAACAAAGCAGCCAAAAATTGTGAGAAAAAAACACTAAATACTATAATAGTTACCAAAAAGTTTCTACAACTATTCTGCATAAATATAGTGTAACACATAAAATATAAACACTTATAAAAGCTTTACCTAAAGATGGTGATTATTATAAATATTTGTTTATAATTTCTTTATTTATCGGAAACAAAACTTTAAATTACCAGGAATTTTTATCGGGCCTGCTATTCGATTGATGATCGATTTCAATTTCAATTTCAAAACAATGGTCGGTAGAAAGGAGAAGAAGACGTGGGTATCATCTAAAGAAGAATTATGACCATTGATGGATAATGTGTGTTTTTGGAGAATATAAATTATATATAAACCTAATGAGGTTTATTATATATAAACCTAATGAGGTCATATATAATGATATATGCACAATTTGTTTTTGTTCTAATTAAATAATGTTTTCTAAAAACCAAAGTAATAGAAACGATCTATATATTAACCTGCTTAGCAATAATTTTGCACCTGGAGTATACAGTAATCATAACAGATTCCATATTCTTATGCATTTTCAAATATTTCCAGATTTCCTGTATTCCTGCCTACCATTTCGGTTTCTAGTGCCTACGCATTGTTGTTTATGAGAGTAGTAGTTAAGTGGTTTTTTTGTTAAAGAATAAAAGTTTAATTATGTTAAATAATATAAAAATACTGAGCAATATGACATAGTTTCAATAAGTGTGACATGCGAAAAGGACTGCCACGTAGGGTACTACTATTACAAATGAAAAATAATTAAATAAATTTATATAATTGTTAGTGTCCTGAAAATAATATCAAAGGTATAGTGTGCAAATACATTACTGTTGCCTGTTTTTTCTATAAGAGAAGCAGCTACAGCTATAACAGCAAACATGTGAGTGGAATTGGTGAAAACTACTCCTCAACTCCTTTGTATTCTCAACTTATTTAGGACAGTAGTAAAGAAGATTTCCATAAATCAAGAGTACAACTTGACAAAATAAATCATACCAATCACGCCAGTAATCGGGCTGGTTAAGGCCGGATATCTTGAAGTTAGTCACTCGCCATACTAATGTCAATCACATAAGGTGCTTCTTTAGTGTGTTAAGCTACATTTAACTAACATAGTTACTTACATAAGGCCTTCCCATGTTTTTTTAAATAATGATGATTAAAAATATGATACACTATTTATGTCAGGATTAAAAATATGACGGCAGAGCTTTCGAGGACAACATCTACACGTACACCTCTCCCTTTCTCCCCCTCATCCCGTTTCCGTTCCTCGACCCAATGGGTAATTTATTGGAGAAGTCTGGAGATATCTCTATACGAAAGTGGTACAATTAGTTACATAAATCAGGAAATATGCTCATAATAATATCGGTTGTGATTTATGTAAGCATACATGACAGCGAAAAGTAGCCAGCGTCAGGCGGCCAGCGAATGGTCATCGTGAAGATACAGTGGCGTAGAAGATATTCGAAAAAAATACCTTTTAACTATTTCTGGAACGGTAGATGACGAGGAATTTTATTTTATTCCTGTAGAATTTGTAATGTCAGTATTTTTCTGAGAAGTATGGGGAGGAATTTGTTCACAATTCATTCGAACTATCGACTGTTTAGTTATTGACTACATTTTACTATCCACTGTTTAGTCGCTATTTTCGGTCCTACTGGGTTTACTACTATTTACTCTCGACAATCAAGACTTTCAGTCACTTTTTTTGGTTTGATTGATAAAATGGTAATACAAATGTATTCTACATTAATATAGTAGCATTTTGGATCTCTATTTTTTAAGATTATGTATTAATATAATAAGGTGAAAAGAATAACATTTCGACTGATAAATATAAAAATAATTTTGACTGTAAATATGTTATATTGGGTCTTTCTTGATTGACTTTTTCGATTTTCTAAGTCTCTCGATGTTTATTCAAGTCTTTTGAACTTCATTCGTTCAAGTTTCAAGGAACAATAATATTCCTAATAGTAAAAAGAGTGCGATAGTTAAACAGTTCATAAAGATTGATTGAGAAAATACGATATAGATATTTAGTGGTCATTATTCCATTCCTCTTTACAATCGAGTCAAATATATAGAATACAAATATAATTTTACAATTAGACTGTTATTTTGAAGGTAATAAATTACAGGGATTATCACTTTCCTTTTCTAAAGTTTTAAAGAAAGTGCGAAAATAAATTTCTACCTCTCCGTCTCATCCATAGTGTGGTTGAATAACTAATTATTAAGCGCATGTTAGAATGAAATAGAAATAAACCAATTACATTTATTATATTATGTCATTATTATTTTACGAATATTAAAATACAATGAAATATATTCGGGATCATTATTATAACCCTTTTTTCACACCGCCACTTGACAATTTAAAATTATTTAATTATCTCCATCAGTTATCATGAAAAGAAAAAAAGTTGTATATGATTGAAATAGAAATTACTATTTTCAGTCGATAGTTCCCAAGGCTTTTTTATGAGTGTTGCTAGGAAACTAATTTTGTTTCAAAAGACTTATTATTATGATGAAAATAACTGACTATTTAACAAATCATCGACCTATACTCATCTTTGGTCCTCTTGATTTCTTAATTGACTTTCTAGAAAAATATTTTTAAGGTTTCGGAATAAATGGAAGTCTGTGGGTGCCAAATCGGGATAATAGTACGTATAAACGCAAAATTAATGACTTCAGAAGAAAATTAACGCAAGTTTTAAACTATCAATCCAAGAAAAATTCTATTTTTGGCTACTGTTAACAATCCTTGAAAACTATGGTGCCGAGTAACTGTATAATACCAATAAACGAGGGATCAACGTCTCCTAAACTCTCGAACGAGTCGACCCTGTTATCAGTCCCCAGGTCCAGCGCGGTTGTTTGTCGGCCACGTCGTCTGGAACGATATTTATATCTCCGGGACGTGTTTGTTCCCGTTTCTTTATCGTCAGCCGAAGCCGGACATTATAAAGTTGTAAAAAACTAATTCGAATCGAGATCTATCACGCAGACACGGTCCGGACCCGATGACGGAACCACCGGAACGGTTCGATGCGATCAAACGACTCGCACTTCCGCTTTACAGAAGGAATAACCTGGATAGCATGTCGGGACTAGTGGGGGACAGTAAAAATTTGAATAAAACTGCTGACTGGAGCTTTATGGAGCTCGAAATTTCGTCTTGAACTATATCGGAATGTTCTCCTTCTATTCGAGGGTTGATAGTTAGGTCCTTCTATTATTTATGGGCCCGTCATTGACATAAATATGATCGGGAAACGTGTAGACGTTATTGAACGGTTTTGGAAGTTTGATTTTTTTGTTTTAATAATTAATGGTGAGGGAAATGTTAGGGTATTACTTCATATAAAATATTGTTAAGTTGTGTCGGTATAAAAATCAATTTTTTGATTATAATAGCTGAGAAAATTATAGTGTTGGTAATAACGAAACTTTTTTCTAACCCTGTGTTTATGGGGGTGGACCTATGACTTTTTTTTGTAAAAAAGAACTGTTGAAAGTGGGTATATACTTGTATTAGGATTAATATTATAGCATTTGGTATTTTCAAATATTCTGTCTTTGTACAAAGATATTTCCATAAATATATCCACTTATTAATATGAATTTAAATAGTTTTGTTCGCATTTTTTAAAATCAACTGAATTCCACTAAGAAAGTTTCGCGGACACCAGAACAAGCGATAGCCAGACAGTGATTGTATTAAATCTTACCAACCAAGCTTTGATAATTTTTGAAGGGCCATCAAGGTAACGTTTGACCAAACATTGTCATGATGGAAGAAAACATCTTTCATCTTGTTTAGTTCCGGATTTGTCCTTCAATTTCTTGCCGCAGTATCTCTAATTGTTTTTGGTAGAATAATAAATTAACGATCTAACTAATCTGAAGTAACTCTTAGTGAAGAAACTGTTAATATTCATTGTATTCTGTCAGCGTATTGCATTAGTATCCTTTTCATCAGCGTTTATTAGGCATTAAACATTTTTATAGGGGCAATTATACGAAAAGTTTATAGAAACAGGCATTGTATTCAATATGTTTAGTTGATACAGATGTAGAAGATTCTAGCATTGTTCATGATATTGTTCGCACTGTAAAGCCATATTACTGGAGAGTTAATGAATAAAATACCATTGTATTAGCCAGTTATTGCAAATTTCAATGGGCTCTAGTTCGAGTAAATGCAGACGTTCAGGTAATTGGTGTCTGTAATACAGGAAAAAAGTGGCATCTGTCACCAAAATAATACTCCTAATCAGACAAGCTGCAGTAGCTTTTTCTTCTCTAAGATGTTGTGTATGAAAGAGACTATTCAAGTATTATTATTAGAAGTATTATTGTATCCAGACTGAAATCCGAATCTTTTGAGCGCTAATTTTGCTTTTGCTAATGTGATGATTAGAGTAAATGTTATGTTTCCCTCCAAGATAAAATTAGAAATGAATTAATTAATTTAAGGCCGGACCAGAGAATGATCTAATAAAATATAAATGCTTATGAGCAAAATTTCAAAAATGATTTCCGTTAAAAAGTTTAAAATAACCCCGCCGATTGAAGTCCCCCTCCTCTTCTCCTCTCCAACCAACCCGATGGCATCGACACCCCGCCAAAGGAATTATCTTAGATTTTCATAAAAAATTCACGACCTGCTTCACCCCGCACCCGCTCCTCATCCCCGCCAGCCCTTTTTTCCTGTCGCAAATTAAATTTTTAATTTGAAAATGGGCAAACCAACTTCCGGTATCGGGCAGGTCTCCTGCGAAAGAGTTGCAGGCGATAAGGGTGGCGGGGTGGTAAGGGGGACGAGAGTCTGATGTTATATCGTCAAGGTAGCCCCGTCAAGGCTCTTTATTTTATTTTATTAAAGCGCCTTCGTAATAACAGGTACTTTTTTTTGAGGGTGTGAAAGTCGTCGCCCAATATTGAACTGTGACTCGTTCTCAAAAATTAATTAAGGTTATTAATAGGCGTGTTGCCCTTTCGTTTCGAAAAAAGTCATTACTGTAAATCATCTCGTTCTAATAAAGGCAGTGAAAAGTTTTTCGGTCTTTTTAAGGCGTACTATGTTCAATGGCGGCCGTTGATCCTCACGAGGGTTTCTCTTGAGTATAATCTTGGAGTTAGCAAGCAGCCAACAGTCAATGAATGCGAGATCTGGATTATATCGTGGATGGTAAAGCAGATCATCGTTTTCTTTAACTTCTGACACACAGCATTGTCTTGACGCAACAGCTCCTTCCTTTTGCATCTGATGACGATCTTTCTCTGTTTCTATATTTAGTCTCAAATGTTAACCCATTTTTTGTAGTATCTTTCGAATGCCATGCTTTTCAAATGTTAAATTATTTTTTGATAAATTAATAAGGACAAGATGATTATTTAAATGCTATGTTAAATGTTTTAAATATAGTCTTCAACTTTGGTAACTACCTCTTCATTTGGGCCAAACCTATTTCCTTGGAGCGTACTTTTGAGGTCTGTAAACGACCAATAGTTACTGGTCAGGTCTAGACTATATTGTGGATGGCAAATCAATTCAAATTATCCTTCATTTAAACATTGTTTCTATTCTGACAACTTCTGCTGTCATCGTTGTTGCATTGTCTTGGTGCTACAGTTCCTTTCTTTTGCATCCGAGGACGATCTTTCCTTATTTTTCTATTTAATTTATAGTCTTAAATCATTTATTTATTTTAAGTATCAATACTTTGTTAGTTTGATTATTATATTAAATATTGTTATTTTTTCTAATTTTCTTTTGAATACTTTCTTTTATATGCTGGAAGTTATACTTGACAAGGAACCGAAAGAGAAAAAAACTAAGAGTCCCTTAACAAGCTACATATTATTTATAGGAATTTTATGTAATATATATATAATAGGTTTTGTCATTGAAAATAATGAAAGAAAAACAAAGATAAATATGTTTATGTAACTATATATCTCATTAAATTGTCGACGAAACTTGAACGAAGATTTTAGACAAAAGTTTTGAAAAAAAAAACGGAATTTGAGACTATAAAAATCGTTTGCTATACTACTTTAAAGAAAAACATATTTTCGCTTCACTTGTTTATAAAGCACCGTAATCTGTTTAATGAAAAATCCACGTAATGTTAGTTTCGTAACTACATTCATTAAAATCGCTATTTCTGGCCTGGGAACGCTTAATAGGCCCGCTAGGTTCGCCTATTTAAAATGGTACGGAAAGGGCTGGCGGTCTCCCTTTCGTTTCTCTTTAAGAACGAGAAATGAGGGTGAGTTTTGAATCAATATTTGATTGCGGGAATTAGTGCTTTATCTGGATTCAGCAGACCTCTCGCGTAGCCGCTCTCCTGATGAAGGTTCCGTTGATTATTTGACGGAGGCCGTGAGGCGGACGCGCGAAGAATTAACGAAGCTTCGGCGACGTGGCACGGTCGCTGGTCAGGCGGGTCCGGATGGTCGTCCCCCCAACCCCTTCCACCCCCTCTCGCCGTGATCCCCTACTCCTCAACAGCCCTCGTCAGTATTACTCGGACAAGATGCAATCAGCGCCGCAAGATTGACCAATTGACGAAGACAAATCAGTGACTGGGTAAGAAAAAGCGAAGCAGATAGTTTTGTTTGATAAATGTGTCATGAAATAAATAGCAATATCAATAAAATCGATGTAACTGGAATGAGAACCATAGAGTATTTTCATTTAATATCTTCAATATTATTGTTTTAATCTTAATTTGCTACGGTTAAATTACAAAGCATTTATTCTACGATAGATACTTTGTAATATTATTGTGAATATGTTTAAAAATTATGGACGAATGTATATTATTAATAGAAATAAGCTATGGCTAGGGTAGAAGAAGCAGATGAGATTGGCCAATAATTTACTATCTATTTTTTATTCCATTATCTTTGTTTTACATTTCCATTTTCTGAGAACGTCGAACTTGATATGTTCGATCTATGAACTAGCAAAATAATGATCTAGTTGCTCAAGGTTAGAAACGGTTAAATTAATATTTTGCTGCTAGATTGCTATAATATATATATTATAGCAATCTAATAAATTAGAGCACTATTATAGTAAACACTAATAAATTATCTGTTTTTATCCTAATTTCTAACGGTTTTAAAATTATAAACTATTGTTTCTAGGGTAGATACTTTGGGTTTAACATCTATGTCACCGTATTTAATATGCACTGAATTTTATAAATTCTCTCTCTACTCTTTGATTGACGAGAATTGAAGTGTTGGAATATATGTGAAGAGAATTTGGCAGTTAAACTTCAAACAAACCATCATGGAAGTACATTTGAAGTACATCGTTATAGAAGTATCAAGTGATTACATTACTTCATACATACATAATTACACTTTTTCCCATTAATTGTACAATTAATGAACAACACACTGATGGCAAAGTCAGGTGGGAATTCACATTATATCTCAGCCGAGCAGAAAAATAGTGATAATAGTGCCCAGTCAGAGAAATATCATTGCAGAGCCTCTTGTGGATTCCTATGAATTTCCTTTTCAATCTTTAGATATTAAGTTGGGCTTAAATAACAATTTTGTCAAAGTTATAAATCAAGAAGTGCAAGTGCATACATACTTTTATTTTATTTAACTCTATTTTGGAAAGGAAACTGATGACAGAAAACTTGAGGAGCTTTCGAGGCAATTGAAGAAAAGTTTGGTTTGACGAGAATTGAAGTGTACGAATGTGTATGACGAAAAATGGGCAGTTAGAATTGTAAATTGTTGAAAGTTCAGTTGAAGTAGTTCAACTGATGTAAAGATTGAGTCTGCAAATTACATTTTTTTCGTTATTTTTACAATTTATAAACAACACATTGATTTGAAAGTCATATTAGTTTGTTATATCGCCCGATGGGGTTTTTGAGTGAATACACGAATGTCAGCATTTCCTCACGCCCGCTTGCCCACCTCCCGCTGCTAATTAAAGCGGTGTCGTTGGATGTCGTCGCGTCGGGCCGCATTTTTAGCTGCGTCCGGATACCGCCGTGGATTTTAAAGGCGGAAGACGTCTCGACGACGGCGTCGTCGCCATGACGACGGCCTGGACCGGTGGACCGCGCGGATTCCCTAACGAGGGACTTGCGGGGACCTTCACGCCGGCGATAATTAGAAAATTCGGAAGCCGGAGCACCCTCTTCCCGAAGAGACGGATCTTTTTTTCCCCATCTTCCTGTCCATCGGTGGGATATCGTCGGCTTTATAACGCGTCCGCATTTAGACGGCCTCAAAATTAAATCACATATATAGTATTTGGTATAATCTTTATATTTATATTGAAATAAATAAATAATCAATTGATGTTTTGATTTTATGTTAATAATTTGAGCTTCTGCTTAGGAATAAAAGTCCAGTCAGGATCATTTATTCTACTGAGATAAAGAAAAGGAAAGGAAATCTTAACAGAAATTATTACATTTTAATATATATATTATTAAGAAGATATTTAATGTATACATTCGAGCCCGCCTATTTTACATAAGAAAATAAGGACAATTATACATTTTAACATTCATATTTTAATATATCGGCCTGTTAGTTTGAAATGAAGAGAAAAACATTCAACTGGCCAATACCATATAATCCATTCCTAATTCTATTACCATACAAAATGTGATGACAATATAAACACAGTTTGCCATGAACTCCAAATCCACTTTCAATCCCATCACCACACAAACTATGATGAAAACGTCATCATACAGTATGCTTTGAACTATAATATTAATGGAAACGTTATCTCTCAGTGGTTAAGGTAACTCGGCGAGGTCAGGCCTCGAGGAGAAAAAAAGGAGAACGGCTCCGGCACAAAGTGTCGCGTCTGGAGCTGTGATAGCGGCGCTGGCCACATCCTCGCGGCCAGATTTACGACGTCGGGGGACCGGCGACCACTCGCCCGCAAATTACATTAAAAATTAAGCCGTAGAGGGCGCTGGCGGCGTCGGTCGCGGTAGCGGCGGACGCGTTCTTTTATTAAAAGTGTATGCCTGCGGCGTCCCGACGCCCCACGTCGCCCCCTGCCGCCGCCGACGCCTTTAATCACTGCCGGTCGTCGGGGAATGAGAGAGCACGGCGCGGAAAAACAAAAACCGGCAGCTGCGAGGTGCTCAGGAGATGCGGATTTAAATGCGGCAACCGACCATCTCCTCTCCCCCTCTACGGCGGTATACGCCATCCCGTATATCCCGGTAACAACTCCTCTGTTACGACGTCCTGTACTCACAGTTCAGGTTTTAGCCACAAGTCCTTGTATTTTTGGAATTATTCAGTTTAATAAAAACTACGGTTGTTTTTGGTTTGTTGCTGAATTGGTAATACTGATCTAAACTTTACATGTTTACACAGTTTTGTTGTTATTTATCAAAAATATAATTATATTATAAATATAAAAATATACAATAATATTAAATTGAATAGATTTAAAAGTATTTTAATGTAAAATAAAGAAGGGTGTATCGTAAACCAATAAATTATGAAAGCATTTTTTTCACAGAAGTTAGATATTTTTAATTAATTTAGTGGTACCCTACGAAACAAAAATATGACATGTTAATGAACATACACAAAATTATAAGTACAAGAAAACGAAGATTACGTTGAATGTTTAGCACGAGTCTTCTAGGTTGATTGATTTTGAACTAAAATAATTCCAAACTTATTAACTGGGTAAACAAGTTGAGGGGCCTTATTTTAGACCTAGGGTTGTCGAGGAACAATGACAATTTAATAAACTGACCTATAAAAGTTAGCTCTTTTATGAAGTTGTCATAAGATTTCCTTTAGTCTCGGCGGGGTCGTATTCCTTCTATCCTACTACTGTAACAATAAAGATTATATCTAATACTTTGAAACAAATTTCACTTTCAAATGGTAAAAATATAAATATATTTGATCTACACCAATGAAAGTAGTAATTTGAATGCCATCTGCATTTATATAACCAAGACTACCAATTTAATTTTTAAAATATAAAATAAATAAAGGTGGATCATAAACTAATAAATTATGAAAATATTTTTAAATAGTTATAATTTTGGTTTCTCTTATTACGTAGTAGTAGCCTATATATAGGATATAAAATATGACATACTAGTGAACATAAGAGAACTTGTTCAATACAATAGTGTGAAGAATATGCAAAATGTATATCAAAACTACATTGCAGTATTTGAGTTCTACAGGTCTTCTACAAAGTCTAGGTTGGTTGATTTTGAGTTACAATATTGTCAATTAAATTAAGAGAGTCAAGTGGTAGAGAGTTACTTTTTCAGATCTAAGGTTGTTGAGAGGGAAATTTCTTCAAAAATCAACCTATAAAAAAGGCAGGTTTAATGCCATCTGTAGTTAAGAAACCACGATAGGTATTTTTAAACCAATTATGTTTCCTTTATTATTCAGAACGGTCCAGGAAACGTCGATAAAAACGGATACTTATCCTCGAACGCAACAGTACATACAGTTCCCGTCCTCGTTGACTCTCGCGTAGCCCAATTAAGATGCAAACGAGGCCCCGTCGTCGAAGGTAAGGAGTCGATATCGGCGACGGCGAACGGCCGCACCGTCACCGTATTGTGTCTCGAACATGTCGTTAGAGTTTTATGCCGAATAAAAATAACATTACCGCGGCGGAGGCCCCCGTTACACGGATGTGTAACGAGCAGACAGCATGTTCCCGCGACTCGGAACGGGATCGGCCCATAACCGTAAACTTAACCGAAGAAAATCGAGTCGTTTCGGAATATATTTCGTTTAATTAAGGCGAGAGCTGAGCGACCACCGCTGCCATATACGGCGCTCATTGCTAATATTAAGTCCTATGGGGTGTCGAGAGGGTAAGGGGGGACCAGAGGGGTGTCGGGGGTTGCGGGAACCGACTGATTAGGATGGGAAAGGGGTCTTGCTGGTTGTTTGCTAATCGTTAAGAAGAAGATGTCGTAGGACGGTGTCTTGGAAAAACCGTATCTTGGGTGATTGTTGACCCAATGAGTCTAGGACTTTTTTTCCATATATATAGTCCTGAAAATTTGCGATTTTCTATCATTTTTATATATTTTGCTCCTATTTATGTTAAAATCACCGCAGGATAATAAAAGTTGCAAGGATTATACACTTTTTTATGCTGAATCGAATGGTGGTATATTGAATTTTGTGTAATGACTAGTTTTAAAATTATACAATGAAAAGTGTGCTTTCCAAAAATTAGTAGATTTTGGGTTATGTCATATATCTTAAAATGTATAGGCTCAAAAGAAATTTAACATATATTTCCTTTGTATCGCCTTAAAATACATCTATTCTGAGGGTTTTATCTTTATCAGAGAGGTCAAAAATTTTGACACTTTTTCCATATATATAGTCGTGAAAATTTGCGATTTTCTATCATTTTTATATATTTTCCTGCTATTTATGTTAAAATAACCGCAGGATAATAAATGTTGCAGGGATTATACACTTTTTTATGCTGAATCGAATGGTGCTATATTGAATTTTGTGTAACGACTAGTTTTAAAATTATACAATGAAAAGTATGTTTTCCAAAAATTAGTAGATTTTGGGTTATGTCATATATCTTAAAATGTATAGGCTCAAAAGAAATTTAACATATATTATCATTTGTATCGCCCCAAAATACATCTATTCTGAGGGTTTTATCTTTATCAGAGAGGTCAAAAATTTTGACACTTTTTCCATATATATAGTCGTGAAAATTTGCGATTTTCTATCATTTTTATATATTTTCCTGCTATTTATGTTAAAATAACCGCAGGATAATAAATGTTGCAGGGATTATACACTTTTTTATGCTGAATCGAATGGTGCTATATTGAATTTTGTGTAACGACTAGTTTTAAAATTATACAATGAAAAGTATGTTTTCCAAAAATTAGTAGATTTTGGGTTATGTCATATATCTTAAAATGTATAGGCTCAAAAGAAATTTAACATATATTATCATTTGTATCGCCCCAAAATACATCTATTCTGAGGGTTTTATCTTTATCAGAGAGGTCAAAAATTTTGACACTTTTTCCATATATATAGTCGTGAAAATTTGCGATTTTCTATCATTTTTATATATTTTGCTCCTATTTATGTTAAAATAACCGCAGGATAATAAAAGTTGCAAGGATTATACACTTTTTTACGCTGAATCGAATGGTGGTATATTGAATTTTGGGTAACGACTAGTTTTAAAATTATACAATGAAAAGTATGCTTTCCAAAAATTAGTAGATTTTGGGTTATGTCATATATCTTAAAATGTATAGGCTCAAAAGAAATTTAACATATATTTTCATTTGTATCGCCCCAAAATACATCTATTCTGAGGGTTTTATCTTTATCAGAGAGGTCAAAAATTTTGACACTTTTTCCATATATATAGTCGTGAAAATTTGCGATTTTCTATCATTTTTATATATTTTGCTGCTATTTATGTTAAAATAACCGCAGGATAATAAATGTTGCAGGGATTATACACTTTTTTATGCTGAATCGAATGGTGGTATACTGAATTTTGTGTAATGACTAGTTTTAAAATTATACAATGAAAAGTATGTTTTCCAAAAATTAGTAGATTTTGGGTTATGTCATATATCTTAAAATGTATAGGCTCAAAAGAAATTTAACATATATTTTCATTTGTATCGCCTCAAAATACATCTATTCTGAGGGTTTTATCTTTATCAGAGAGGTCAAAAATTTTGACACTTTTTCCATATATATAGTCGTGAAAATTTGCGATTTTCTATCATTTTTATATATTTTCCTGCTATTTATGTTAAAATAACCGCAGGATAATAAATGTTGCAGGGATTATACACTTTTTTATGCTGAATCGAATGGTGCTATATTGAATTTTGTGTAACGACTAGTTTTAAAATTATACAATGAAAAGTATGTTTTCCAAAAATTAGTAGATTTTGGGTTATGTCATATATCTTAAAATGTATAGGCTCAAAAGAAATTTAACATATATTATCATTTGTATCGCCCCAAAATACATCTATTCTGAGGGTTTTATCTTTATCAGAGAGGTCAAAAATTTTGACACTTTTTCCATATATATAGTCGTGAAAATTTGCGATTTTCTATCATTTTTATATATTTTGCTCCTATTTATGTTAAAATAACCGCAGGATAATAAAAGTTGCAGGGATTATACACTTTTTTACGCTGAATCGAATGGTAGTATATTGAATTTTGGGTAACGACTAGTTTTAAAATTATACAATGAAAAGCATGCTTTCCAAAAATTAGTAGATTTTGGGTTATGTCATATATCTTAAAATGTATAGGCTCAAAAGAAATTTAACATATATTTTCATTTGTATCGCCTCAAAATCCATCTATTCTGAGGGTTTTATCTTTATCAGAGAGGTCAAAAATTTTGACACTTTTTCCATATATATAGTCGTGAAAATTTGCGATTTTCTATCATTTCTATATATTTTGCTCCTATTTATGTTAAAATAACCGCAGGATAATAAAAGTTGCAGGGATTATACACTTTTTTACGCTGAATCGAATGGTGGTATATTGAATTTTGGGTAACGACTAGTTTTAAAATTATACAATGAAAAGCATGCTTTCCAAAAATTAGTAGATTTTGGGTTATGTCATATATCTTAAAATATATAGGCTCAAAAGTAATTTAACATATATCTTCATTTGTATCGTCTCAAAATCCATCTATTCTGAGGGTTTTATCTTTATCAGAGAGGTCAAAAATTTTGACACTTTTTCCATATATATAGTCGTGAAAATTTGCGATTTTCTATCATTTCTATATATTTTGCTCCTATTTATGTTAAAATAACCGCAGGATAATAAAAGTTGCAGGGATTATACACTTTTTTACGCTGAATCGAATGGTGGTATATTGAATTTTGGGTAACGACTAGTTTTAAAATTATACAATGAAAAGCATGCTTTCCAAAAATTAGTAGATTTTGGGTTATGTCATATATCTTAAAATGTATAGGCTCAAAAGAAATTTAACATATATTTTCATTTGAATCGCCTCAAAATCCATCTATTCTGAGGGTTTTATCTTTATCAGAGAGGTCAAAAATTTTGACACTTTTTCCATATATATAGTCGTGAAAATTTGCGATTTTCTATCATTTCTATATATTTTGCTCCTATTTATGTTAAAATAACCGCAGGATAATAAAAGTTGCAGGAATTATACACTTTTTTACGCTGAATCGAATGGTGGTATATTGAATTTTGGGTAACGACTAGTTTTAAAATTATACAATGAAAAGCATGCTTTCCAAAAATTAGTAGATTTTGGGTTATGTCATATATCTTAAAATATATAGACTCAAAAGTAATTTAACATATATCTTCATTTGTATCGTCTCAAAATCCATCTATTCTGAGGGTTTTATCTTTATCAGAGAGGTCAAAAATTTTGACACTTTTTCCATATATATAGTCGTGAAAATTTGCGATTTTCTATCATTTTTATATATTTTGCTCCTATTTATGTTAAAATAACCGCAGGATAATAAAAGTTGCAGGGATTATACACTTTTTTACGCTGAATCGAATGGTGGTATATTGAATTTTGGGTAACGACTAGTTTTAAAATTATACAATGAAAAGCATGCTTTCCAAAAATTAGTAGATTTTGGGTTATGTCATATATCTTAAAATGTATAGGCTCAAAAGAAATTTAACATATATTTTCATTTGTATCGCCTCAAAATCCATCTATTCTGAGGGTTTTATCTTTATCAGAGAGGTCAAAAATTTTGACACTTTTTCCATATATATAGTCGTGAAAATTTGCGATTTTCTATCATTTCTATATATTTTGCTCCTATTTATGTTAAAATAACCGCAGGATAATAAAAGTTGCAGGAATTATACACTTTTTTACGCTGAATCGAATGGTGGTATATTGAATTTTGGGTAACGACTAGTTTTAAAATTATACAATGAAAAGCATGCTTTCCAAAAATTAGTAGATTTTGGGTTATGTCATATATCTTAAAATGTATAGGCTCAATAGAAATTTAACATATATTTTCATTTGTATCGCCTCAAAATCCATCTATTCTGAGGGTTTTATCTTTATCAGAGAGGTCAAAAATTTTGACACTTTTTCCATATATATAGTCGTGAAAATTTGCGATTTTCTATCATTTCTATATATTTTGCTCCTATTTATGTTAAAATAACCGCAGGATAATAAAAATTGCAGGGATTATACACTTTTTTTACGCTGAATCGAATGGTGGTATATTGAATTTTGGGTAACGACTAGTTTTAAAATTATACAATGAAAAGTATGCTTTCCAAAAATTAGTAGATTTTGGGTTATGTCATATATCTTAAAATGTATAGGCTCAAAAGAAATTTAACATATATTTTCATTTGTATCGCCTCAAAATCCATCTATTCTGAGGGTTTTATCTTTATCAGAGAGGTCAAAAATTTTGACACTTTTTCCATATATATAGTCGTGAAAATTTGCGATTTTCTATCATTTCTATATATTTTGCTCCTATTTATGTTAAAATAACCGCAGGATAATAAAAGTTGCAGGGATTATACACTTTTTTACGCTGAATCGAATGGTGGTATATTGAATTTTGGGTAACGACTAGTTTTAAAATTATACAATGAAAAGCATGCTTTCCAAAAATTAGTAGATTTTGGGTTATGTCATATATCTTAAAATATATAGGCTCAAAAGTAATTTAACATATATCTTCATTTGTATCGTCTCAAAATCCATCTATTCTGAGGGTTTTATCTTTATCAGAGAGGTCAAAAATTTTGACACTTTTTCCATATATATAGTCGTGAAAATTTGCGATTTTCTATCATTTCTATATATTTTGCTCCTATTTATGTTAAAATAACCGCAGGATAATAAAAGTTGCAGGGATTATACACTTTTTTACGCTGAATCGAATGGTGGTATATTGAATTTTGGGTAACGACTAGTTTTAAAATTATACAATGAAAAGCATGCTTTCCAAAAATTAGTAGATTTTGGGTTATGTCATATATCTTAAAATGTATAGGCTCAAAAGAAATTTAACATATATTTTCATTTGTATCGCCTCAAAATCCATCTATTCTGACGGTTTTATCTTTATCAGAGAGGTCAAAAATTTTGACACTTTTTCCATATATATAGTCGTGAAAATTTGCGATTTTCTATCATTTCTATATATTTTGCTCCTATTTATGTTAAAATAACCGCAGGATAATAAACGTTGCAGGAATTATACACTTTTTTACGCTGAATCGAATGGTGGTATATTGAATTTTGGGTAACGACTAGTTTTAAAATTATACAATGAAAAGCATGCTTTCCAAAAATTAGTAGATTTTGGGTTATGTCATATATCTTAAAATGTATAGGCTCAATAGAAATTTAACATATATTTTCATTTGTATCGCCTCAAAATCCATCTATTCTGAGGGTTTTATCTTTATCAGAGAGGTCAAAAATTTTGACACTTTTTCCATATATATAGTCGTGAAAATTTGCGATTTTCTATCATTTTTATATATTTTGCAGCTATTTATGTTAAAATAACCGCAGGATAATAAAAGTTGCAGGGATTATACAATTTTTTATGCTGAATCGAATGGTGGTATATTGAATTTTGTGTAACGACTAGTTTTAAAATTATACAATGAAAAGTATGTTTTCCAAAAATTAGTAGATTTTGGGTTATGTCATATATCTTAAAATGTATAGGCTCAAAAGAAATTTAACATATATTTTCATTTGTATCGCCTCAAAATACATCTATTCTGAGGGTTTTATCTTTATCAGAGAGGTCAAAAATTTTGACACTTTTTCCATATATATAGTCGTGAAAATTTGCGATTTTCTATCATTTCTATATATTTTGCTCCTATTTATGTTAAAATAACCGCAGGATAATAAAAGTTGCAGGGATTATACACTTTTTTACGCTGAATCGAATGGTGGTATATTGAATTTTGGGTAACGACTAGTTTTAAAATTATACAATGAAAAGTATGCTTTCCAAAAATTAGTAGATTTTGGGTTATGTCATATATCTTAAAATGTATAGACTCAAAAGAAATTTAACATATATTTTCATTTGTATCGCCCCAAAATACATCTATTCTGAGGGTTTTATCTTTATCAGAGAGGTCAAAATTTTTGACACTTTTTCCATATATATAGTCGTGAAAATTTGCGATTTTCTATCATTTTTATATATTTTGCTCCTATTTATGTTAAAATCACCGCAGGATAATAAAAGTTGCAAGGATTATACACTTTTTTATGCTGAATCGAATGGTGGTATATTGAATTTTGTGTAATGACTAGTTTTAAAATTATACAATGAAAAGTGTGTTTTCCAAAAATTAGTAGATTTTGGGTTATGTCCTATATCTTAAATTGTATAGGCTCAAAAGAAATTTAACATATATTTTCATTTGTATCGCCCCAAAATACATCTATTCTGAGGGTTTTATCTTTATCAGAGAGGTCAAAAATTTTGACACTTTTTCCATATATATAGTCGTGAAAATTTGCGATTTTCTATCATTTTTATATATTTTGCTCCTATTTATGTTAAAATAACCGCAGGATAATAAAAGTTGCAGGGATTATACACTTTTTTATACTGAATCGAATGGTGGTATATTGAATTTTGTGTAACGACTAGTTTTAAAATTATACAATGAAAAGTATGTTTTCCAAAAATTAGTAGATTTTGGGTTATGTCCTATATCTTAAATTGTATAGGCTCAAAAGAAATTTAACATATATTTTCATTTGTATCGCCCCAAAATACATCTATTCTGAGGGTTTGATCTTTATCAGAGAGGTCAAAAATTTTGACACTTTTTCCATATATATAGTCGTGAAAATTTGCGATTTTCTATCATTTTTATATATTTTGCTCCTATTTATGTTAAAATAACCGCAGGATAATAAAAGTTGCAGGGATTATACACTTTTTTATGCTGAATCGAATGGTAGTATATTGAATTTTGTGTAACGACTAGTTTTAAAATTATACAATGAAAAGTATGTTTTCCAAAAATTAGTAGATTTTGGGTTATGTCCTATATCTTAAATTGTATAGGCTCAAAAGAAATTTAACATATATTTTCATTTGTATCGCCCCAAAATACATCTATTCTGAGGGTTTTATCTTTATCAGAGAGGTCAAAAATTTTGACACATTTTCCATATATATAGTCGTGAAAATTTGCGATTTTCTATCATTTTTATATATTTTGCTCCTATTTATGTTAAAATAACCGCAGGATAATAAAAGTTGCAGGGATTATACACTTTCTTATGCTGAATCGAATGGTGGTATATTGAATTTTGTGTAACGACTAGTTTTAAAATTATACAATGAAAAGTATGTTTTCCAAAAATTAGTAGATTTTGGGTTATGTCCTATATCTTAAATTGTATAGGCTCAAAAGAAATTTAACATATATTTTCATTTGTATCGCCCCAAAATACATCTATTCTGAGGGTTTTATCTTTATCAGAGAGGTCAAAAATTTTGACACTTTTTCCATATATATAGTCGTGAAAATTTGCGATTTTCTATCATTTCTATATATTTTGCTCCTATTTATGTTAAAATAACCGCAGGATAATAAACGTTGCAGGAATTATACACTTTTTTACGCTGAATCGAATGGTGGTATATTGAATTTTGGGTAACGACTAGTTTTAAAATTATACAATGAAAAGCATGCTTTCCAAAAATTAGTAGATTTTGGGTTATGTCATATATCTTAAAATGTATAGGCTCAATAGAAATTTAACATATATTTTCATTTGTATCGCCTCAAAATCCATCTATTCTGAGGGTTTTATCTTTATCAGAGAGGTCAAAAATTTTGACACTTTTTCCATATATATAGTCGTGAAAATTTGCGATTTTCTATCATTTTTATATATTTTGCAGCTATTTATGTTAAAATAACCGCAGGATAATAAAAGTTGCAGGGATTATACAATTTTTTATGCTGAATCGAATGGTGGTATATTGAATTTTGTGTAACGACTAGTTTTAAAATTATACAATGAAAAGTATGCTTTCCAAAAATTAGTAGATTTTGGGTTATGTCATATATCTTAAAATGTATAGGCTCAAAAGAAATTTAACATATATTTTCATTTGTATCGCCTCAAAATACATCTATTCTGAGGGTTTTATCTTTATCAGAGAGGTCAAAAATTTTGACACTTTTTCCATATATATAGTCGTGAAAATTTGCGATTTTCTATCATTTCTATATATTTTGCTCCTATTTATGTTAAAATAACCGCAGGATAATAAAAGTTGCAGGGATTATACACTTTTTTACGCTGAATCGAATGGTGGTATATTGAATTTTGGGTAACGACTAGTTTTAAAATTATACAATGAAAAGTATGCTTTCCAAAAATTAGTAGATTTTGGGTTATGTCATATATCTTAAAATGTATAGACCCAAAAGAAATTTAACATATATTTTCATTTGTATCGCCCCAAAATACATCTATTCTGAGGGTTTTATCTTTATCAGAGAGGTCAAAAATTTTGACACTTTTTCCATATATATAGTCGTGAAAATTTGCGATTTTCTATCATTTTTATATATTTTGCTCCTATTTATGTTAAAATAACCGCAGGATAATAAAAGTTGCAGGGATTATACACTTTTTTATGCTGAATCGAATGGTGGTATATTGAATTTTGTGTAACGACTAGTTTTAAAATTATACAATGAAAAGTATGTTTTCCAAAAATTAGTAGATTTTGGGTTATGTCCTATATCTTAAATTGTATAGGCTCAAAAGAAATTTAACATATATTTTCATTTGTATCGCCCCAAAATACATCTATTCTGAGGGTTTTATCTTTATCAGAGAGGTCAAAAATTTTGACACTTTTTCCATATATATAGTCGTGAAAATTTGCGATTTTCTATCATTTTTATATATTTTGCTCCTATTTATGTTAAAATAACCGCAGGATAATAAAAGTTGCAGGGATTATACACTTTTTTATACTGAATCGAATGGTGGTATATTGAATTTTGTGTAACGACTAGTTTTAAAATTATACAATGAAAAGTATGTTTTCCAAAAATTAGTAGATTTTGGGTTATGTCCTATATCTTAAATTGTATAGGCTCAAAAGAAATTTAACATATATTTTCATTTGTATCGCCCCAAAATACATCTATTCTGAGGGTTTGATCTTTATCAGAGAGGTCAAAAATTTTGACACTTTTTCCATATATATAGTCGTGAAAATTTGCGATTTTCTATCATTTTTATATATTTTGCTCCTATTTATGTTAAAATAACCGCAGGATAATAAAAGTTGCAGGGATTATACACTTTTTTATGCTGAATCGAATGGTAGTATATTGAATTTTGTGTAACGACTAGTTTTAAAATTATACAATGAAAAGTATGTTTTCCAAAAATTAGTAGATTTTGGGTTATGTCCTATATCTTAAATTGTATAGGCTCAAAAGAAATTTAACATATATTTTCATTTGTATCGCCCCAAAATACATCTATTCTGAGGGTTTTATCTTTATCAGAGAGGTCAAAAATTTTGACACTTTTTCCATATATATAGTCGTGAAAATTTGCGATTTTCTATCATTTTTATATATTTTGCTCCTATTTATGTTAAAATAACCGCAGGATAATAAAAGTTGCAGGGATTATACACTTTCTTATGCTGAATCGAATGGTGGTATATTGAATTTTGTGTAACGACTAGTTTTAAAATTATACAATGAAAAGTATGTTTTCCAAAAATTAGTAGATTTTGGGTTATGTCCTATATCTTAAATTGTATAGGCTCAAAAGAAATTTAACATATATTTTCATTTGTATCGCCCCAAAATACATCTATTCTGAGGGTTTTATCTTTATCAGAGAGGTCAAAAATTTTGACACTTTTTCCATATATATAGTCGTGAAAATTTGCGATTTTCTATCATTTTTATATATTTTGCTCCTATTTATGTTAAAATAACCGCAGGATAATAAAAGTTGCAGGGATTATACACTTTTTTACGCTGAATCGAATGGTAGTATATTGAATTTTGGGTAACGACTAGTTTTAAAATTATACAATGAAAAGTATGTTTTCCAAAAATTAGTAGATTTTGGGTTATGTCATATATCATAAATTGTATAGGCTCAAAAGAAATTTAACATATATTTTCTTTTGTATCGCCCCAAAATACATCTATTCTGAGGGTTTTATCTTTATCAGAGAGGTTAAAAATTTTGAAACTTTTTCCATATATATAGTCTATATATAGATTATATACTTTTTCATGCTGAATCGAATGGTTGGTTTTAAAATTATACAATGAACAGTATATTTCTCCAAAAATTAGTAGATTTTGGTTTATGTCATATATCTTAAAATGTATAGCCTCTAAGGTAATTTAACATGAATTTTAGTTTCACTGGAAATAAATTCAATTATTAGAACAGAATTTAATAAACACAGTGACCACAGCAATATGAGGATGATATTTTCAGCACAGAGACCCCAAGTGAAGAATAATTAAAAACATACCAACCACTCTTACGTAGGTCTAGAATTCTGGTTATATAAAAATATTTGTTGTGGATTTTTATTTCTATATTAGTTGTTCAATAAGTAGATATCTAGATCAGTATTACTAAAATTAATCTAAAAACAAACTTATTCGAATTCCCTATGATGCATAGCAATCTACCGTTACCAAATTTAAAGTAGCATTCCTTGCAACACCAATTTGTTTCAATATAATTAAAAATACTCGCATTTTAATGGTTGGACTTGCAAAATCCCGACCGAATCTTCACCAACGTCGTCGATCGCATCGATATCGAGGGACGTCAATCAAACCGTCCCGTAATTAGCGATCTGCGAGGGATGAGCGGTGGCAAAAAAGGGGGGAGGCGACCGGGCCGCCCTAATGCAATCTAAATTTTTCATTCGATTGCCCACCCCAAGTGGAATTTTAAGGAATGTCGTCGGACTTCCTGTTACCGTTCCGTGACCTTGGCGATGTCGATCGCCTCCGTACGCCCCCCCATCGTCCTCCTCGCCGCCGCCGTCGCCATTTTCGGAAAGTTGTTCGGAAAGTATCAAACTTAAATGAGGTCAGAATGTTTCTCTTCTTCTTTTTCCGGGTCGGGGAGAAACGTGCCAACTTGATCCGGCGAAAAAAAGTTACCTTTCTCTTTAGGTTTGAGACAAAATATATAGAGAGGTTGTATATATGCAATAAAAGTGGCAGGAAGGGGGTAGGCTTTAAAACTGGGGATTTATATTGATTTGTATCGTTTTTAGGTCGTTTGGTTTCCAGTTACTCAGGTTTCCCAATATACCCAGGCTCAGTTTTAAGAAAGAGGAGCTGTGTTGCAGTAAAATGTTACTATCTTACTGTATAAGGGATATTGCGTTTATTATCTCACATCTATAATCGTATCGATTTGTAGGTCATTTCGTTTATAGTTAGCCAGGTTTCTCTACATAAACAGGTAGAATTTTCAAGAAAAAAGAGCTGTGTTGCATAAAAATGTCTTTACCTTATTATTTAAGGGATATTGCGTTCATTATCTCACGTTTATAATCGATTTGCATCGTTTTTTAGGTCGTTTTGTTTACAGTTACTCAGATTTGTCAACATAACCGGATTCAGTTTTTAATATTTAAGGATTATCATGATCATTTTGTCGTATCTATAATTCATTCAAAATAACAATAAACCCACAATGTCAATGTCATCAAAACGTGTAACTTCACAATGTCGCAACGTTGTCGCATAAACGTTGGCCATTTTTTCATTCCTGCTCTGACTCTGGCTATCTAATGGCTTCGGCAATTTCAATGAAACTAAATACAAATATTAAGCAGCGATTTCGAACTTATTAAAACAAATATAGCTCCAAAACAACGTTTACCGGCTTATAACCTAGTATCGGTGTATTATAACTAATTTTTTTTTACATAATTTTGCAGACATTTGACAACCAGGCTGATTCAGTGACATCTCCGAACGCATCAGGCACCATTCTTTTTAATCGCATCTCTTTTTAACTAGGGTACAGTGAAATGGAAAGATTCGCTCCGAATTTAAGATAGAGAAGATATTTATAAATTTCATTTGGCAGTATAATCGATGTCGTTTTTGACATGCATTGGTTGTTTTATTGGAAGGACTATAGCTACCGATTAGTTCAGTTTCCCTTAATATTGCGTTCATTCGAAATTTATACAAAAAGTGATGTATTTCAGTACGACGCAGGCTTAAAACACTCTTTTTGTCGTGCGAAGCCGTGAAGGACCTCTCCAACTAATAACAATTCGTGAGCCGAGACGCGACACAATCGATTTCAATCCATTTGCGGCAAAACAGCTTCGGGAATATGTAACAGTCATCAGAATGCAACACATTCGACGGCTTCCGCAAGAAGCACCTTTTTCCACCACCCTCCCGCGTACGAGAAAAGTTAAGATGGCACAGCTGACAAATATGCAAATAGTGACGAGGTGAACGGTTCTCGACCACCTCCCTCCCGTCACCCCTCGCACCTCAGCCGCCGAATATGGAAATAGTAAGGCAAGCGCGGGGAGGAGTGGAACACCGAGGAAGTGGAGGCGGTTTTCTTCGACGCTACTGCCGCCGGTGAACCCGATGGCGTAGAATTACCGGAATCCAGGGAGGATGCATACGTTTCGCGGGGACTGCCGTTCCTGTTTTTCCGATGGCTGGGTGGAATTCGATAATTAGGGTGGTCGGGAGATGGCTGGGAGACAGGTGGCGTTGTGGCGGTGGCGTTGGATGTGGGAGAAAATTGAAATGGTAATCGTGTGGGGAAGTGTTTGGGCTTTTTGGGCGCCGCGCCGCCACCGAATGTCGCCGTCCTGGGATTTATTTAAATGCAATATGTTCGTTGAATTAAAATGAACGAAGACTGGGACGCATTAGAGTCGAGGCAGGTGGAGATGGCGGCTGGTTGGGACAAGTTTCGTTCGATGGGAATTGCTAAAAAGACAAATGTTTACTTAAAACTGTCTCCAACGGCTTGTAGCTGAAAAAATAAATAAAATTATCCTTATTGGGAGGCTTAGCAGTCATCAAACGTCTATTTATATTGCTATTACGTGCTTAGTTGATAAAAAAGGTTTTGTAAGAGGAAAAATGCAATTTTACTATATCTATATACATTTATAATTTCGGTTATCATTGGTTTTAAGCCACAATATATTTATTCTGAGAATTATCCGAGAGATTAAAAATTTTGACACTTTTTCTATACAGTTTTCTAGTCGTGAACATTTTCGATTTTCTATCATTCTTATGTATTTTGCTGCTATTTTTTATTCTGAAATGAATGGTGGTATATTGCATTTTGTGTAACTACTAGTTTTAAAATTATACAATGAAAAGTATGCTTTCCAAAAATTAGTAGATTTTGGGTTAGTAGATCTTAAAATGTATAGGCTTTAAAGCAATTTAATATCGATTTTCGCTTGTATCGCAACAAAATATATATATATTTTGAGAATTTGAACTTTATCTGGAAGGTAAAAAATTTTGCCACTTTTTCCATATGAAAATTTGCGATTTCCTATTCATTTTTATATATTTTTCTGCTATTTCTGTTAAATTAACCGCAGGATAATTACAGGGATTATACACTTTTTTATGCTGAATTGAACGGTTAGTTCTAAAATTCTACAATGAAAAGTATGTTTTCCAAAAATTAGTAGATTTTGGGTTAGTAGATCTTAAAATGTATAGGCTTTAAAGCAATTTAATATCGATTTTCGCTTGTATCGCAACAAAATATATATATATTTTGAGAATTTGAACTTTATCTGGAAGGTAAAAAATTTTGCCACTTTTTCCATATGAAAATTTGCGATTTCCTATTCATTTTTATATATTTTTCTGCTATTTCTCTTAAAATAATCGCAGGATAATAAAAATTACAGGGATTATACTTTTTATCACTTTTTTATGCTGAATCGAATGGTTAGTTTTAAAATTATACAATGAAAAGTATGTTTTCCAAAAATTAGTAGATTCTAACGACAGAAAATTACCGTGGAGATATGTTTGTATCCTTGTTGTTAATTATCTTGTTATATTTATATTTCCTCCAGAGTAGTAGTAATAACTGTATAACAATTTTACGTTATTCTGTTTGGTAGTAGTTTGAAACTAGTATATTTGATATTAGTCAAATATGGTCCTGGTTTTAATATGTCAAACATATACACAGTGTTATATTAGAAAAGGTTCCCTATACCAGTCGAACCAACAAAAAAAAAGATAAAACGAACATAAAAGTACAGCCAGAGAGCGTATAACCACGTGATATTTTTTATTTTGCTGGGTGTTCGGTGGAACTTTTTTTATGTCATCGCTTGCGACATTCGAGCATAGCTTTCCCGGAATTTATTTGTCTGCCGTGCTGTAAATGCGATTCAGAGGACCAATTTTTTCTCTAGGTCCTCGCGCAAAAAACGATGCTTTTATCTTCCCTTTCAATTTGTCTCTACGTTCGCTTTCACCCTTTATATAAAGTTTATAGGAATATATTGTATATTTACTTAATACATTGTATATAAATGGTGAGAATTTTAATAATTGTTAGGTGTGACCGGTTTACAAAAATATTACCCGATATTTAACATCACCTTATTTAATTTTCTGAAGTCAGTTTTTTATACACGTTTGGATTTAGTGATCGTTGGCTGATTATAGACCTCAAAAGAATGCTCCAAAGAAAGAGGCTTAATTCGAATGGATAAGTTTAAGTCCATTTTGAGAGCAAAGACAAATCATTCTACGAAAAAGGTACAAAAATTATAATATAGGAACGGTGGATTATATGTGCCAAGCCTGAAGAAGAACGAATGCAGTTGATATAGATGAATACTGTTGATTTTTTCCAGGTAAAAGCACTGAGTGGCCAATCTTGTCATCATAAAGAACAAAAAGTTGAAAAACACAATAAAAAAGCCCAAAAACATTGAGATTTAGGGGTGCACTGAAAGTACAAGTGGTGATGGAAAGACACCGTAATAATCATCTTATCTTCAATCAACGGGTCCCATTCCTCATGAATATTAGTGCTTTAATGGAAACCGAGGGAGTGGAAAAAGAAGTATAAAACCTTCAAACAACTAGCTATAATTAGATAATTACATACAAATGTCTACTAATTTTTTTATTCGAATTTCATTATCTTAATAAGGAAGACAGTGTATTTCCACCCTGTCCATCCCTGCTTCCTCTCTAAGCAACTTATTTACGGCAAATTGATAGAATCATGTGTATATCTCTGTCGGCTACCGGAACTGACCTCTTATCGCCCATTATCCCGGGGTTACAATGCTATAAAAACTCTCCCCTACGGCTTCTTCGTATAGTAAAAAAGCACAATCCTTGGCCGATTCTCCCCCTCTGTCCTCTATAAGATTTCTTAAGGTTGGAGTCGGTGAAACACTATAATATATTGTTCAATGTTGTCTGTAGTTCTTTACAAGTACTTTTAATGGTATTTTGTGGTTGTTGATTGTTTAGTTAATATAAATAGTTCGACATCATGACGATAATTTATTATATTATCTAAGCTTAAATAGATATGGTCGAAAGTTTAGACAAAATCTGGGAGTGCACCCTTAAACCGACAAAACGTCGTAGGAACCGAAATCGTTATCGTTTTCCAGACCACCTTCGACTCGACGACCCTTGACGTCTTGATGGATGATTCTTCAGCGACGAAACTGAATCTTATGAGGCATAATCGTTTTATGATATACACATTAAATCGGCACGCTGTCGGAGCCCGCTCCATACCGCAAAATAAATGGTTATTGTCCTCCGATGAAAGACTGCTCCTCAGGTTAAGTTGGCCATGGAATTGTGATTATTGTTTTCGGAGGGTACGAATAGACACCCTCCACTCCCTGAGTAAATAATAACATTAATTGTTTAATTAGTCTTATTTAGAAATTATTTTTAGTTGAAAAAGTACAATAAAGCTCCTTCGCCATTTCGTAGGTAAATGATTTATCAGTAACTAAGAGAAATTTTTGTATTTAAATACAGGTGAGATACAATACAAATTAATACACTTTAATTATACTTCCAATAGAATTGTTTGTTTTTGTTTTTCTTAGAGAGAAATTAATTTTTTGTCAAAAAACGAATGTTAGTTTAATCCTTCACCATTTCAACATAATTTTTTTAAAATTAATTCTTGGCGAGCATTAGGGTAACCGATTTCGCACTCCGCTCCACAGGTGTCATATGGCGGTTTTTTTCCTTTTTATTCGTCGGTCCCCAGGCGCGGGTTTTCCTTCCAGCTACTTCGTATTCATCGTGCGTGTCGCGGGAAAATGCGTTGAAATTTTCAACGGCTTTTCACACGGCTGTTTTCCATTTGCATACGGACAATTAAGAGGTCGGGGCCGCCGCCCTGTACCACGTCCGAAAAGAATAATTGCAAATGGGGGTGACTTAACCTAATTGTTTGTAACGCGTCTGCGGTAAAAACGGCGAGTTAATGGGGAGACCGATAGGATAAACGGGAAAATATGGGTTCGTGGCTTTTTATAGCTCAGGATTTAATAATATAAGTATATAGATTTAACACATCGAATGATAAAATCGCTTTGTTGTTTTTTCTTGAGGAATAGAAGACAATATTTGTTTTAATGAGTTATTTCATTTTAAAAGCAGTGTGGGACGTTGCAGGGTAACTTTTCTCATTAATATCAGTATGTTCAATAAGATTTGCTTCACTCCTGTGTTAAAAACTTGAATAAGAATTAGTTATTTATTTGTTGTTTGGATATTGTAATAATTGGTGCTATGGTTCCACTAATTTTTATCGCCACCTTCAGTGAAAATCCTTTTCCAGTTTATTTTTTTAGTAACACAACAAAATTGACCAAGTTATCTTTGCACTACCAAAGATGGACCATCCTTCTGAACAGGAAGTTTTTTTTGACACGTACGTCTTCGTCCATAGTGAACGTTTAGATGTTGGTGCCGCAAGACTTTGAACATTGTTCACCAAGTCACCCTACTATTGAATGGAGTAGAATTAAATTTCTATTTTTCCGATCCATCTCCATAATCTTAACTGATATTTTATTTTTGGTACTATTTGATGTTCCTTCATAAATATGTGATGTATTCACTCTTAAACGGCTGCTAAGATTAAAATGGAATCCAAGAAGTCATTTTGTAGCGGAAAATAACTAAAGCAACTATAATAAAATTTATGTTTAATAATTATTAGATAAAATTTGATAAAAAAGGCAATGATTTATTAAAACCGTTTGTTAAATAATTCGGTCAATAATGAAAATCTCGGGAAAATAAATAAAAATGAACTTGCTAGTGCTATTTTTTATAGAAACCAAAATTTCTTGAAAAACATGCTTGTAAATAAGTTGTTTAAGATTACTATTTAAGATTTTTAAAAGAGTACCCTAAAAGCAGCAAAAACTTTCAAAGTACCAAAATATGTTTTGACAATGGACAGTAAGTTTTATGGATTGATAAGGACCGATCTTTACAGAGTGGCATATATGTTGGCAGATTATGACATCTTGCAAAATACCTATGGTTAAGACTATTTCGACACAAAGGTAAGCTGTCACTTAGAAAGCTTACACTAACTTCATTTGCAAGAACACATTTTTTTTTTCAATTTTTAGACGAGATGCACGAGAAAAATAGAAGTAAAGAACAGAAAAAAGTAAATAAGAAAACAAAAAACTATAATGAAGTGATAGAAGTTTGATTCAGATGTTAAGCCAGATGCTATAATAGGGAAAGACGTACCTGACTCTGCAGATGCAAAATGTATGTTTTGCCAGCAACTTTCTTCTGAAAACACAAAACACTTCATTAAATGGTTGAGGTGTGGGCTTTGGGCACGTAATATGTGTACAGAGTCAGAACTTGACCGTTGGATATGTATTTTTTGAAAGCAATATAATTAATGTCTTGCAATTGCCATAGTTATTTCATTTATCACTATGTAAACAAATATCTGATGTTATATGTGAAAATATATAATTATTACTGTTTTATCTAAAAATTTCTGATTATAAAATGCTGATTTCAAAATAGTTTTTTACTTTTGACCTAAAAACAAAATGGTAGCCTATATTTAGTTACTATTACTCTAGTAAAACGAAACTTTTCTCCAGAGTTTCCTACACATAACTATTGATAGATTACCGTAATTAAAAAAAGAAAAAGGACTGACATTTCTCAAGTAATCAAATATATGGTAAATTAACTGCGAATTTTGCGGAGGGAACGAGGGACGGTTCAGTTTATGCATCGGTCCTTTTATCTGGAGGATTCCCCGGTGAAGGTCGGACGGATGAAGAAGATGCAAAAGGCGAGAGGAGATAGGGAGCCCGGGCTTGGGGAGCGGCGGAGGCCCCGCCGAGATTACGGCTGAATTATTACACAAAGATATCTAATTGTAGCCCGTGGGCCAACACTCTTGACCCCCTCCCACTCGGCTGCCGCGGCGCCTTCGCCACCACCCCAGTCTCACACACCATTTACCGGCTCAGTACATTTGGCGGAGAGATGGAGCGCAATCCAACCCCACCCCCCACCTCCCCCCATTATTAACGCCGCCGAGGCTAAGTCAACGTTTACCGAGGTGTGTTGCTGCTCACTAATTTCAATAGATTAACGGGGCACATTTAGGGGCCCGTTCGCCTAAATCGAGTTATTTGTAATTAACTGGTTCGGGGTGGGCGCCCGGGTGTCTTCCGCCACGGCCGCAGATTAATCCGGTGCCGCTGCCGCCGCCGCCTCTGCTGCCGCCACCGACGAATTTTCGATTATCGGCGGCCCGGTGGACGAGGGGCGCCGCCAAGATTGGAAATGCCGATGCGAAGGGATGCGCCGGGGCTAGGGGCTTGCGGGGGTGATCCGGGATTGTTCTAACGGAAACCGGCCGATTATATTTTTACGGATATCCGAGGTCTCGTTCCAGTAACATTATGGTGTCTTTCTTAAATTTCATCTGTAGTCCTTCCAATAGAACGGCGTATTTCGACGCAATTATGGTCTATTCAAAACAGTAGTGACACGGGAGATCTGTCAAAACGCAATGTTGCAGCAGCATCTCTGAGTTTTAGTACATTTTGGCTTTGACATATAACAAAATTTTAATACAAATATAATAAAGAAACAAAAATGTTATGTATTACAATTTCTTTTAATACTATGGTACATCTAATGTCTATATTATCGAAAAACTTAAAAGTACATTTAATTATACAGTCACAATAACTTAATGGTTACAGTTGTTTTATTATATATACATTAAACTTTTTTAGGTTAGGGTTCTAGGCGTTTTTTTATGTAGTGGTATCCCCCGAAGGCCTAAGCCACCTAATTAACAATAGTTTATCTGGCTAATGTACTTTACTTTCATTAGAGAGTATATTTATGTTTTACGCTTTGTATTTGTCCTGTTTACTACCTGTATAAATATTTCTTGTTAAAACTACATTTAATCACTGCATTCTCCATAATGCATTTGCCATATCTACAAAACAGTTAGTGTTCATTCTCTCCTCATACATGTTAACCAAATGTTCATGTATATTCAGAACAATAACACACATGCTCATAAAGCTTTACCTACCATAGATAGACCTTTAGTTGTTTCTTCTCTCATCACCGAACTGACGGCTATTCCTAGTTGCTTGATTTTGGCGTTTTTCGTTTTATTGGGATATATTTGTTTGTAGCGCATATTTTTAAAAATTTTTTTACAACTTTAATTATTATTTTCATAAAATAGAACAAATGCCCCACGAGAACAATCATCCTGCGCTGCATAATAACCATCAGGATAACACAAAATACGAAAATATCCTAGCGGTATTGTCCTGACGCGTCGGCAGAACCCCTGCCGTCGTCCTCGCAGCGCCGCCTGCTTTCCTGCGGTCCCCGTCCGACCACCACCCTTCCTCCCGCCGCTTCCTGCAAAAAGACTAACCATCTAGTCGATACCGCGATATAATTGTGACGCGAAAACTTTCTACCTGGACCCGGCCGCTATGTATCCGTCGATGTATTTACGACTTGTTATCTCGACTTTCGTCGTTTTATTCATCCGACGCTGGAAAAGTGGCAGGACCGAAGCTGAGGCGGGGACCTTATCTCCGCCGGTTTGCAGTGGTGGATGCGGCATCAGTCTTGAATGAATTTTTGATAATTGTGCCGATAAGTATATGGAAACTCGCATTTTTATCATTAAGTCTTCGATGTATTCGTTATTCTCGCTAAAAGTCGAGAACGGCTGAAACGATTTGGCTAATTTTGGTTTTAAAATATTGGTGGAAGTTCCGAGAAGGTCTATAGGGTGAAAAGATATGAATGAATTACAAGAAAAATAGTATTAACAAATGATTATCATTTCCGTTGGCACTCAGAAATTTATTAAAATTACTGGCTACTATTATCAGCAATCAAGTGAATCGAAATGTTATCTTATTGTTCTGAGACAGATTGCCATGGCGTAGAACAAAGAAGGGAGTAAAAATTCATAATATTTTAGGACAATGTTAGGAACTACCTATAAGATCTTGACCTTCTAATTATTTTTAATAGTTAAACTGGGAGGTATATTTTTACCGAACTTAATTTATTTTCATTTGAGGCTTTATTGTAAAAAATGGGTACGACTCATATCTAGTAATTACTACTACTAAAGAAGAAGCAAAGTCTGAACAAAACGGTGGTGGGGTAGCAATTCCCATTTTAAGGTTTCTAAATATGTTTTCACAGGTTTTGCAACATGTGGTCGAACGTTGTCATGCCGAAGAATAACTTTGTTGTATTTTTGCTTATATTCCGGTCGTTTTTCGCGCAGTATTCGGATCAAACGCATCAATTGGAGTCGACAGCGATCCCCATCGATAACCTCACCGAGTAATGCCTTCGAATCCTCTTCTTCAATTTTTATTGCTTGTCCAGAATGCTCTTTGTCTTCGGTGTCAAAATGAACACTTTTAAAACCTCGAAACTAGAATTCACGTATTGCAAATGGTGAAGCATGGTTGCAGTAAGCTTCACACAGCATTGGGTGACCTTCAGCCGTCTTTTTCTTCAAAGAATAACATTGTGTTGTTTTTACTTGTATTTGCTCAGTACTCAGCTTAAAGGCATCAATTGTAGTCGATAGTGATCCCCATTGATGGTTTGATTGAGTAATGCTTTCAAATCCTCCTCTCTCAATTTTAATTGCTTGTCCAGATTGTTCTTTGTCTCCTGTGTCAAGATGAACACTTTTGAAACGTCGAGACTAGTATTCACGTGTTGGAATCGGTGAAGCACGGTTACAATAAGCTTCACACAGCATTGGGTGACTTTCAGTCGCCATTTTCTTCGAATCAAAGTAAAAATTTCGTATTATTCGATGAATATTCAAACATTTTCAAGGAATACAAACATATTTACATAAAAAATAACATTGATAATATATTCGGGAAATTAAAAGAAAGCGTTTTCTTTTAGTAGCGAGTCTAAATAGTCGACCACGGCTCCCATTTCCTTCCCATTTCGCTAAATTGTAGACACAGTTAGTTGCAATCGTATCTCGGGAGAGGACGCGCAGGAAATGGGGTCGGGGGGTTTCGTGGCTGCCAGAGGGCGACCGTGTGGGGGGCGACGGTGAAGACTACGACGTCGTCGGCACAGGAAGAACGGTCCCCCTTTATGGTTCCTCCGTACGCGGCGGTGCATGTCCTTAGCCAGAGGGCCGTAATCGTGTGTCTTGATTAGCACCGTTTGTACATAAGAATCACACCACCACAGACGCCACCCGGCACGTTATTGCTCGCGGAGGAAGGGAGACCGTCGCTTTTATTCCTCCGCGAGACAGTTCTCATTGAATTAAGACGACGCTATCGCTTTGCATATTTACGGTCGACGTTCGAGCCTCCTCGTAAAACGTTGCCCATAACTCGGGCCAATATGTCTGCCTATCTCGTTCGTTTCTTCTCTGTTAACACCCATGTTGTCCCAACACCCAATTGCTTTTGATTAACGATCGTTTTGTACGCGTAACTGTTGAATGGTCCAGTTATTCCATGTTTTCCTTTAGCACCTCAAAGTTATTCATCATTTCATTAAAACCATGATCCTCAAAACTGCCCCTTCAATTGATAATCTTTATGATATTGGTGATTAATACTCATACAGGTTTTATCTATTGTCACGTACCGATGGCGAAATCCTTTAATTATTTTTAATCTCTGCAACTTTCATTAACTTGCAGACATTTGAACAGAAATTATTGGAAAAAATATGAAAATAGCAAAAATTGCTAAAGTTGATATCTCTCGGATAAAGATAAAACTCTCAAAATTTGTGTATTTTAGGGTGATATATACCTTAAATAATTTAAGCTAAAATAATACAATTTGTTTAATTAAAACCACAATAATTTGACAATATATATATATATATATATATATATATATATATATATATATATATATATATATATATATATATATATATATATATGCCTATGTCACTCAATGAAAACATGATTAAAATCGATCCAGTATTTTTGGTTCATTCATTACTGCCCTTGGCCTGCACGCATTAAATTTGGAGTAAAACAATTCCTCTTCCCCTATACTTACTATGAAGATTTCCTGCTATCTTTGGAATATCTAAATTCATATAATTTTTATTACATTACACATTTTTAAACGCAAATTTTAAATTTGTAATATCTCCGAAAATATTTGTTTAATTTACATGCTGTAAGGAACCATATTGATCTATATTAATTGCACACTGTATTTAAGGTACTTAATTCGATAAGGATTAATGCCGTATTGCTTAAAATAGCTTCGTAAATAAGCCATTTTCTCACGTAAAAAGTAAACAATAAAAATGGTTAATGTGGGTTATCCCTAAAAGATAAACATATACCATCGCGGACTTTTTTGTAGACCTTTTTATGGTGTACAATACTGTAGTACATTAATTTGATCTAACTCGTAGGGTTAGGCAGCGTTTTTGCTAATTGCTAAATCAGCCTAAAAAAATAGGTTAATTTACGACATCACGTTAGAAACCTCTAAAATTAGCAATGTTGCCTTAGCATATTATGCATGTATTATACATATAAACCTTCCTATTGAACTATCTATTGAAAAAAAACCGCACAAAATCCGTTGCGTAGTTTTAAAGATTTAAGCGCACATAGGGATATAGGGACAGAAAAGGCGACTTTGTTTTATACTATATATATATATATATATATATATATATATATATATATATATATATATATATATATATATATATATATATATATATATATATATATATATATTAAATAATTAAGTTTAAAATAATATAATTTGTTTAATTTTTGTAATGATTTTGCATTAGAACAAGCCACCATACCACCGACAAATACCATCGAATAATCACCGTATCCACTTGATATAGCTTCCATCGAGTTCCTTCTCTTTCGAAAATTTAAATTACCACTTGACACTTGGGTTGATACAAAAAATAATCCATTAAAAAGTTCACAGAAAGTCAAACTTAATAAAACCAGCATGAAAAATTGTCTTTTTATTATAATTGATATGTCCAAACAAGTTATTAAAAGGAATATCGTTGTTATATAAGCAGGATGACCACACGTTATAAAGTTATCAAAACTGTTTCTGTCCCTAGTTTCGCTATTGATAATTATTTATTTTGGCCCAGTATGCTATGGATAATATAATATAATATTAAACATAACGCGAAATATTGATTATAACGCGAAATCTGCTCACGGTGTAATAATGTTAAGGGTATATCCCGAAAAAGATCTACTTATATATATTGAGGTAATAATTCTTTTTTATTCGAGTTTTTAAGAACGTCCCGCGATTCCCCGTTCTAATTGCCCGCGGGAGGAACGCATCCGCCCCACCCCGCCGCCCTCCCTCCCGACGAACACCGACCATAAGTAATAAACAGCGGGATAAATTCCGGAGAAATCGCGCCTACCTAAACGATAAATACAACTAAATTATGTGGCTATAAATCCGGAAGGCACGTGGTTCCGCCAAGATTTGTAGCGGCCAATATATCAGAAAAATTTCACGGCTAGGGCTCTGAGTTATGCCTTAACTTTCCATTTTAGGATATTAATTTCCTTGGGCCTTTCTGCCTTATACCTCACGCTCGTCCTCCCCCGTCCCCCGCCCGATCTCCGATGGTTCCCCTTCCCAGTTTCCCCCCCGTCGGGTCGGTCTAAGCTCAGATATATAACATATCGACTAAGAGGTGAGGTCCATGGCGTAATTCAGGAATTTCACATTAAGATGGTCTTAGTTTGGTTATTTTTGAATATATCGAAAGAACATAACCATTATATATAGCCAGTGATCTTCAACAGATTATATACACTTTA
Source organism: Rhynchophorus ferrugineus (assembly GCF_030347505.1). Classification (NCBI taxonomy): domain Eukaryota; kingdom Metazoa; phylum Arthropoda; class Insecta; order Coleoptera; family Curculionidae; genus Rhynchophorus; species Rhynchophorus ferrugineus. The sequence goes on from NW_027472586.1 coordinate 720,026, forward strand.
CCCAATACCCAAACACTTTTACGTTGTGATAATCAATATAATACCATATATATAACATAATACAACAATAATTTCACACATTTCAAACATTTAATGACAGCTGGATGAACAGGTGTCTTCCAGGTATAAAAACTGCATAATCTTCAAGAAAATGGCAAAATTTACTTGTTCAATATATTGACCATTTGATTCTATACATCTTGCTTATTTTTTCAGAGAATTCATACATGTCATCCTAAAAAAACTATTTGTCCTTTGAGCAAAACCATTCATTGAATCGTTTTCTTAGTTATTCGAAATTGGCGAAGTGCATTGATGCCAAAAGTTGATTGTCGAACGAAGCAAGGTCTGGAGAGTATGGCGGGTACGATAATATGTTCCATCCAAGTGCTTTCAACTCTTTTTTGACAGGTTTTGATTTATGGGACGACGCATTATCGTTCTGTGAAACCACTTTACTGTATCTTCGGGTCCATTCTGGACGTTTTTCAGTCAATTCATGGTTCAAATTGATCATTTGTTGTCTGTAGCGATCACTGTTAACTGTTTTAACAGGTTGCAATAGCTATTAATATACCACGATATTTTGGTGGCCCACCAAACACAGAGCATTGTCTTACAACCAAAACGATTTGGCCTTGGAGCCACTTTTCATCATACTTTTGAAGCAGCATTTTACAGATAATTTTTGCTAATAGTTTCTTGGGCCATATTTAACGCTTCAGTCAGTTGTTTTTAAGATTGGGTTAGGCCTTCATCCAATAACTCTTGAACTTTCGCATCGTCAAACTTTTGTGGTTTACCAAAATGTTCTTTCCTTTGAACATTGAAATCACCACTTTGGAATATTCGACTCTATGTCTCACAGGTTATTTTCTTCTGATTAGGTAAGAAAAGTAGTTCTTGTTGCAAATACATGTTTTCAGACATGAAACTTGACATATTTAAATAGGTATAAATTCATAATGGTTTTACTTTCGCAAAATATAACTCATATAGACTTGAAGCTTGATGTCAGTAGAATAAAACGACGTACATATCAAATCATAACATTGCATACTTAGGCCTAGCGAGATCTGTTCCGACAGAAAAATCGGTAACGGCTTTCCGGTAGTATTTTATTATTCAGATGAAATTTCAAAAAAATCTGGCTAAAAATAATTAAATTACAAACCAATTCATTCGAGGTGTGTGTTAATTAATTACCCAATTTTGTAAAATTTACTTTAGTGGCAAAGAATGGGTTTGAAGATTAAAGAAGTTTGAAAACAATCACATATTTCACTAGTTAATTCTTGTTGCTTGTAATTCTGGTTGATTCTATCTGTTTTTGTCCTCTTATGAAAAATGAATGTTTCTCTTAAGAATAGGCGAGTTTTCGTTCTTTGACAGATTTGATTTCCTAAAGGTTTAGCAAATAATATGATTATTTTATCATTTAGATCAAAATTTCTGGGAAATTGGTTATTAAAAAATGAAATGACAAACCATTTCATTGAAGACGACTTGCTCATTTTCTCCGAGATAGAGAAAAAACACACAAACACACATCCGAAGGTGCCTGTTCTTGACATGCATCGTGAAATCCATTTGAACGGGATGGGAATTACTTCCACCCTCCCGTGCCGGCTCCCCACTCCCCGCCGCCGCTTCCCACACAGACACGCATACACGTGTACGTGTGTGCGTTCGGTTAGAGTTCCCGAATCGCGACTGCCGTCTTACTTGTTGCCTTATATTAGTAATTTACGGCATTAGCAAGATATTAGACTACAACCAGAATATTAATAATGCGAATGGCGCGGCTTTTTGGTGTCGTTTCGGCGACGGTTAGGTTTTTGGCCGCCTATTTGTCAGTTGTTTGAGCGGAAGTTACTCGGTTGACGCACATTGTTACTCGAACGACTCGATTTACTCCACTGTTTCTATGATCACACGGTAACTATTAATTACTTTGTTTATTTGCAATTATCTCCTCGTTGCTCGTTAGTTTTTCTTCATCCTTTCCGTTGGACAACTTACTCAATACCGGTACTGCTTGCTTGCTTGGCGGCCCTACTGCTGCGATAGTCGCGGGTTTCAATACTGCTTGAGCATAACTCTAAAGTTGTGTACATTTGTGATATTTTGTCTTTCGAAAGTCTCCTTCCATATCCGAACAATTAATGAAAGTTTAATGAACAGTACAGATATTTTAAATACTTTAACGGTGAATTAAATGATAGTACAATGAATTTTATACAACCATTAGTATTTAATTTATGCTAATTTATGTTATACAATAAAAACTGTATTTGGTATTTGGACATTGGACTTTGGTTTATATGGCATATCTTAAAAACTATAAATACTATACCAATTCAACCTGAATTTTCAATTTTTTTTACTCCAAAATACATACATTTTGAGAGGTTTATCATAATCTCTGAGACAACATAATTTGGCACATTTTCCATATAATGTAGTGGTAAAATTTTGTGATATTTTTCAATTTTAAGTATTTTTGTTGTCATTTCCGATAAAATAATCGCGTATTAAGGAAACTCACAGGAATTATTGAGAATTTTAGGCTGAATCGAATAGTGGAATAATATTTTTTATGTAACTCTTCGTTTTCGTGTTATATAATGAAAATTGTATTTAAAAAACAAAGCGAATTTCTGTTTATGTGACATATCTTAAAAGCTATAAGTAGTAAAGTAATTTAAACCTGATATTCGTTTCTTTTGCCCCAAAATACATATATTTTAAGAGTTTTATCTTAATTGGAGAGATAAAATATTTAGGCCAGTTTTCCATATATATAGTCGTGAAAATTTGCAAATTTTTGCCATTTTCAATATTTTTGCTGCCATTTCCGATCAAATAATCGCATATTAAGGAAACTCACAGGAATTATAGAGAATTTTACGCTGAATCGAATGATGCTATAATAATTTTTATGCAACTCTTAGTTTCGGTGTTATATAATGAATATTGTATTTTAAAAAAATTAGTGAATTTCTGTTTATGTCACATAATTTAAAAACTATAAACAGTAAAGCCATTTAAACCCGATAATCGTTTCTTTTGCCCCAAAATATATATATTTTAAGAGTTTTATCTTAATTCGAGAGATAAAATATTTAAGCCATTTTTCCATATATATAGTCGTCAAAATTTGAGAATTTTTGCCATTTTCAATATTTTTGCTCTCATTTCCGATCAAATAATCGCATATTAAGGAAACCCAGAGGAATTATAGAGAATTTTACGCTGAATCGAATGATGCTATAATAATTTTTATGCAACTCTTAGTTTCCGTGTTATATAATGAATATTGTATTTTAAAAAAATTAGTGAATTTCTGTTTATGTTACATAACTTAAAAACTATAAATAGTAAAGAAATTTAAACCCGATAATCGTTTCTTTTGTCCCAAAATACATATATTTTAAGAGTTTTATCTTAATTCGAGAGATAAAATATTTAATCCATTTTTCCATATATATAGTCGTGAAAATTTGAGAATTTTTGCCATTTTCAATATTTTTGCTCTCATTTCCGATCAAATAATCGCATATTAAGGAAACCCAGAGGAATTATAGAGAATTTTACGATGAATCGAATGATGCTATAATGATTTTTATGCAACTCTTAGCTTCCGTGTTATATAAAGAATCTTGTATTATAAAAAAAATAGTGAATTTCTGTTTATGTCACATAATTTAAAAACTATAAACAGTAAAGCCATTTAAACCCGATAATCGTTTCTTTTGCCCCAAAATATATATATTTTAAGAGTTTTATCTTAATTCGAGAGATAAAATATTTAAGCCATTTTTCCATATATATAGTCGTCAAAATTTGAGAATTTTTGCCATTTTCAATATTTTTGCTCTCATTTCCGATCAAATAATCGCATATTAAGGAAACCCAGAGGAATTATAGAGAATTTTACGCTGAATCGAATGATGCTATAATAATTTTTATGCAACTCTTAGTTTCCGTGTTATATAATGAATATTGTATTTTAAAAAAATTAGTGAATTTCTGTTTATGTTACATAACTTAAAAACTATAAATAGTAAAGAAATTTAAACCCGATAATCGTTTCTTTTGTCCCAAAATACATATATTTTAAGAGTTTTATCTTAATTCGAGAGATAAAATATTTAATCCATTTTTCCATATATATAGTCGTGAAAATTTGAGAATTTTTGCCATTTTCAATATTTTTGCTGTCATTTCCGATCAAATAATCGCATATTAAGGAAACTCACAGGAATTATTGAGAATTTTACACTAAATCGAATGATGCTATAATAATTTTTATGCAACTCTTAGTTTCCGTGTTATATAATGAATATTGTATTTTTAAAAAATTAGTGAATTTCTGTTTATGTCACATAATTTAAAAACTATAAATAGTAAAGCAATTTAAACCCGATAATCGTTTCTTTTGCCCCAAAATACATATATTTCAAGAGTTTTATCTTAATTCGAGAAATAAAATATTTAAGCCATTTTTCCATATATATAGTCGTGAAAATTTGGGAATTTTTGCCATTTTCAATATTTTTGCTGCCATTTCCGATCAAATAATCGCATATTAAGGAAACTCACAGGAATTATAGAGAATTTTACGCTGAATCGAATGATGCTATAATAATTTTTATGCAACTCTTAGTTTCCGTGTTATATAATGAATATTATATTTAAAAAAAATTAGTGAATTTCTGTTTATGTCACATAATTTAAAAACTATAAATAGTAAAGCAATTTAAACTCGATATTCATTTCTTTTGCCCCAAAATACATATATTTTGAAGATTTTATCTTAATTCGAGAGATAAAATATTTAGGCCATTTTTCCATATATATAGTCGTGAAAAGTTGCGATTTTTTGCCATTTTCAATCTTTTTGCTGTCATTTCCTTTCAAGTGACGGCATGTTAATGAAACTTACAGTGATTATAAAGAATTTCGCGCTGAATCTAATGCTGGTATAATAATACATACGTAATTTTTAGTTTTAAAGTTATTCAAAGATAAATACATTTTTAAAAAATGGGTTGATTGCTGTTTATGTCTCATAGCTTAAAAACTATAAACTGTAGGGCAACTTAACAACGATTATCGTTTTTCTCATCCTAAAATACATATATTTTCCGAATATTATCTTAATCGGAGAGGTGAATATTTTTTCCACATTTTACATACATATAGTCGTGAAAATTTGCGATTTTTTGCCATTTTCAATCTTTTTGCTGTCATTTCCGATCAAATAATCGCATATTACGGAAACTCACAGGAATTATGGAGAATTTTCAATTTCATTTAAATAATCACAGGCTTATCAAAAAGACGGGGATTATAAATAATTTTACGATGAATCGAGCGGTGATATAATATTTTTTTATACATTCTTTAGTTTTTTGTTATACAGTGAAAATTGTTATGAAAAAAAATTGATATCAGTTTTTATCACATATCTTAAAAGCTATAACAGTTTCTAAATAATTTGTCCTCATTTCACCTTTTTGGGATATCTTGAGTTTAATCTTCATTTGAAAGATAATATTTTTTGTTCAATATAGATAATAATTAAAACAATAAATAATTGCCAAAGCAAAGACAATTAAGCTCAACGACACAATCGCCCAAAATTGACTTCAAATAACAGACATAATCGGTTATTGGACGTTGTGGAGAATTCAAAAGAAACCGAGTTCAATTAAAACTCGATCCCAATCCAGAACGAATGATTTTACGAGCAGTTATCCGCCGTAGTAACGGCCACCATCCTCCCCCCTAACTGTTAATAACTAATTATTCAGCCGTAATGGTTTTATGAGCGAATAGTTTCCAGAGATTTAGTTTTCTTTATGGGCTCGCCCCCGAATTATCGGCCAATAAGACTGTCGGCGACGACACGGACAACAAACGAACGGGTCGCGGAAGAATCCCATAAAAATTAATCGCCGCAAAAGGCGGAATTAGAACGGTTTAATGGCGACAGTGTCATTACAAGGCCGTCATCGGAATCGTCTAGTCGTTAAAATCCATGAGCCAACAAAAAAGTGCTCGTAAAATTTACTCCTAGCCGGGAAACGGGAGGGAGTTCCACAGATTTTTTTAAACAAGTCTTGAGCTGTTTGAATTTATTCGATTAGTCAAATACTATGCGATGGTGGTAACATAAATATAACGTTTTTGTAACGTTAAAAGATATCTTTAAACTCATATATCTCTAGTAATAATATGTTCTAGTAATAATAATAATCTTTCCGGGAGTTTTTCTATACCGGTATCGAAGAATTCCTTGGGCAACGGGGACAGCCATGTGCGCACAAATTTCTCTACCTCGTCGTTGGTGTTGAATCTTTGACGTCCGACGACTTCTCTCAATGGTGCAAATATGTGGTAGTCACAGGGTGATAAATCCGGACATTAGAAGAGGGGGTGTTCCAGTACATCCCACCCTAATTCCGATAATGTATCGAGCGTGAAACGCGCGGTTATCCTGGAGAAGAATCGCACTGCGTGCTGGAATGCTCCACTGTTTCGAGCGATAAACGGATTTCACAGGTGTCTTCAGAAGGTTATAGTAGTACACAGCGTTAGCGGTACGTTGGGTGCGCAGAAAATCGATGTACAGCATGCCCCGCCGTTCTCAGAACACCGTACACAGAACCTTACCCGTGGATCTATCTGTCTTCGCTTTGACTGACGCCCCTTCCTGCTTCTTCCTCCACTCTCTAGACGACATCTTGCTTTGGAGAGTGTAATAGTGTAACCATGTCTCGTCTGTGGTACAATTTCATCGAATGCTTTGTGAACCTTATGCCAACTATGTTCTATCGATTTCAATATGTGATTACTGGTTTTGACATTAAAAGATGGTAACATATATACATAATAGGATGAGCATTCTGGACAGTCAAAATAATCTGAACACGAGGATTTGAAGACATTACTGGGTGAAACCATCACTGGATAGATAACAACTATAATTCATGCATTTCAGCTTAGAATTGCTCGAAAAACATTTGGAATAGGAGCAAATGTTACTTCTCAGTATGATAATGCTTGACTACATATTGTAAAATCGGTGAATTCTACTTGATTATTGGATAATCTCAAAATATTCATCGTTCTTTCCAGATGGATTCCATGAATTGCCCTAAAAATGGGAAAAAAAGCAGCTATCGATGGACAATACTTTTTTCACCTCCTTTCAAACTAATATATACGTCCACGAGTTGCATTTATATTAATGGAAAGCTCGCGAAACAACTGACATTGAACAAAACGTTCTTTGGCCTAATTCGAGGACGCTGGTGTTAGGGTGACGGGGCTGGGCGGCTGCTTGAGGTTGTTGTCGGTCCGAAACCTGCAGGCTGCAGTGTCGGTCCGAGGTTGCTCCCTCCTCACCGCCTCCTCCGCATCCTCGTCCTCCTCCTCCTCTTCCAGCCGACACCCCCTCGCCTCCCCGACCTCGCCAGTGTTCGATACAACGGCGGATTCCTCGGCGACCGCAACCAGCGCGCGCCGTTGCCAACTCTCCCTCCGCCTGGGCCGGCATCTCGAAACCGCAGCACGCTGCGACCCCTTCGGCTTCGCCGCCTTAACCCCATCCCGCTCGTCCCCCGAGCGCCCTCCCCTCGCCGCCGCCGCCGGCACGGGCCACCCCACCACCACCATCGCGCCGCCACCACCGCCGCCACCCGGCCCCCCGGCCTCCTCCTCCTCCTCCCGCACTCTTAACGGCTGCGACGGGGGAACATTTTACTGTTTTATTGATTAATTGAGTTCAGCCGAATTTCTACCGCTTTCGGATTTCGGTTTTATTAACGTCCGACTACATCTCGGTCACTTTTCCTCCTTTTTTTTCTCCTCCTTCTTCTTCTTCCTTCAATCATTTTACTGGTAATATGTTTAACTGAACTACGTCAAGTCATATGTCGGTTTAATTGTCATTGGGACTATTACAATGTGTCATCTGATACATGATTTGTTTTTGCAGTAATTTTATTCCGATATGACCCTCTGTTTACCGGATTTAGCCCCGTTCAACCTATGCAACAATTTCGATATCAAAAGCTCAAATATCTAAGAAATCTAAGTCCAACCCCATACAATCAACAACTAATAAACAATTGGCTGATATTTTTCCATAAGATACACGGCAACAATTAGTTAAAATCCTACTATTTCCTTATATATATATATATATATATATATATATATATATATATATATATATATATATATATATATATATGATATTAATTGAATAATGAGACGAATAAAGGAAAGGACAAAAGAGATGTTAAACAAAAGCATTTCTCAAAGCCTAATAATGAAATATTTTGAATATTAAAAGTAAACTTAAAGTATTAATATTATTTTTGCTCCTCGACAGTACAATACTGTCCAGACAAGATTTGTTACAGTAAGCAAAAGGTGATTTTGCAGAGAAAGAGATTGTATGTACAAGAGGAAAATATTAGCAATATTTTACTGGCGATAAATAATGTAAACTAATAATTTTTGTTGCTTTAACTGAAATATTTCCAGTCACTGTTTACACCGAATAAATGGAGAGAAAAGCAGAATCACTCCTTGGTGTCATTCTTCAACGGATTCCCGCGCATCACATCGGAGAACCTATAATAAAGGCGAAGCAATGTGCTGAATCAGCACGCTCAAATATTAAATGATCTATGTAAAAGCAATTTTACGCTATTTTAATTAAAGCACAAGTCGCCCGAACGCACCCACCTCCTCCTCCTTCTCCTCCTGCTAAACCCCGCGCCCACCCGCACTCTGGCCCCCCTCTCCAAGACGGTATTAGAAAACTTCGGGGAGTCTTCTGAATAGTTGCCGTCGATGACAGGAAGAGCTAACACGGGTATTAATCACTGGCCGTCGCCGTCAGCTTCACGGTGTGTATTTGCCTTCTAATGTCAATCTAAATATTGACTTTGGCCAAATATCCCCTTCTGGTCGAGAACGAGGAGAAAAAGGGCCCGTTGATGTAAAGAGTTCTTATTGTTTGTCTCTTCGGTTATGGTGTGGGTCTTTAAAAGATCGTTAACATTAGAGAATAGATTAGGGCTTGTATTTGAATCTTATTTTATTAATGGGTGTTGTGTTGTTGTTGGCTGGTCTGTAATTACAGGATTTTTACGTAGGTTTTCCGATTAAAAGGACATTGAAAAGCAGTATTCCGCGCTTGTCTTCGATTATTCATCAATTTTTATGATTCAGGAGGCAACTTTTAACTAATCTTAATGGTTATTTAATTTTTGAAGTACAAAGGATTTTCAGCAAAGAAACATAATTCTTTCTAAATTTTTTATGTACGCCAACCAGCGATTAATGAAAATTTGTTCCAGGATGACTCACAATGAATTGCTGCGCACTCATAACCTGTTGCATACGAATTAAGATCAACTAATTCAGTCTTCTTATAGTCGATTTTTTTCTGTGGGAGTCATACAAATACGATCATAATAAAATGAAATGTTGTAGTTGAATTTCTCACATGAAAAAAAGTTTGATATAAATAATTCTATGAAAATATACAGTTCAATCCATTAATTGGGATTTGTTAGATTAGCAATGATTTAAAAAAACAATTTAAATTTATTCTTTAGAAATAAAAAATAAAGAAAAGGGTTTCGCAAACTAATAAATTATGATTACATACTCTAAAAGGCCTAAACACGGTACCACTGAAGGTACAGTGCAATTTAATGATTTCGTTGTGAATATTCTAGTTATAGTAGCATAGTAACTATAAATATTCAAAATTTCACATAAAGAACCATTCAATTACTTAAATATAAAATAAAGAAATATTTATCATAAACCGTTAAATTATGAAAATATTTTTAATGCTGAAAATATGGATACATCTGTTTCTCAATTGATAGCGATATTAGAAAATGATATATTTTGATTTATAAATACTTATTAGTCTAGTTAGAGTAACAGTAACTGCAAATACTCGGAATACTAAATAAAATGCAATTTGATTTTAATCTACAATATAAAATAAAGAAAAGTGAATCTTGAGTTACTAAATTATGAATTCTTTTATAATTACTATAATAAGAATGCCAAATGAAGGATAGTTGTATAGTAAATTATATCTTTTTAATATTTATTTAACTTCTCAATTGCTACCCGAGATAAAAAGAACGATATGAGCAATGCTGAGAAAATATACAAGTAGTCCAGTTAAAATAACAGTAACTACAAATATAAAGAAAAGTGAATGGTGAAATAGTTAATTGTGAAAACAGTTTAACCAATGCTATAATAAGTACATCAAATGAAATATCTGCAAACTATAACACGTTATATCTGTTGAAGATTTGTAGAATGTGTGAATGAATTGAATCTTCAATACATAATGCCAGGAATATTATAATAAGTAGAAAGAAAGAACTGTATTAAAGCATAGTGAAATTAAATATCTTACAAATATACATTTCCTCCTATCTATGTTGACTTTGACTTATTCTTAGTCGAATAATTTATATTTGAATTAATTAATAGTAAACGTCACAACTGTTGAGTGTTAGCAATTTTTAGCAGATTGAATGTGATTGTACTTAATTATCATCTGTATATTTGAATGATGACGAATCAACTGGTGTTACAGAAAATAACGTCTCGCCAATCAACAACCCGCTTATTTTCTGTTTATTCCGGGCCGACTTTTGAGCCGCGCCTAATCATATTATATCGCTAATCCCGTTAGGCTTCGTCAAAGAAGATCTTCGATAGCGGAAGCCGCCGAGGCTGCATCATCGCCATCATCATCCTGCATACTTTATTAACCCTTTTCCGCCAAGCTAATATGATTTATTTTCCCCGGTTGTATACCGGAATTTTCCATCTTTGGCAGGACGACGATTTTATCTTAATAAGATCGCGGGCGGCTTTGACATAATTCCACCGAAACGATAAGGCAGCCGCGCATCGAGAAATATGAAGCGAGCGAAAAGTATTGTCGTGTTTTGCCGATGTGGGTCTGAGGTTCGAGGTCGTCAGTGAATTATCTCAGAGGTTCTTAATGGTCTCTGGTTAGAATTATAATCGTTGAGTAAGTTGATATATATATATATATATATATATATATATATATATATATATATATATATATATATATATATATATTTAAAAAACAAAGAGGTTCGTCAGAAACCAATAAATTATGTAAATATTTTTTAATCAAATATTAAAATCATTTAATTAACATACATCATGAATATTAGAGTAGGTACCTAGCTATATATAGTACTGCTATCAAAAGTAGTAAGACTTTTAGGATAAAACGCGAATGGAATAACAAGAGAGAAGAAAGTAGAAATTCATAACGAAAAACAAGAGACTATTTCTCAGTATTTGTAAATAATTTTATAAGTCCGGTCCTGAATTTTCTTGGTGAAACGAATCATCCTATTTTAATTTATTTTCTATGGGGGGTTTCCCACACACAGAGAGACACACATAACAATATGGTGGGTTGATTTAGATAGAAAACGCGTCTTTCCACGCTATTTATATCATCATCTGGCGGCTGGATATGAATAAATACATAGGAAACGGAGAGCCGAAACCCCCGGGCCTAGGAGCGGCCGCAATTTTCATATTCCTGCGACTCTATTCGACGGAGTGGCGGTTTCTTTTGCGCTTAATATTCCGGCCTTGCTTTGAATTATTATAAGAACAAAAAGGGAATATATCTACTTTATATGTTCGGATATCACTTCTAGTCATATTAAGTTTATATATAGTGTATAAAATATATTAGAACATAAAATAGAAGTGAGCCATAATAAAATGTTATATAATATTATTGAAAAATATAATATCGTAATTGCAATGTACTGTAAACGCTTTTTAATAGAGTAAATAATATAATAATATAAATATTCAATGATAAAACGTTCATTGGACACTGTTAGATTGAAATACGTAGATTTTTATAGTTATAGTTAGAAGTATAACTAGATAAATATCAGTTTCTAATATAATTATAATCTTGTAACTTAATAAATGTTTATTATTTAATAATCTTACCTTGTTTTCTAGATATAACTGTGACTGCTGCACCTTCAGACTCAGACTCTGAACTGCTGCTGCTATTGATAATGTAGAAGGGACCCTGTAACACAAGAAAAGCCACTAGTTAAAATAGAATTTTCAATTTTTACCTACATTTTCATATAGTTTACAAAGACTAATTATACTTATGAACGTACTTTGTTTAAGCATCAGAATTTGGTCTCAGCCAGTAGATAATAAAGAAAGGCGAATCTTCAACTAATAAATTACGAAAATATCTTAAAAATAATTTGAAAACACTTGTTAAAACTGTTAACTTGTGAACAATATAGATATCATGACACTCTTATTATCCATGGCATTTTATTTAACTCGTAATAATTTCAAAAGTATTTTAATTTGAACCAAACAACTTCAGCGTCATCTCGAATAGAGTGATCGACAAATCAACACATCGTTGTCGTCTTCCTGTCACCCCCTCCCTCCCCGTTAGTGCCGTTTCCTTCGGAAAAAGGGCGAGCCAAGAGGAAAAACCCGAAATTTTATTTGGCCTTTGCGAGAGCCGGATCCTTTGTGAGGTCAAATAAAAGCACGAAAAGGTGATTCCCATTATACTTACGGCCCGTCGAAACGTGAGCTGGAGAAAAAATGTCGACAATAAACTTAAGGGTCCCAGGCACGTGCCCAGATTCAGTTACCTGTTCTTATCTGATGATGCTCGATGGGGACGGGACCGGGAGAATGGACTGATGACGTCTTTACGTGTTTTAACTTCAAGAAGTCGCCCGACATCAATTTCACTGAATCGATACATTTTCGCTGATAATAATAATAATAATTCCCATCGCATGCATATCATGTCTAAATAGCTTCACTACCTACCAGATAAAAAGTTTACTCATACTCAATGTGATATATTATTTTTCGGAATATTATAAAGTATTGTCAAATTAAGCGTTTTGTTAAGGCCAAGTGTCATAATCGAGGAAATACTACAAGAATATAACCAGAGTCCATGGATTCACTGACCAAGGATCACAAACTTCTGACCACATATTTTTAGTGAAAATTCAAGCCCATATTGCACGAACATTGCGGATGTCACAAAGAAATATGGAGGATTTATATGATACTGCTGGGTCAGTTATACCTATTTGTCCTACTATGATGTCACTGAAAAAAGTAAAATTTGTCCTAGAAAACGAATAGTGTTCCTACAAACAAACAAAAATAAGACAAAAAATAAACAATTTTGTTTAAAAAGTGTTTATTTTTAATTTATCTACGTAAAATACTTATATTACGCAGGGCAGTGTTCTTGGCCTATTGTTATATCTATTGTATATAGTTGATCTACCGACCTCAAGAAACATTACTGTTGCAACATATGCTGATGATACAGCGGTTTTTGAGAAACCTCCAACTTCATTTTAACAAAGTCGAACTGTGGCTGAAAACTTGGCGTATCAAAGCAAATGAGACAAAATCTACTCATGTGACATTCACCCTTTGTAGAAGAACATGTCCCTCAGTAAAATTGAATAATCATGAACTTCCGCAAGCAGACAACGTTAAATATCTGGGAATACATCTCGATCGACTTTTGACATGGAAAAAACATATAGTTACAAAACGCAAACAACTTGGGCTTAAACTAAACCAAATCTACTGGCTGATTTACTGGCCGTAAATTTAAATTATCATTAGGTAACAAGATTTTGCTGTAGAAGTCAATACTTAGGCCAATTTGGACTTATCGTATGAATACTACTAGCAAATCTAACATAGATATCCTCCAGAGGTTCCAGAATAAAATGTTGCGAGTCATCGTCGATGCCCCATATTATGTGTCCAACAAACTGATTCAGCGCGATATCCCCATAAAAAACGAGTGTGATTCGGAGTATAAATGCGAAGTACTCAGAAAGACTATTAGTGCATCCCAATGCACTCGCCAAACAGTGAAATGGGCGCGATGACAGTGAAGTGCGTAGGCTCAAATACAAACTACCATACGAACTAATTAATAGACACATTTATGAGACAGAATGAGATTTAATAATCTCTAGAATAATCTAGAACAGTCTTTAGAATAAGTTAGAAGAGTATCCAGAATAAGATTTAGATTATAAGTCATACATGTCACTTCAGTAAGTGATCTACTCCATGTCAGGATAGTTATATTATATAACTGAAATCAAATGGTAAAACTTATTGCCCACGGGCAGATAGTTGACGTTCTAGGAGATTAATAAAAAAATTATCTACGTTTACACGCGATCGTTGCCATTAGAAATGACCATGCGCTTACTTGAAGCTTTTAAAAATTGTTTTCTATGTATTTGAACTAAATACCGTACCATTGGAGGAGGATTAAAGACGTTCCAGACGCCTGGACATTTGTTTCGCCTCTATCCGGTATTAAGAGCTTACGGTGCGACGTGGTCCTCCAATAAATAACGTCGAATTAGTCGAATGTTTCTCCCTTCACGACGGGATCGCAAACTTGGTGACCTATAAATAATATTTCAACGTATAGCCGAATATATCATTCAGGCAATGAACCTCCTCCCTACACCCCACCTCACCCGCTCGACAGATGGGCGCGGGGTACGCGGAGGGCCACCTAACAAGGACCCATCGAACATATATCACCGGCTGGAAGACCGGGGCTTCGCCTCGACCGCCTCGATCCACTCATAACTTTGATGGAGCTCCTTAGTCGGTGGAGATTAAAGAGCTTTCGCTAAAGTCCGACTGGGAGTAATGTCGTCGGAGTCGGTGGAGATATGCTGATAGTAACTCAAGTTGACGCGGAAATTCGCCGACACATGTTGGACGTCTCGCGGTAAATCACGCGTCGAGGAAAGCGGCCCCGGGCCACCACCGCCGACGCTGGAAGACGAATGGGCCAGCTCAAGGCACGGATTGAGAGATCGGTGGAGAAAACAGTTGGAGAATGAGGATGATTAATATTTTAAGGTGTGCAGGGTGGGGAGGGCGAAATAATTACTAATTTTCATTCATACATTGAGCATTTATAACAAATCAATTGAAAAGTCCCAGCCTGATACATAGATGGCGCTACTAGAATTGAATTCATATGTTTTTAGTTAGCCCTAACAAAAGATGTGTATAAATTGGCTGTCGGATTATTTGTTTGTGAACTATAGTATTTTGAGTGAAACAACTTTTGTTATAGTGAAAAAAATGGATAAAAAGGATTTTCGCGTGTTGATCAAATATTAATTTTTGAAAAATCAATGGATCAATGGAAAATCAACTATCAAGGATTGGTATAGTAAGTTTAGAAGTGGTGAAATGGGCACCCAAATCGGTGAACGCAGTGGACGCCCAAAAGTGGTTGTTACCGACGAAAACATTTTAAAAATCCAGAAAATGACTTTGAATGAGCATAAATTGAAATTGAATAAAATAGCGAACACTCTAAAGATATCAACTGAATGTGTACATCATATCGTTCACGAACTGGGAACACGATTTGGGTATGAGAAAGCTCTTTGCAAAGTGGATGCCGCTTGAGCTAACTTTTGACCAAAGGGGTAGTGTTTGAAGTTGATCAAGCGTAATAAACCGTTTTTTGTAAAGCGTTTTTGCGTCGATATGTGACAATGAAACATGGCTCCATAATTTCACTCCGAAGTCTAATCGACAGTCATCCGAGTGGACTGACTGCACGCGATGAACTCGCTCCAAAGCGTGGGAAAACGCAACAGTCGGCTGGCAAGGTTATGGCATCTGTATTTTGGGACGCGCATGGAATAATTTTCTTTAACTACCTTGAAAAAGGAAGGACCACTAACAGCTATTATTATATAGCGTTATTGGACCGTTTGAACGACAAAATCGCCGAAAAACGGCCGCATTTGAAGAAAATGAAAGCGCTGCTTCACCAAGACCTTGCGCCGTGTCACAAGTCAGTAAAAACGATGGCAAAAAATCCACAAATTGGGCTTCGAATTGCTCCCCGTTCAGCGTATTTTCCAGATCTGGTCCCCAGCGACTATTTCCAGTTCTCAGATTTCAAAAGAATGCTCGCTGAGAAGAAATTTTCGTCGAATGAAGAGGTGATCTCCGAAACTGAGACCTATTTTGAAGCAAAGGACAAATCGTACTACAAAAATGAGTGTCGCTATAATCAGTGTATCACCCTTGAAGGGAATTATATTGAATAAAAAAACTAATTTTGCAAAAAAAATTAGTTTTAGTATGGTAGGCCGGGTGACTTTTCAATTGACCTGCTAGAGCATTAGAGATGACCCTCCGTGGACACTATATGTGTCCATCTTTATTGAAAATTTAATTAAAAACGAAATCCTCAATAGACAGGGGTACCACATTAACATAGGTGAGCGTACGAAACACATCCACATATTATTATGCGGGATTATCAAGCAAATAAAACGGCTTAATGCCCGCGGTCTTTTCCGAAGTGGGCGAACATCTGGCCAGAAGTGCATTACGTCCGGTCCGACGGCCACGAGAACGTATTATCGAACAGAATAACGCCGTCCCAATCGAGACCGACGCCGTCGACGACGAGGATACCTTACCGCCTCCGGGAGTAATCAGAGAGGCCTCTCCGCTCGATTTGGAGGACCTACCCCTTACCGAAATGTTTATTCAAATTGTGGGCCGGGTCGCATAATAATCATCATCGTCGTAGTCGGATGGGTTTCATATCGGTGCCCTCTGGAAAAATCTGATTTGTTTTCTACCAGATAATGTATCATTATTAATATACAGATGGTAGTAATATCTGATATATGTATATTAATTATTTATTAATAAGGTATCGAGTCAATAATTGCTTTTAAAATAGTTGCAGTTCTTCGAAGAATGAATGAGTGACTGAATAGTTTCCAACGGAATGTCGTTCTTGTACCAAAACATCTATAAATTTCTTCAATGAGATTGGAATATCACTCTACTCCAAAACTACAGATAACTGTTCAATTATGTTGAGGTTTGGCGATTGAACTGACCAGGGAAGATTTTCAATGATTGTGAATATGACACCGTTTAGCAGCAATATCACTGAATCACTGAATATGTCGAGATATTCCTTTCCATTGCTTTGGCCAGTGATGTGAATGAAAGAGCTAGCTGAATTATAGAGGCAGGCTTCATTAGTATGGCGAATTTATTTTTATTTCGGGTATAATTTTCTGTATTCAAAAGTAAAGAATAACGATTTTAGCCTTTTTTACTTTTCATGATTAACCACTTCTGGGCTGAAAATACATTAATATGTATATTAGATTGCTTCAGAACACATGTTTTTTAGGATATGTGGCAGAAGCAGAAAATATTCGCCAAGAAATACGATAATGAGTAAAAAAGAAGTAGCCAGAATTTATAAGCAACTACCTTCCAGCCAGTTGATGGATACGATTCATTCTTATGGCGAATAAAATTTCATTAATAAAACTAGTGAGCATTGGAAACATTGTCCATTGGGGATTACTTAGATGTATTTATATATTTTTTATAATTCCTCTTCAAAAATGCGTTTAAAAAACAAAAGAAAACAACGAAATAGTACAATCACGTCAGCGCCGGAAAACCGAAACAATTGAATACGGCGGCCGTATTTCGGTGTAGTTAAAATACCGATCCAGAAAAAAAACACAAAACACAAAGGCTCGCAAAAAATTCTCAGACAAAAGGGGGCACGAGAGACCCTCTAAAAGACAACACACATACCGACCGCTCGTCCCCCTCACGACCCCGTCGGTCACGCTTATCCCGGCCGGACATCTCCACGGAGGGCCCCATGTGTTAAAATGCACTTTTTAATCAGTCTTGTAGACGGCCGCACAGCGGGAAAAATGCGAAAAACACGTCCGGCTGTCAAAACTGACAGAAAGTTTTCGGACGTCACCCGGCACTACCCCCACCCTCCGGCCCCCTTCGTATTAAGCGTGTCTTTGTCTACCGGAAAAAGGGCGGTAGACAGTTTTACGATTTTTTGTTTGTTTGGTTCTGGACAATGGCCACCGTATTATGGATACTTACAATGCTATAATATATGTTGTATTTTGTACTTACAGGGTGAGTACTATGTAACATAGTAAATAATACGATGGTTATGTAATGCTCTGTTTACGTGCCAACTCTTGTGGGTTAAGATTTGTCCATAAATATATCCATTCCGATATACTTAGCGTTATTACTGTATGTAATTATAGTATTATTTATTGTTATTAGTCCTTGTGCTGTCTGATAATACGTGAACTGCTCATGCACAGATTTATTTTCGTTTATTTTTATTTTCCAAGTTTCATCGCAGTATCATCAGCAATTGTAGTTATCGTGATACTTTCCATTTGTGGTATATCACATTTGTAGAGAGGGCAAAGAATCGGTCCCAATACACTTCTTCTTTGTGGTATACTTCCTTTAGCTTATATTATTCTACAGTAGGCTTCCTCTTGTTTCGCTGATATTTTCTGTAGCTTATGAAAAAGCTGTTCATGCCATACCTTATTGAAGGTTTGTGCTATATCTAGTAATTTAGCTGAACAAACATATTTGTACTCAAATGGTTATGTTACCTATGTTATACTATGCACCTGGTCAATTGTAGAATATGTGTTAACAAATCCAAAGTTATTTATAAGTTTTATTAGGTTTCTTCTTTCTATAATATATAGAATATAATAAAACAATCTTGAGGGAGTTACTAAGTGTGTCATGAGATATTGCCTTGCCTCTATAAACTTTATCTCATTTTTGGGTACAAACTTAGCTACAACAGATCATAAACAAGAATTTCACTTAATTTATTTTTTTTACATAATAATCCAAACTGTCTTCGTTATGTAGCCTTATATCAGAACATATTGATTTGGATACTTAGCCAAAATATGTCTTTTAAAATAAAATAACTCCTTAAACAATTAATGCTAATTAAATAAGCATATATAAAATAATAAATATATAAAAAAGTACAAGTGTATTTTAAAGTATGTCTAATAAATTGCCTTAAAAAAGCTAAAAGTTGCATAGCGAATGGCGATCACCATTTAGCCGATATAATTTTTCAAACATAACGAAAAAAGAAACGTAATGACCAAATAAACTTTTTATAAAATAGTAGCGGGACTTTTGCCCCGCGGTGTATTTAAATATTTAAAAATCAGATAACATTCGTCTGCCTTATTTCGAAGGGAGAAAACTTCATAAATTTTCCATCATCTTAATTAAAAAAATCACACCGTATATTTCCGTTATTACCGCCGGGGTCCTGATCAATCCGAAAAAGGCGACCCCGCCGACGGGGGGTGAACCCAGGGAACGTAGCGGGAACACCCGCGCCCCGGCCAATAACGCCCCCCACAAATCATATTCCCCGTCAGAGCCGACAACCTACTTCGATTTGGACCGTTCAGTAATTAATTGCTTTTTAATAGAGCCTCTCCAGGTAACAATGGCTCTACTGCCGCCGTCTTGAGCCGGCCACCACAGGGAACACTGGTGGATTAAGTTGTAAGGGGCTTTGTGCGCCAACCTGTCCCTCTTGTTAAATTAGTTTGGATAATGCGTTCGACAACCGGATGAATTAAATATCTCGTCGATTGATGAATTAAATTCGAATTTTAATTTGAAATTGACTGAGGTGTCTGCGTCGAAATGTCGGGCTGGTGAGTTCGTTGTTAGATTAATCGATAAACTGCATAATTTTAACGAAAAATGCCTGCCGGTTTGGTGGCGCAGTGGTAAAGGCGACGGGATGGTCCTCCAACTATTGTGATGGCTGCGGATTCGAATCCTGCTGGGGCATGGTTGTAAATTTATGTTTGTGATTGTCCTAGGCAAGAGTGTAAAATCCGACAAGAAAATTTATCCCGGTCACTCACTAGAGTCGTTCCAATAAAACAGCCAATGTACGTTATCGACATCGTTGAACGTATTGCCAAAACTGTAAAATCCCTTCTAATCTCGTATCGGTTTTCTTTCTCATTTTAATTAGCATTACTCTAGTTAAAAAGAGACAGAATAACGTCTGATGCATCCGAAGATGTAACTAAATAGATCTATAAAATTCAATTTGTGTTGGTATCGTTCTACACTGTTCCCATATACCAATGTAAATATAATAAATCACTCTAACCTACAAACTGTTGTTGCTGTTTAATTAGTTATAATTTAAGTCCTTCAATAAATATATATTAGATGTACTATAATTATAAAATAGATTATATTTTATAATATTATTTTTGTTCCATTATTTTATTTATATTAGTATTTTGTTGTCAGAATCAAGATAAGCGAAATATTATAAATTCGGATGACGTGCATTGGCTGTTTTATTGCATGTACTGTAGCTGAGAATTGATGTTTTAAGCTTTAATTTAAATGATATATAAAGGGGGTTATCGAGCCTTATATTTTTATACAACGAGTCATTAGTTCTTGAAATATTGCAATATTTTATCCAAACTTATTACTAATACTCGTAAAAAAAAGTTGTTATTTAGATTTGATTATATTATTATATTCTAAAAATCAGATAAAGAAGATAAATATAAATATAAATATATTTATTAAAACATTTAGCTTATTATTAGTTCTTATATAATATCCCTGATAAATGATGATGCCACAGTTCCTTCTAGGATTTCCTAAATTTATAATTAGATATTCCTAAATAATCGCAGATTATTGGAAATTTCATGCTGGCCTGGATGGTAGTATATTCATTTATGTACAACATTTAGTCATGAAGCTATTCAATCGAATATTTTCGAAAAATGAGTAGAATTCTTTTAATTCCACGTCTCTACAAAAACCATGAACCCTATAGTAATTTACTTCGGAAAATAGATATATTTTGAGAGTTTTATCTTTATCAGAGAGATACATTTTTGGCACTTTTTCATATATATATCGTGAGAATTTGTGATTTTTTGGCATTTTAATATTTTTTACATTAAAATACTCGCAGGATAATTAAATTTGTAGAGTTTATAAAGAATTTTACGGCATATAGAATGATGGTATAACAGTTCTTATAATATCTTTAGTTTTTAAATGATACGAAGAAAAATGTATTTTCAAAAAATTAGACTATTTTTGATTATTAGAACTTCTATTTTTGCCGTATATCTTAAAAATTATAAAATCTGTACCAATTTAACACGGATTTTGGATTATTTTACGACAAAATACATATATTTTTAGAATTTCATCTTTATCTGAGAGGTAAAATTTTTTGCTAATTTTTCCATGTATATAGTCGTGAAAATTTGCGATTTTCTGCTATTTAATATTTTTTGCTATCAAATCCGTCCAAATAATCACAACCTAATGAAAATTACAGGGTTTATAGAGAATTTTACGGCGAATCAAATGATGGTACAACAGTTTTAATAATATCTTTAGTTCTTAAATTATACACCGAAAAGCGTACTTTCAAAATATTAATCAATTTCGGTTTATGCCACACATCTTAAAAACTATTAACTCTACAGTAATTTTATATAGGTTTCCGATTTTTTTTTATCTCAAAATACATATATTTTGAGCGTTATTTCTTTATCCGAGAGGTAACATTTTTTGACACTCTTTCCATACATATAGTCGTGAAAATTTGCGATATGTTGCCATTTCCAATGTATTGTTGTCATTTATCATTGTTATTTATTTGACATTTGTTAAAATAATCGCAATCGCAATTATTATGCATAATTAGTTAATTATTTCATTAACAACGTTTCTTGTCACAATATAAGAAGAATATTTTATTCCAAAAATCTCTGTATTCATAAAAAATTAAATAATGAACATCAAAGTATATAGTAAGTATCTAATTGAAAATAATGCACTAAAACTACTTTATATAAACTAAATAATTCTGAAACAACAACGTACATCTTTTTATTCACCACTATCTGAAGAAAAATGAAATTTAACGTAATAACTGAATTATTTATAAACGACTAAATGCGACCACATTACATAAATTACTCCATTTTCTTGATATTGCCTATTTGTCCAACAAAATTGTGATCATTTGCTTGTTACGTCTTGAATATTATACCTATAATAGTTTTCTGTTAATGATAAGACATTTTGTGTATATTTTCTTAACATTTTGGACAATAAATGATAATTTACTAGTCTAGTTTGTATTCTATTATTATTATTATTATTATTATATATTTTATTATTATTTAAATTATTTTCGTAGATTTACGTAGGTATCAATCACTTTATCGTTAGCTGAGATAACCAGTTAATAAAAGTAGTAAAAAGGAAAAAATCTTGGTGTTTTTCATTATAAATGTCTTAATTTGGGTTAACCTCTCAGAAAGATTCATTCTGTAGTCACCTTATTCACTCGTTCTACCTCTATTAAACTGGTTGGAAAACCATTCATACTCTCTATCGGTCCAATTAAATCATAGGTCCAATAATTCGACTTAATATACAAAAATATATTGGTTATTTAGACGAAAATCTAAATTATCTGTAAATAGTAAGTTTCTATTATACAAACCCATTTGTTATGGTTATATGTTATAGGATTACCTATAAGTTCTATATTATTGTAGATGCATCCAGATACTATTAGAACAATTGATTGCTAAATTGAAATTAAGAGATTCGCAACAAGGCATGAGACAGAAGAACATTGATCTTGGACGCATATTAAAGGGAGCCAAACCATGGAATCTTGTGTAGGTATGTAGTGAAATGTACTTGATGGTAAAACACTGAAAAGTGCTACTAACTTTTATTCTATTTTATTAAAATTAAACATGGACCAATGGATCTTGCTTGATAAGTATGTAGTTCTAAGTCATTGTAGACACAAATCGTAAATTAGTCCGTAACGGCTAGTAATAATACATTAATAAATTCAAGACAGTCTATTGGGATTACTTTGAAAAGTCCAAAATTAAAGACGGAATACTAAACCTGTAGAATGATTACTACCACGAAAGAAAGAACACCAGTCGAATATTTCCCGTTTCCCATCCTACCTTAATCTTATTTATAGGAATCCAGGAACTGTTAGAGCCGGTAAAACGAATCCTGCCTGTTTTATGACATTATTACCTGTGATTGTTGCGCCGGCTGAAGATTTATGGACGGGAGGGGACCGGAAGTGTTGCCGGCTTTTTATTTTATTTGCAGTTTAGTTTATGATGATGCTTATCTGGATGAGGACATGCAAATAAAAAGGACATGCTTCCGGGGGAAACCCGGCGAAAATTGGACGATAAGCCACTTTTTATTGGGGACGTGACGATTTGTCGAGCGGCATTTAACGGTCTTTCATGTCGAGAACGTTGACATAATGATGATATAACGGCAAAGGTGAATGTGTTACACTGTTTATATTAGATTATTATCTAAATTTGTTATTATGTCCATAAGAAATGATGGGAAAACTGAAAAACATTGGATTTTTACTATTTTCAAGTACTTTTCTCAACTTTGGATGAAATGTATTAATAAATTATCATTGTCACGTACATATTAAAATGTATATAAGATATATTTGGTGCTTGTATATTATTTTATCAGCGATAGGTATTGGTGAAAATGTTAATTATCAATGTAAAACAAATAATAGTTTATTAACGACAACATCAATATATAAGCGGAATTATATACGTAACTAGCTGACCCGCCAGACGTGGTTTTGCCACGTAAATAATTTCTGGAGAATTTCTAGTGTAAAAGAAAATAACTAACTTATCGGAAGTGTGTAAGGATGTGATATATGAGTGAAAAATTGATGGAAAACTGTGAACTCTGAGGGAATATAAAAATAACAAAACACCAAACATTAATTTTTTAAATTTATTATAATTAAAAATTTTAAAATTTATATTTTAAGTAATAATTATTTATATCAGCCTAATTATATTCTATTTATATATTCTATTATATTCTAATTATATTTTATATCATTTTAATTCATTACATAATATTAATCTCTTAATGTTATAGCGTGAAAAATATTTTTTGTTGGCCCGTCTTTAGCTAATACAAACAAACTTGATGGTTTACCCATTCGAGAGCGTGCAACGTATAATTGTCCGTGTGAAAAACATGGAGTGCTCAAATCTTAGCCACAAACAGACATTGTTTGTCCTTGGGATTTATTAATAGTCATTGCAAATGTCGATCTAATATAATAGGTATCCGTGGTATTAATATATATTCACCTCGAAACTTGCTATTTAAAATGGTGGCTTATAATGGATAACATTTTTCATTAATTTTTAATGACTAATCGTGTTCCGTTGCATAGCCGTGGCGGGTCCAAACTGCGAAGCAAAATAACTGGAGATCCAATCTTCAATTGTAAGTCATCAAAAACTCTGGAAAAGTGATATAAAAGTGAACATTTAGGGTTGTATGTATTTTTTAATGCCACATAATAAAAAAAATGTTCTGGGGTTGAAAAATAGATAGTAGCCGATTCTCAGACCTACTGAATATGCATAAAAAATTTCATAAGAATTATTCAAGCCTTTTCGGAGGAGTATGGGAACGAACATTGTGAGAGAGAATTTTATATATAAGATTTTATGGAGTTTTTATGTATTTCTTACATTAACTTGTTGTCTCCAATATATTGGAGAAGAGATATTCTGAAATTTTGTTGATTTTAAATGTTTCCCATTACTCTGTAATGAGTTATCATATGTATGCGAAATTAAAATTGAACAATAACTAGTTAATTGTAAGTAACTAGATATATCATAACATATTAGGTGTATTAGTAGCTAAAACCAATGAAAAAAGTGTTCAAATCACGTAAACGCCATCCAACTATCACCTTTTCTTATCTATGGTGTACTCGCTTCCAAAACACAAACACAGTCGATTTCGAAGTAGTTAAAAAAATGACTACATGACAGGAATGGCATCCATAAATTGTCTGGGACTTGCAAAAATATTTATAATCAAAGCAATTAATAAACATTAATTAAAAACGATAACAGAAGTCAAGTTGGCTGGTAAAATCTGATCGGCGCTTTCTTAGGCGTAGCGAAAACCTCACTAGCAAATAAATTCGACCCCCAACCCTCCCCCGTGCCTCTGGCGGAGCTGGCGTACCTGCTGTTCGGCATCGTCTGCCTCCCGTAACCGAATACACGTTTCTAGATTTGCAGGACCTCTGTTTTGGTTTGCGCCCAATTACGGAGGAACATGGGCCCGAATCGCTGGCATTAACGTTCCGAACTTACGGATTTCCTCTCCCGAATCGTTATTATTTTGTCGTTTGCACCCCTTACCTTCCCCTATCCCCTTTTCGTCCATTCAGATTCGAACCCTTTCCCGTTGGCATCTTATAACCACATTGTCCCTCTCAAAACATCTATCATTGTTGTTTTTTTTTTCGAAATATAGTATTTTTTTGACATGTGTAGAGTGTTAGAAGTATTTAATGTAAACTGTGGTGTTAATTTCGTTGTTTATTATCATTATATAGAGTTACTCAAATTGATTATATTAAAATATAATAACAAATATTGAAAATATTTAACTCTCGGTGTTACAGTACCTTAAACTATCAAAGTTTGGTAAAAAATCAATACATCTTGTTATAGAGAAGCATATTACTCTCAGACCTGACTGATATAACAATATTAATAATATTAAGGTAGTTATACAAACTCTTCACTCATCAAAATATTATCATTCAAGAATAATAATATACTTCTAAATATAAATCTTGTTGGTTGTATGTCAGTTTATCATACTCCTTGTTGTGCGAGTATTAGGATTACTAAAGTATGTGATCCCTCAATATGACATATAATTTAATGACAACATATAGAAAATATTGTAAAACATAATAGGCGAAGAGGAATAGTGAGCGAACGCCACAGCTGAGAGACAGAGACCAATGAACTTTAAAAAGGATTATGGTCAGATAATATAAAACTGTAGCAAAACTGATACCAGAGCTCAACATTCACTTGATTAATATGTTACTATATCAACAAAAAGCGGCAGCTCCACAAAGCTAACATTCATGAAAGGCCTGCAATTGCGTGCCCCTTTACTACGGAAACCAAAGCTAAGCTGCGAAAGAAATTGCACAATGACTATAAAACTTAGACACTTCGTATTGTGGATTTTTAGAGCAAAGAGTCAGGAGTTGATTTCCATCTCTAACATCATTGAAAATTTATAGTATTCATACTATTTTGTTCATCCTGTTTTTAATTCAAGAGTCTGCGTTCATTCTGTAAGTCCAAATATGAAAAAAAACTGAGTAGAATGTCATAATTATATACGACCCAAATTTTACTAGTATTTATAATAAAAAAACTCGATAAATATTTCTAGAACTATTACACATAAGCCAACGAGGACAAATACATGAAACACATTTCTTTGCACGTTAGTTATGATTTTTAGAGCGTATAAATGATGTGCGGTCCTTCAAATAGATAATACAATCGAATAAAACACTAGTTAGATTTAAAATAATAGAATATAAATGACAAAAAACTGAAAATTGCGTGAAAATATAAAACCCTGTAAAATAAAACAGGTATTTCTATATGTATTGCGATATTTCCGCATGTTTATCCTAACTTATATCGAAGTTATAAAATTTTGAATGAAATAATTGATCAAAATGTACCTTAGAATACATATAATGAAACATATCTCCAAAAATACTGAAGTTTAGTGAACATTTGTCATACCGTAATATAAAATATGTATTTCTACATATATCCTGATATTCTGAAATATATATATTATGTTATATAAGAGTTATAAAATGATGAATTAAACATTTCATCAAAATATATCTACAGCGACAACGTTAAATATCTCAGAATGAATCTTGATGCAAATCTTCACTGGAAGGATTATATTAAAAGAAAAGAAAAGGCCTGGAGTTAAAATATAGAAATAAGTGTTGGTTAATTGGAAGAAAATCACCATTATCGGTACGTAATTAATTGCAATTATACAAGCAAGTATTCAAAATTATAAGGGCATACAGAATTCAATTATGAGTATGTTTCCAAAAAGTAATATAAATACAATAAAAGTTTTCCAGAAGAAATTTCTGAGAAGCATTGTATGTGCACCGAGATAATACAGGAATTATTACTTATTAGCGACCCGCCCCGGCTTCGCACGGGTGCAATGCTGATACTAAATTAAATGCACTACAGAAAAAATATGAACGTTGTATATAAAAACAAAGCGGCCCGCTCCGACTTTGCACGGGCATAAAATATATATGCCTATGTCACTCAACGAAAACATGATTAAAATCGATCCAGTATTTTTGGTTCATTCATTACTGCCCTTGGCCTGCACGCATTAAATTTGGAGTAGAACAATTCCTCTTCCCCTATACTTACTATGAAGATTTCCTGCTATCTTTGGAATATCTAAATTCATACAATTTTTATTACATTACACATTTTTAAACGCAAATTTTAAATTTGTAATATCTCCGAAAATATTTGTTTAATTTACATGCTGTAAGGAACCATATTGATCTATATTAATTGCACACTGTATTTAAGGTACTTAATTCGATAAGGATTAATGCCGTATTGCTTAAAATAGCTTCGTAAATAAGCCATTTTCTGACGTAAAAAGTAAACAATAAAAATGGTTAATGTGGGTTTATCCCTAAAAGATAAACATATACCATCGCGGACTTTTTTGTAGACCTTTTTATGGTGTACAATACTGTAGTACATTTGATCTAACTCGTAGGGTTAGGCAGCGTTTTTGCTAATTGCTAAATAAGCCTAAAAAAATAGGTTAATTTACGACATCACGTTAGAAACCTCTAAAATTAGCAATGTTGCCTTAGTATATTATGCATGTATTATACATATAAACCTTCCTCTTGAATCACTCTATCTATTGAAAAAAACCGCATCAAAATCCGTTGCGTAGTTTTAAAGATTTAAGCGCACATAGGGATATAGGGACAGAAAAGGCGACTTTGTTTTATACTATGTAGTGATATCGAGACCTTCAGATACCGACTGTTACTCAGGACATCAAGAGAATTGCAAGGATATATGGGGATAGACTCTATCCTCATGTCAATATCGAAGAAATATAACTCTTGGATAACACCAGAATAGGACACAGACTGAAAACATCAAACCATTTGATCTTGTGTAGTGTAATATCGGGAGGTGCATTTAATTAAAGAAGCAATATTGATATATAAACATTATTACATCAGATACTAAAATAGGACTGCTGGATCCTCCTAGATATTTTTACATATAAGGTACTGTAAAGCCAAATTATAGGTTAGACGTTAACCACTAGTAACAATAGGAAAAATTAAAAAAAAAACTTATATAAGGGATGTACGATTCTTCAATTCGAGAGCACGATCTAAGAAAGTAGTAGTAGGGCTTAAAATATTAGAATAAGTTACCGGAAACTCAATATAAACGAATGAAGAAACTAGGAAGATGGGGTCCGTCCCGATAATGATCGAGCGAAAACTTCGAGCCGTCGGAACCTAACCTAACTCCACGCTGGTAATAGTCCTCCAGATAAACTCCCGGCTAGAAGAACCGTCCTCAATTAACTTAATGGCCAAGACGAAAACGCTAATTAGAATTTGTCAAATTTATAGACAGCGGATTCTCACGCAGATGGTCGCGCTGATATTATTAATGGAATGGCATCGGGACTCGAACGGGACCACCGGGGACTTCACTTAAAAATTAGCCGTCTCTCCCGTTTTTTTTCCCTCCCCGAGCCCGTTACGTAACGCGGCGGGACGTACTGGCGGGGGTGAGAGGGGCGCGGAGTGGCGGTCGAGGTGGCGGCTGTTGGGAATCGGCTTCCGGTGGTTGAGCGTGAAAACGTCATTTTATAGGTTATTTAAACTGTGCGGATCGATTTACAAAATTGGATCGTTGCCTCCCGAGGGGTATTGTGTTCAGTATCTGGAGCTTTTTTTTCGAGCGCTGTATTTCCGCCGTTGATGGTTTTTGTAAACTTAACACTTACAAACCATCACCTGCACTAACAAAAATAGTATAATATAATATATGATATATAGTTCAGTCAGTTACAATCGTATCTGTAAAAATGAGGTTTCTAATCCTGCAATGTTTATAAATATATCAATTTAGGCAAACACTGATTCTTTTCTTACAGTTCCTGTTAAAATATTACGAGAATGTTACATACCACTTATAAAAGATCTAACTCTATACGTACTCTAATATTCTTGCAAATATGTCTTCACTGATATGAGAGTTATACTACGATAAACTGAATAAATGACCAAAATGGGTGTTCAAATACATATGGTAAATCATACCCACAAAACTACAAATCTATAACCTCCAAATAAACTCATGTTTAATTAAAATTTGTCACAGCCTAAGAGATATATTTCGATACGTGCTTTAATATTTTCGAACGCATATCTTATCCTATATCAAAGTTACAAAATGATGAAATCATTAAAGGATTAAAATATGCATTAAAATACATATATTAAATCATAGATTCAACTATATTGATGTTTAATGAAAATTGGTCACACCATAATATAAAACAAGTATTTTTACATGTACCCACATACCTTCAAATGTATATCTTAGTTTATAAAAGAATTATAGAATGGCGAATATGTGTGTGAATAAATAAGTTAATGGAACATTTATAATAATAAATATAAAGGATTGTATATATCGAAATATAGGGGTTTGGATACAAACTGATGAAAAAAGACTAATTCCCGCCAAATAGGTTACTAAATTGATATTTTAATAATAATTACGAAATAAAACATGATTCCCGTGGTGGAGAAAACGAAAAATAGAACAAACCCCTCGCCGTTGACGCTCTACGCCAAATAAACACGAATTCCCGATTTCCTTTAATTACTCGAACCAATTAAAATGTCATTTACTAATCGGCAAAATCCGAAACAAATTTTTAATTTAGCGAAAAGTCGTCGACCAATCAACCGCCGCAGAAATCAAAAACCGGATCGGTGGTCTTCGTACACAGGACGCGTTTCGAGACAAACAAATACACATTTCTGCCGGTAATTACGTTAATTGAAAGTCGATAGGAGCTTGAAGACGAGGACGGAGTCGCTCTCTGTCACTTGCACGGAAATCAACCCCGTGAACTAACTTCCAGATATTTTTCTGTAATTACTTTGAATGAATCGGATTTAAATATTCTTTAATTTAGGGACATTTTTACGAGTTTATCTAACACTCTGTGATCTCACATATTGAAGCAATATATAATATATTTACATTGATATATCTTAGGTGACTATCCATCTCTCCCATAGTATATTCTGCTCCTAAATTCCTTGTCAACCTGATAAGCATAGTATTGAAGACGAAATGACACTCCTGCTGATGTTGTTCTAATCACAGCTTCAGAGAGTATGTAAAGGCGTGTAATCTGCGACAAAAATCTATCCAAAGTCATTGAAACATCCAAGAGGTTGACATAACTAAAAACAACATGCTGTAAAGACATTGAAGGTTGCCATCGCTTTCGGAACATTAACAAGATATATATTAACCTTTTTAAGGTGATTTTTCCTTATCTTGAGTGTGGTGTAGCCTGACTCACCAGATGTATTATCTCTTTTATCATGTTTATATCTTTGAAATGGTTATCTGTGGGTTTCTCAACTCTTTTTTACTCTCTTAAATGGACTTGTGATTTTAAAATACTTCAAGTTAATAAGAAATTGTTATTCTATATTATTCACGCCTAATCAGTATCTTGCTTGAATAATATTACTTGTATCATGTAATATATAGGTGTGAAATTTCAAATTTCATCTGAACATGTAAATTTTCTACTGTCGTTTCTGTTTCAATGATCGAAGGTTAATTACACTTACGAAAATGATAAGGAATTTTACGCTGTATCGAATGGTGGTATACTCATTTTTATAAAACTGTTAGTTTTGAAGTTATACATCGAAAAGAATGCTTTGCGAAAGTTAGTGGATTTCAGTTTATAATGCCTATCTTAAAAAATTACAAATCCTACAGAAATTTATCTTAGATTTTCGTTTATTTTGGTCCAAAATACATATATTTTGAGCGTTTTATCTCTATCCAAGAGGTAACAATTTTTGACAATTTTTCCATGTATATAGTCGTGAAAATGTGCAATTTTTGGTCATTTTCACTCTTTTTGCTGTTATTTTCGTTAAAATAATCGCAGGTGAATGAAATTCACACATTTTATAAAGAATTTTATTGCACATCGAGTGCTGGTATAGCCGATTTTATGAAGGCGTTAGTTTTTAATTCATACAGGGAAAAGTGTATTTTCAAAAAAAGAGCGGATTTCACTTAATGCTGTGTATCTTAAAAACTACAAATCCTACAGCAATTTAACTACAATTTTCCTTTATTTTGGTCCTAAATACAAATATTTTGAGCGTTTTATCTCTATCCAAGAGGTAACAATTTTTGACAATTTTTCCATATATACAGTCGTGAAACTTTGCAATTTTTGGTCATTTTCGCTCTTTTTGCTGCTATTTTCGTTAAAATAATCGCAGGTGAATGAAATTCACATCGTTTGTAAAGAATTTTATTGCGAATCGAGTGCTGGTATAGCCGATTTTATGAAGGCGTTAGTTTTTAATTTATACAGGGAAAAGTGTATTTTCAAAAAAAGAGCGGATTTCACTTAATGCTGCGTATCTTAAAAACTACAAATCCTACAGCAATTTAACTACGATTTTCCTTTATTTTGGTCCTAAATACATATATTTTGAGCGTTTTATCTCAATCCAAGAGGCAAAATATTTTGCCACATTTTCCATATATATAGTCGTGAAAATTTGCAATTTTTGGTCATTTTCGCTCTTTTTGCTGCTATTTTCGTTAAAATAATCGCAGGTGAATGAAATTCACATCGTTTGTAAAGAATTTTATTGCGAATCGAGTGCTAGTATAGCCGATTTTATGAAGGCGTTAGTTTTTAATTTATACAGGGAAAAGTGTATTTTCAAAAAAAGAGCGGATTTCACTTAATGCTGCGTATCTTAAAAACTACAAATCCTACAGCAATTTAACTACGATTTTCCTTTATTTTGGTCCTAAATACATATATTTTGAGCGTTTTATCTCAATCCAAGAGGCAAAATATTTTGCCACATTTTCCATATATATAGTCGTGAAAATTTGCAATTTTTGGTCATTTTCGCTCTTTTTGTTGCTATTTTCGTTAAAATAATCGCAGGTGAATGAAATTCACATCGTTTGTAAAGAATTTTATTGCGAATCGAGTGCTGGTATAGCCGATTTTATGAAGGCGTTAGTTTTTAATTTATACAGGGAAAAGTGTATTTTCAAAAAAAGAGCGGATTTCACTTAATGCTGCGTATCTTAAAAACTACAAATCCTACAGCAATTTAACTACGATTTTCCTTTATTTTGGTCCTAAATACATATATTTTGAGCGTTTTATCTCAATCCAAGAGGCAAAATATTTTGCCACATTTTCCATATATATAGTCGTGAAAATTTGCAATTTTTGGTCATTTTCATTCTTTTTGCTGCTATTTTCGTTAAAATAATCGCAAGTGAATGAAATTCACACGTTCTATGAAGAATTTTATTGCGAATCGAATGCTGATATAGCGGTTTTTATGAAGGCGTTAGTTTTTAATTTATACAGGGAAAAGTGTATTTTCAAAAAAAGAGCGGATTTCACTTAATGCTGCGTATCTTAAAAACTACAAATCCTACAGCAATTTAACTACGATTTTCCTTTATTTTGGTCCTAAATACATTTTCCATATATATAGTCGTGAAAATTTGCAATTTTTGGTCATTTTCATTCTTTTTGCTGCTATTTTCGTTAAAATAATCGCAGGTGAATGAAATTCACAGGTTCTATAAAGAATTTTATTGCGAATCGAGTGCTGGTATAGCCGATTTTATGAAGGCGTTAGTTTTTAATTTACACAGGGAAAAGTGTATTTTCAAAAAAAGAGCGAATTTCACTTAATGCTGCGTATCTTAAAAACTAAAAATCCTACAGCAATTTAACTTAGATTTCCGTTTATTTTGGTCCAAAATACATATGTTTTGAGCGTTTTATCTCTATCCAAGTGGTAACAATTTTTGACAATTTTTCCATATACATAGTCATGAAAATTTGCAATTATTAGTCATTTTTACTCCTTTTGCTGCTATTTTCGTTAAAATAATCACAGGTGAATGATATTCACACGTTTTATAAAGAATTTAGATAGAAGAATTTTTTTTGTGCGTTTTATCTCTATCCGAGAGATAACATTTTTTGACAATTTTTCCATAAATATAGTCGTGAAAATTTAATGAAATTCACACAGTTCATAAAGAATTTTATAGCGAATCGAGGGCTGGTATAGCCGATTTTATGAAGCCGAAAACATTATATAGCATTAAATTCTGATACGAGAGGTAATAATAAAACACATGTAAGAAATCTTCAACACACCCTGTCACTGTGTCACTAGGTCTCTAGAAAGAAAGAAAATTTATAGATACTATCTGCAAATGAAAATATAAAAAAGAACTCTTACAACTTATCCAATAACATATATCATAGGTAATATAATATCTCGTCAGGTAATATTTTCTAACGAAAAGAAATTCAATTTGAATAGCCATGATCGATATAGGTATCACTAACAAGATTTAAGAAAAAATCAGATAATTTTAAGTCCCAGACATTTGAATGGAGGAAGTCTGATATAGCATGTTGTGTTACCGCCATAGGTTTTAAGATAAAATCAATTTTTGGGAAAAATAATAGTATGAAACACAAATTACTAGTCAGAATTACAGTTTTTAGCACGACAATACAGCTGTTTATATTGCGAAACTAATTAAAGGCTATTTTTAAGTACACAATATAGGAATTTTGGACAGCACGCTCATCTGGATTCAATATTATTGAAAACTATTGAGGCAAGCTAGCTCAAATAGTCAACATTTTAATAGTTTTAGCAATGAAGAACTAGAAAATGCTATATCAGATGGGTGGAAATTGTTACATCAAGATATAACTATAAAGGATACTAACAATAAAGAATGAGAGCATCGGTCAATGATTTTATATATACTTTATATAACTGTGATGTTTTGTCGTGCTGATCGGGTGGCACGATCATATATGGAACCTATAAGAAAACAATAACGGTGTCTTTGTAGTGTTTACATAAAAACCACAACTAACTGTCTCGATAGTTTGGTAGATGGCAGCATCTCAAAGCTAAAAATTGATTGAAGAGTTTTGACGAAAAATATGTGGTGTGCTAAAGTTTTGTCGCGGACCTAATCTGTACAAAATATTCTACAATTAACAATGCACTCGAGCAAATCCCCAACCAAATGTCGGTTCTATGCGAAGCCGATCGGGAGATGCCGGCGACCTCCCTCTCTCTCTCCTTCTCGCTCTCCTCCGCGGCGTCAATAAAGCGGCCGAAGCTCCCGTAGTCCCAATAAGCCACCGGAATCGCACAATGGCTTATTTTAACTGTTCTTCGAAAGCTCTCCGGCACCATTGTGCTCCGGAATCAATTGAATCGAAAATATTGCAACCTTCGCCGTCACAATGATGCCCGACGGAATGTTGCAGGATTTTAATTAAACGGCAGCGATCGCGATTAGCTGCTGCTACCCGTCGACGATGCGAAACTTTAACGGGCAGGTACGGGTCGCACTCGAACTAGAATTCAAGTTTTTTTAGCGCTTGAATGAAGCCGGTTGGGTAATTGAAGGAATAATTCAATATTGTTCTGACGGCTCGGGCAGTTCACGATTATCAGTCATTTGTTATATTCTATTCAAAGCACATTTAAATAGTTACAGAGTAGTTATTTTTAGCTGGAAATGTTAAAAACAAGATACTAACAACTATAATTGCTTAGAATATGAAAGACCAGCTAACTATACAAGAAATAATTGCATTTATGTAATATAGAACGTATTATGTATTGCTCGTATGTATTGCTCAGTTTACATTCGAGGCCCTGTAGGTTTATTACAGCTTATTTTGCGACGGTTGAAACAAGCAGATATTAAACAAGGATTGCCACCAAACAACATAAAACTACAGCGGCTAAAATGAGACCAGGACTCAACAGTCACTTGAGTCATAATGTTTTAGAAACGACAAAGTAGGGCAATAGTTGCACAAAGCTAAAATTCACTAGTTCATTAAGTTAAACTGCGAAAGAAGTGGTGATCCAACGAATCTCTATGTTTGATCATATGTCCATTTATGTATACTCATTAAGAGTACTGGCCGGATTACTGTCAATGAATAGCTTGAACATCTTCAATGATGAACTTCTTACTATAACTTGCATATTGCTTCCAAAGACTGCCATATTTCAAGATGATAATGGGTTAAGGCATACAGACAAAAATGCTCAGTCCTGGTTTGAAGAGCATCATAGTAACTTCATATCTATGACTTACAGATATATTTTCCATTATTTTGCACAACTTTTTCCCATCTTTCTAGAAATATAGCGCTACCGTGTTGATATAACGACGCTGGTGTGTTATTGGTCAATATCCAATCACCGATTGAGTTTCACACTTCTTTAGTCAAGCCGTGCTGCATCAATGAATGTTAATCAAAGGGCGGTATATTTGCCAAATACGCTGTGTCCTGAATCAAACTCACTATAGTATTTCCAATAAAACAGCCAATACACATCATGGATGACGTCGAATATACCACTAAATACAATTTGCAAGAAAAAAAGTATATTTTAAAACAGGACAAGACGACAGGGTAGTATTAACAAAGCCTGACATTACTTGCTTGTTGTGTTGAGAGAGTGCTAAGAAAGATAACTATAAAAAATAATTAAATCAGAATAGCACTTTAATGGTATTCTTAGTATTTACTCTAAACAAATTGGTAGTTATAGAAATATCCTTGTAACTCACACGCCTGAATTGGAATCGTATTTTTCAACATTTTCATTTGAATATTCCCATCAATTGTATATTCTCGAAAAATCTACAAACATTATGGAAAAAAAGAAACTCTAAATTGTTAACCACACTTGAGGGAAACACTTAAAAACTCAGTTAAATATGTAAAAAATGGTTGTTTATTAGACAACAGTACAGTAAACAGTACAGAGCATGTTTGAAAGCACACAAGACCAAATATATCTTCGATTTGAACGAAAACAATAAAAATAAATAGCTTCGTCTAGAGTATTACTCTCGGCGATTTACCCACATCTGATTCCAATCCGATTTTTTTCCCATCAAAGTTTAAATAGGTGTAAAACTATCTATGGCGTAATGGTTTAGAGATCCGATGGTTTTCCTGCTCTATTTTATTCTATTTTGTTCGTTTCGTTTTTCGCGAGATTGCTACCTGGATAAAAAGTCAATAAAGCTTTTAAGTTTATGATGCTTTCGGTCGATACTGTGACAAAAGGAGAGAGAGAAAGAAGCTTTAGAGGGAAAGCTTTATATACCACTGTACACAATTTGTACATTGTTCCATGTATAAATTGTTTCCATTCTTTTTTGTTTCTACAGTATTTTCCTGACACATTTGCTTACCATATTATCTTGTCTTGTGCTCTCCATGTCGCCACCAACAACATATTTCTACATAGTCTTCTACTAATTCAATATTGACGTCTTTTTTCTTATTTCTTTACTTCTCATCCTGCCCATCTTTGTTGATAACCCTGGCCCTTCTGAGGTTATTCATTTCCGATACCTGTATCTTTCTTTTATCTCTCTTTGACAATACCCACGTAGTAGATCATTAAAATTGAACTACAAGTTGCTTTGCACACTTCTATTATAGTTTTGCTTGATATTTGCTGTCTATTAATAAATTTTCTATTTATAATAAAGTACAAATACAGGTTCTTCCAATTATGGCATTCATTTCCATCTCCTTACTTTGATAACTTTCGATTTCAATTTGCAGATACTTAAATATATTTGCTAGTTGATTACTGCCTTAATTTGTAGTTGTTTGTGATTTTCGTTTTACTTTTATTCATTATCATTCCACTTTCCTTTAGTTCCTATCTGTGATTTTCTGTAGATATTTCGAGTGAATTTGGTATGAATTTTTGTTACTACATCATCTACAAAAGCTCCTACCGACACTTTTATTTTTCCATATTTTTATACTATATATATATATTCTTCTTTTGTCTATTTGTTTATATATTATTCCGTCAATAAATATTATAAACAAGGTTGGGCTTATACTTCCGCACTGCCTTGGTACTGCTTGGATTTTTGAAGGTTTTTGGTTTAGTTTTTTCTGCAATGAAGATATTGCTGTTTGTTCCGTATATATCTTCAATTATTTCTAAAATTTTATTACTTACACCTCTTTGTATCAACCTTTATATCAACCTAGATAGAGATAATTGAGAATTTCCACTAATTCTCTTATACTAAATTTATGGTCTTATTTACTACTGATTTTAGCCGATTTTATATAATTTTCTCACACATTTTCTATTTTAAATATATATTAAAATTAAAATGGAAATATAATGTTTTAAAGTAAATTTAAAATGTATTTTAATCCCTCTATACATTAGAACAGGTTATTTTACTTTACTGAAATTTGAGCAACAGCTTGCAAGTCATTGTATATCATCACCAATAGAGGACTCATGTGTTTAGTTGCTCAGCTGTGAACAACTGGAGTTTCGAAATACCAAAAAGAAAATCGTTCCGCACCTGTATACCGTGAAAATTTGACTAAACATATTTGAACATCTGAGGAGACTTTCCGGATTATCAAAAATCTCTCTGTCTTACTTCGGATACATCTTTGAACCAGTTGAAGACTTCTTCCGATCACTATTTTGTTTATAGAGTCTGTAAAAGACATTTGAATTGGATTGGTCAGCCACTTTGATAGTTACAACTTCCAGAAATTCAGAAACCAAGATGTGAAGGGCCATATTTTGTTCATATCTTCGACTATATACCATGCTGTTCTCGCAACTTTATATGCGACTTCAGAAAATGAAATATCACTTCTTCTAACTTCAGCTGTCAAAGCATTCGAGAGCATGATGTGTCTAGAGTCAGCTCTATCCCTTTTTCTCTGTCAATGGGACATCAATTATAACACACCGCCTAATAATAGCATCGATTCAAACCATAAAATCCATGTTAGCGCTTTAACAGCGAAAAGTTAATGCCGCCCAAACCACGCGAATAGAGGTATGGTGCTGCCACCTCGTTCCCATTAAACACACGTTAAAATTTAACTTTTTCTCGGCGTCGTCTCCCGATACTCTCTCTCTCTCTGCGGATCTCCCGTAAATCCCCGGCATTACAGATTTTATGCGAATTTAACTACTACAGGAAAATTTTAATACAGAGCTTGCGAAATAATAATTTATAGAGATTAATAACGGACCAAATTTCAACTTTACTAATTCGTTCGGGAACTACGGCGGCGAGGGGGCGGGAGAGCAAAGGGGGGGGGGATCGGTTATCGGAACGGCGGGTAGTCACGTGGCATGACGGGTGTGCTAGGGGTAAGAAGGGGGAATAGTGGCTGAATAAGAGAACTTAATATCGAGAATCAAAGGTCACGGTGGACAATGTAATTTTAATATGATGCTAAATACTGTTCTGTGTCCTTATTTCAAGGTGATATCAATATCAATATAGTTTCCTTTTGGACAATATTTCTGAAAATGCCCCATTATACAACTTGGACAAGGGCCAACACTGATGGATCCCTACAATGCTGCCAATCTTGATGTCATTTTGTGAAACAATGCAAATCTCAGGTTTTTGATTAAATTAAAGGAACTCCTCCCTCGTCGATACTTTTAATTGATTAAAGCTTATCACACGGATAAACAATTTATTATAAATCCAGACGATAAACCCACATCCGATATATTCAAAGAAGATGTCCGCAAAGCAAAGTACTGAGTCTGATACTGTAACTCCTATATACAGCTGATCTACCGGTAAAAAATATGTTACACTACTATGGCATCATATACAGACGGCAAAGCAATCTTAACATCTCACGAAGATCCAATAACACCTTAATAAAATAAAACTATGCTTGAATCTATGACCTATTAAAGCAAATAAAACAAAATCTACCCATGTAAGATTCACTCTGAGTAGAAGAACATTCCCACCTATAAATATCATTAACGTTTTAGTACATTTAGTGCATATTAGTTAGTGAAGGTCTTCAACTACATTTAATTAAACAGAAAAATAGTTAGTAGGTTAGAGCATTTTTTTTATATTTACATTGACAATGGTGCCTATCAATAAGATCACAAATCTAATTTTATAGACTGATTTGGTTACAGATTCGAACGCATCAGACTTCATTCTCTCTATTTTTAACTAGATTAATGCTAATTTGTTTGTAATATGAGAGAGAAAATACACCGTCTTTAAAAGGGATTTCAAGTTTTTAGAAACTGAATTTGGCAATACGTCCGTCGATCTTTATGACGTACATTGGCTGTTTTATTGGAAGGACTATATATTATATGTAATAGCTTATCGGGCGCAAATACAAGTTATCATTAGATAACAAACTATTGCTATGCGAATCAATACTTAATCATATTTGGTTGTATGTATGTAATCCAACTATGGGATACTGCTAGCAAGTCGAATACAACCATCATACAACGGTTCCAAAACAAAGTGTTGCGTGCAGTTGTCAATGCTCCATACTATGTCTTTAATGAAGTGATACAACATGATATCCCTCTAGAACGCATAACGAGAAATGTGTGACGGGACGGTTAACTTCATATTATATAAGTTAATATTATTTTGTTCTTTCTCTGTACATTTAAACCAAATAAAAGGATTTACTGGCTAAATAATAAATTATATATATATATATATATATATATATATATATATATATATATATATATATATATATATTTACACATCTCTTATTGGTTCTGTTAGTTTGTCTGAACTACCTACCTTTTCCACCCTTGGCGAGCAATACTATAGGACGGTTTTGTAATGTCGAGGACACATTATTCAGTACTACTTCATCCAATTCCATCTGCCTTGTAATAAACGTATTACTCTTTTTGTTTACTTGTTTATTGTATCGCCCTTATTATTTATTGTCTTAATATATTGTTGTAATTCTTTAAAGAAGAGTTTTAATATGCGTATACGTAAGTACATATAATAAAACACGTTTTCCATGGAATACTTTTTCTGATCTTATACGTTTACTGTACAAATACGCAAATGAATGAGACGTCCTTTGTATAAATCGTCTTCACTTCATATCATTAAGAGCCGTAGAGCCGTTGCCGTCTCGGACCGGAAACTTGATATTTATATGTATTCATATCTCCTCGGGCTGGGTTTCGTGCCATTACTGAATCGGCATGAAAGGATTTCGCATGCATGTCCAGCCGACCGCACGGCGCAACATGTATCTTTAATGGGCGCCCTAAAGAAGGCCGGTATGCTTTTGTGGCTTCTTGGCAAGTCTCGCTCCAAGATTATGTACATTTAATCAGCCATCGGGATGGGGAGGAGGTCTCTGGCCGTCTTGTACGTCGTCGGAACTCAGTTTATTCGTTTTTGGGATTATTATGTCCGATCTTAGAAAGGAGGAACGGTCAATAGCTTTAGTAATGTAAAAGAGCTATTTGCATAGATACAACACTTCTTTTGTGTTTTACTCTTACTAACGGTAACCTCGGAAGTCATCATCAACGTTTTAGTTTTGTTATGTAAATGTGTAAGGGTAAGGTTTATGAATAGTAGCGTAAGGCCATTCCTGGACTCCCACAAATAATTCAAAATCAAAATTAGCCAAATCGGTTGAGCCATTCACTAGTTGAGCTCCATTAACGAGGACCAGAAAGCAAGATCTGAAGATAGCAGATGAGTTGCCGGTGTACATGACGAAACGTCGTCAAAATATTGAAGCTTCCTTTCAGAACCAAGCGCAGATAGAAACCCTTTAATCCGTCTTTTAGGCATATCTAATTTTAATAAGAAAAAAACATAGGTTGACCTTGGCTTGAAGATGTTCCACGTCTGCTAGCCATAAACTACTCCAACGAGAAACATCCAAGCTTTGAAGAACACACGCAGTCCGTGGATTCCTGACACATGTATCAAAGTTCGAGGTGTAAAGACACAAAAGGCCGATTGTAGTAGATCAGTTTCTTACTATATTTGAAATATGGAGCTACCAATATTTTCAAAACCATTCCGTAGAGGGGTACCATAGAATTTCGGGTACGAACAGTGCCGTGTGCATAGGTCTATTTTCTAATAGATAAGAACCCTTACTATCGCCCTGCATCGCCATTCAACAAATCGTCTTTGCTTTCAGTAAAATAAAACAGTTTTTAAAGTAAATTAATAGTTTTTGTTTTCTAAACTCTGTCATATTTTATAAATTACTAGCGACCCGCCCCGGCTTCGCACGGGTGCAATGCTGATACTAAATTAAATACACTACAGAAAAAATATGAACGTTGTATATAAAAACATAGCGGCCCGCTCCGACTTTGCACGGGCATAAAATATATATGCCTATGTCACTCAATGAAAACATGATTAAAATCGATCCAGTATTTTTGGTTCATTCATTACTGCCCTTGGCCTGCACGCATTAAATTTGGAGTAAAACAATTCCTCTTCCCCTATACTTACTATGAAGATTTCCTGCTATCTGTGGAATATCTAAATTCATACAATTTTTATTACATTACACATTTTTAAACGCAAATTTTAAATTTGTAATATCTCCGAAAATATTTGTTTAATTTACATGCTGTAAGGAACCATATTGATCTATATTAATTGCACACTGTATTTAAGGTACTTAATTCGATAAGGATTAATGCCGTATTGCTTAAAATAGCTTCGTAAATAAGCCATTTTCTCACGTAAAAAGTAAACAATAAAAATGGTTAATGTGGGTTATCCCTAAAAGATAAACATATACCATCGCGGACTTTTTTGTAGACCTTTTTATGGTGTACAATACTGTAGTACATTAATTTGATCTAACTCGTAGGGTTAGGCAGCGTTTTTGCTAATTGCTAAATAAGCCTAAAAAAATAGGTTAATTTACGACATCACGTTAGAAACCTCTAAAATTAGCAATGTTGCCTTAGTATATTATGCATGTATTATACATATAAACCTTCCTCTTGAATCACTCTATCTATTGAAAAAAACCGCATCAAAATCCGTAGCGTAGTTTTAAAGATTTAAGCGCACATAGGGATAGAGGGACAGAAAAGGCGACTTTGTTTTATACTATGTAGTGAAGAGACATATTTCGTACAACCAATTAAGAGAAAATAACAACAAACCCAAACACCCATACCTACGACCGAGACGTCTACTCAAGATTCTCCTCGGCGAATCCGAAAGAAACAGAAGGAAAAAAAACACACAGAGCGTCCAATTATTTGTCCTGGCTTCTGGAGACGCCGTATTGATTTCAATTAAGTTAAATCCGCTCTCCAAATAGCCCGCTGCCAATTAAGAAACTTTTTCGCGTCCTCCTCCTCCGTCTTCATCCCTTTTAAGGACCGACCAAAGCAGATTAGAGCTGTTTTAAATAAGAGCGGCTCCTTTTTTTGGTCGCCCATTAATATTTCGCCGTCGTCCTGCGAACGCCGCTCCTGCTGCCGCTGCTCGATCATTGATTACAGATGAATTGTCTTCGGGAGAAACGAAAATCATTTTGTTCGATGCCGATCGACCAGCGGGATGATGTTTAAAATCTGTCGCCGAGGGTAGAAGGGACGGAGAGGTATTTTAAGATAGGGGGTGCGAAGCCCGTGGGGTGGAGTTAATTTTTATGCCGATGCTTTGCATTTTTAATGATTTTTTCAAGTTATTAACGAGTAACGCAAAAATAGAGTTACAGAAACTGAATATATATATATATATATATATATATATATATATATATATATATATATATATTCAGTTACATGATCTTCATAAATACTACTACCGACAATTGATAGGAGGAGCTAATAGGAGGAACTAATAGCTACATACCTTTTACAATGGTTATTGTCCTCTTATTAAGTCTTGAGTAGCCATACATTAATTAATATGATATATTTCCACTAGCAATGGAGTTATCGCACTAAATCTTCAGAGGTTCCCATTTTCACCAACTATTCCCCCCGCAACTCCACTCCCCGATTGTGTAATATTTAACCACTTCCCGTTTAGACATAAACAGCAATCAACCCATTTTTTGAAAATGTTCTTCGTTGTATAACTTAAAA
This sequence comes from Rhynchophorus ferrugineus, assembly GCF_030347505.1. NCBI lineage: Eukaryota > Metazoa > Arthropoda > Insecta > Coleoptera > Curculionidae > Rhynchophorus > Rhynchophorus ferrugineus. The sequence goes on from NW_027472586.1 coordinate 763,404, forward strand.
ACTATAAACTACGTATATATTAATATACCAGCATTAGATTCAGCACGAAATTCCTTATAATCCCTGTAAGTTTCATTATCATGCCGTCACTTGAAAGGAAATGACAGCAAAAAGATTGAAAATGGCAAAAATCGCAAATTTTCACGACTATATATATGGAAAAAGTGGAAAAAATATTCACCTCTCCGATTAAGATAAAACTCCCAAAATATATGTATTTTAGGATGAGAAAAACGAAAATCGTTGTTAAATTGCGCTACAGTTTATAGTTTTTAAGCTATGAGACATAAACAGCAATCAACCCGTTTTTTGAAAATGTATTCTTCGTTATATAACTTAAAAACTATAAACTACGTATATATTAATATACCAGCATTAGATTCAGCACGGAATTCTTTATAATCCCTGTAAGTTTCATTATCATGCCGTCACTTGAAAGGAAATGACAGAAAAAAGATTGAAAATGGCAAAAAATCGCAAATTTTCACGACTATATATATGGAAAAAGTGGAAAAAATATTCACCTCTCCTATTAAGATAAAACTCCCAAAATATATGCATTTCAAGATTAGAAAAACGAAAATCGTTGTTAAATTGCCCTACAGTTTATAGTTTTTAAGCTATGAGACATAAACAGCAATCAACCCATTTTTTCAAATGTGTTCATCGTCGTATAAATTAAAAACTATAAATTACGTATATATTATTATACCAGCATTAGATTCAGCGCGAAATTCTTTATAATCCCTGTAAGTTTCATTAACATGCCGTCACTTGAAAGGAAATGACAGCAAAAAGATTGAAAATGGCAAAGAATCGCAAATTTTCACGACTATATATATGGAAAAAGTGGAAAAAATATTCATCTCTCCGATTAAGATAATATTCGGAAAATATATGTATTTTAGGATGAGAAAAACGAAAATCGTTGTTAAATTGCCCTACACTTTGTACTTTTTAAGCTATGAGACATAAACCGCAATCAACACATTTTTTGAAAATGTATTTATCGTTGTATAACTTAAAAACTATAAACTACGTATATATTATTATACCAGAATTAGATTCAGCGCGAAATTCTTTATAATCACTGTAAGTTTCATTAACAAGCCGTCACTTGAAAGGAAATGACAGCAAAAAGATTGAAAATGGCCAAAAATCGCAAATTTTCACGACTATATACATGGAAAAAGTGGAAAAAATATTCACCTCTCCGATTAAGATAATATTCGGAAAATATATGTATTTTAGGATGAGAAAAACGAAAATCGTTGTTAAATTGCCCTACACTTTGTACTTTTTAAGCTATGAGACATAAACCGCAATCAACCCATTTTTTGAAAATGTATTCATCGTTGTATAACTTAAAAACTATAAACTACGTATATATTATTATACCAGCATTAGATTCAGCGCGAAATTCTTTACAATCCCTCTAAGTTTCATTAACATGCCGTCACTTAAACGGAAACGACAGCAAAAAAATTGAAAATGACAATCGCAAATTTTCTATATATATCGAAAAAGTGGCAAAATATGTTATCTTTCGGATCAGGATAAAACTCTCAAAATATATGAACTTTCGGTTAAAATGAACGAAAATCCATGTTAAATTGCTTTAGAGCCTATAGTTTGTAAGATATGTGATATTAACCGAAATACCCTTATTTTCTGTAAATACGCTTTTCATTGTATTACTTTAAAACTAGTCAATAAATCAACATGTCATTCAATTTAACCTAAAAAAGTTCATAGCCCCTATAATTTTAACAATTGGCAACAAAATTCGCATCAAAATATATAGAAATGCCAAAAAAATATTCATGACTATGGAAAAAGTGCCAAAATCAACAAAAAATTTACCTCTCCATTATAAACAATTATTTGAAAGATGTATCAAAAGTAGGAACAAACACTGCACTTTAGAAATATGGTTTACAAGAGGGAACACACTGACCTCTGGGAGAAGATCATAATGCAAATCGTCGATTTCATTTTTGTATTACGTGAAAACAAGAAAATGATGTTGATTTGTTCCATTTATATTATTTTATAGAAAATATTTTAATTACTTAGAAATATATATTATTGGCAGTTTGCCTTATGGTGCCGTGTAAAACACACCCAGTAGTATACAAACAAAAACATTAATATAACTTAGTGTTACGTTTAATCAACTTAAAGTTAAGATCGACCTTCTTTTCCAAACAAAAGCCACCGATTTCCTGCGAGGGTGGTGGTAATATAGTTGATGGCAAGTATCAGGAACGTCATTAGACAACAGTCGTCCGGAGAGCAGTTCGGTTTATTACTGTCTTTAAATGAACCGTACGAAATCAGGAGTCAACTATTTCGACCCGAGAGATTACGGGTATGTCTCTGTGTTCATGCTTGGGATTACAGGACTTGTAAGGTGGGTTTTTTAATTACAGAAAGGGTTTTGGTGGCTATAAGAAAAACAAGAGTACTAAAATAACGATAAAGTTATATAATATAGAATATATATATATATATATATATATATATATATATATATATATATATATATATATTCAGTTACATGATCTTCATAAATACTTTACCGACAATTGATAGGAGGAGCTAATAGGAGGAACTAATAGCTACATACTTTTTACAATGGTTATTGTCCTCTTATTAAGTATTGAGTAGCCATACATTAATTAATATGATATATTTCCACTAGCAATGGAGTTATCGCACTAAATCTTCAGAGGTTCCCATTTTCACCAACTATTCCCCCCGCAACTCCACTCCCCGATTGTGTAATATTTAACTACTTCCCGTTTAATACTTAAAGTATCGATAAAAATCAACAGCCGAAACCTGAGAGCTATATCAATATTTAAACATTTCCAAACAATCTGATTGAATTCCTGCGACCGTCCACTGCGCTCGGCCATCCTCCCCCATCTGGGAATTTTTAAATATTTGATGACGAGTTAGTGGTTCTTGGAGGCTCTTTTCGTCGTCGTCTTTAGTCTCCTCCCCCTCCTCCGCCGTCGCATCTCCCGGCTCCCTCGTCGTCGGCGACGACCAAGAGTCCCCCTCCCGATCTCTGTCACTTAACCCTCTTAAAAAGACTACACGACAGATTTTTTAAATTCTTTTATTGAGGGCGCGAAGCGGTTTAGGACGGGATTGAGTAAACCGCCAACGGTTTCGTAGAGGAAGTTAAGATGGGGAAGGTGTCGGTTGTTGGTTCACTTATTTTTAGATTGTTTTCGAAGTGATATATACATTTATATATAGTTCTTATATGCAGTAGATGAACTGAGTAATATGGAGACTTGACATATATACAATATTTACACAAAAATAACGTGTTGAGTCAACATTCGCATTTAAAGCAACTATAATTCCTTGTAGAATTCTGCCTGAATAGTTACTGGTGAAACATTATCCCACTCTTGTACTAAAACAATCTTTAATTATGTTAAAGATAGATATTTACTTCACAAAATTTGAGAATAACAAGAATCGTAGAAGAATCAAGCCCACTTTATTTCCATGGTATTTAGAACTTTTATATCAGCTTTTTTTTATTAATTAATTATTACATTATTAATAGTCGTTTCCGACTAATCTACAATTTGTCTTTATGATAATTTAAATTTAGGTATAAAACTAGAACGACCACAAGATCAGATGATTTGATTCTTTTGATTCTGCGTCCTGTTCTGGTGGTATCCAAAAGCTGCAATACTTCAATATTCTCATGAGAATAGAGTCTTTCCTCATGCCCCCTTGCAATTCTCTTGATTTCTTGACTGACTGTCGGTATCTGAAGGTCTCGATGTAGGTAATCAGTCCGATTTCAAACTGATCAGTTGGTAGTACTTAAAATAATATTGTAAATGGATGAATAGGTTTAGGTAGGTATTAAGCTAAATTGTGTGTATATAGTAGATTATAGTATATAGTAAAGTACGTATAGTAAATAGGTTATATAAGTTTTTTTTTGAATTTTATGTAAATATTGCAAGGATTATTATGTACATATTTTATTTTAGACCTATTTTTTGGTGATAAGTTTTATTATTTTTTTAATTTTTAGTGACCTCCTTATTTATTTTGTGAAGTTGGCTAAATTTTTTTGTTAAAAATATTTTATGTAATTTACTGTGCACAGACTCAGCTGATTCTAATCAACTTTATCGTTATTTTAGTACTCTTGTTTTTCTTATAGACACCAAAACCCTTTCTGTAATTAAAAAACCCACCTTACAAGTCCTGTAATTCCAAGCATGAACACAGAGACATACCCGTAATCTCTCGGGTCGAAATAGTTGACTCCTGATTTCGTACGGTTCATTTAAAGACAGTAATAAACCGAACTGCTCTCCGGACGACTGTTGTCTAATGACGTTCCTGATACTTGCCATCAACTATATTACCACCACCCTCGCAGGAAATCGGTGGCTTTTGTTTGGAAAAGAAGGTCGATCTTAACCAAAGTTGATTAAACGTAACACTAAGTTATATTAATGTTTTTGTTTGTATACTACCGGGTGTGTTTGACACGGCACCATAAGGCAAACTGCCAATAATATATATTTCTAAGTAATTAAAATATTTTCTATAAAATAATATAAATGGAACAAATCAACATCATTTTCTTGTTTTCACGTAATACAAAAATGAAATCGACGATTTGCATTATGATCTTCTCCCAGAGGTCAGTGTGTTCCCTCTTGTAAACCATATTTCTAAAGTGCAGTGTTTGTTCCTACTTTTGATACATCTTTCAAATAATTGTTTATAATGGAGAGGTAAATTTTTTGTTGATTTTGGCACTTTTTCCATAGTCGTGAATATTTTTTTTGCATTTCTATATATTTTGATGCGAATTTTGTTGCCAATTGTTAAAATTATAGGGGCTATAAACTTGACTAGTTGACTTATTGACTAGTTTTAAAGTAATACAATGAAAAGCGTATTTACAGAAAATAAGGGTATTTCGGTTAATATCACATATCTTACAAACTATACGCTCTAAAGCAATTTAACATGGATTTTCGTTCATTTTAACCGAAAGTTCATATATTTTGAGAGTTTTATCCTGATCCGAGAGATAACATATTTTGCCACTTTTTCGATATATATAGAAAATTTGCGATTGTCATTTTCAATTTTTTGCTGTCGTTTCCGTTCAAGTGACGGCATGTTAATGAAACTTAGAGGGATTGTAAAGAATTTCGCGCTGAATCTAATGCTGGTATAATAATATATACGTAGTTTATAGTTTTTAAGTTATACAACGATGAATACATTTTCAAAAAATGGGTTGATTGCGGTTTATGTCTCATAGCTTAAAAACCATAAAGTGTAGGGCAATTTAACAACGATTTTCGTTTTTCTTATCCTAAAATACATATGTTTTCCGAATATTATCTTAATCGGAGAGGTGAATATTTTTTCCACTTTTTCCATATATATAGTCGTGAAAATTTGCGATTTTTGGCCATTTTCAATCTTTTTGCTGTCATTTCCTTTCAAGTGACGGCTTGTTAATGAAACTTACAGTGATTATAAAGAATTTCGCGCTGAATCTAATGCTGGTATAATAATATATACGTAGTTTATAGTTTTTAAGTTATACAACGATGAATACATTTTCAAAAAATGGGTTGATTGCGGTTTATGTCTCATAGCTTAAAAACCATAAAGTGTAGGGCAATTTAACAACGATTTTCGTTTTTCTCATCCTAAAGTACAAATATTTTCCGAATATTATCTTAATCGGAGAGGTGAATATTTTTTCCACTTTTTCCATATATATAGTCGTGAAAATTTGCGATTTTTGGCCATTTTCAATCTTTTTGCTGTCATTTCCTTTCAAGTGACGGCTTGTTAATGAAACTTACAGTGATTATAAAGAATTTCGCGCTGAATCTAATGCTGGTATAATAATATATACGTAGTTTATAGTTTTTAAGTTATACAACGATGAATACATTTTCAAAAAATGGGTTGATTGCGGTTTATGTCTCATAGCTTAAAAACCATAAAGTGTAGGGCAATTTAACAACGATTTTCGTTTTTCTCATCCTAAAATACATATATTTTCCGAATATTATCTTAATCGGAGAGGTGAATATTTTTTCCACTTTTTCCATATATATAGTCGTGAAAATTTGCGATTTTTGGCCATTTTCAATCTTTTTGCTGTCATTTCCTTTCAAGTGACGGCTTGTTAATGAAACTTACAGTGATTATAAAGAATTTCGCGCTGAATCTAATGCTGGTATAATAATATATACGTAGTTTATAGTTTTTAAGTTATACAACGATGAATACATTTTCAAAAAATGGGTTGATTGCGGTTTATGTCTCATAGCTTAAAAACCATAAAGTGTAGGGCAATTTAACAACGATTTTCGTTTTTCTCATTATAAAATACATATATTTTCCGAATATTATCTTAATCGGAGAGGTGAATATTTTTTCCACTTTTTCCATATATATAGTCGTGAAAATTTGCGATTTTTGGCCATTTTCAATCTTTTTGCTGTCATTTCCTTTCAAGTGACGGCTTGTTAATGAAACTTACAGTGATTATAAAGAATTTCGCGCTGAATCTAATGCTGGTATAATAATATATACGTAGTTTATAGTTTTTAAGTTATACAACGATGAATACATTTTCAAAAAATGGGTTGATTGCGGTTTATGTCTCATAGCTTAAAAACCATAAAGTGTAGGGCAATTTAACAACGATTTTCGTTTTTCTCATCCTAAAATACATATATTTTCCGAATATTATCTTAATCGGAGAGGTGAATATTTTTTCCACTTTTTCCATATATATAGTCGTGAAAATTTGCGATTTTTGGCCATTTTCAATCTTTTTGCTGTCATTTCCTTTCAAGTGACGGCTTGTTAATGAAATTTAGAGGGATTGTAAAGAATTTCGCGCTGAATCTAATGCTGGGGTAATAATATATACGTAGTTTATAGTTTTTAAGTTATACAACGATGAATACATTTTCAAAAAATGGGTTGATTGCGGTTTATGTCTCATAGCTTAAAAACCATAAAGTGTAGGGTAATTTAACAACGATTTTCGTTTTTCTCATCCTAAAATACATATATTTTCCGAATATTATCTTAATCGGAGAGGTGAATATTTTTTCCACTTTTTCCATATATATAGTCGTGAAAATTTGCGATTTTTGGCCATTTTCAATCTTTTTGCTGTCATTTCCTTTCAAGTGACGGCTTGTTAATGAAACTTACAGTGATTATAAAGAATTTCGCGCTGAATCTAATGCTGGTATAATAATATATACGTAGTTTATAGTTTTTAAGTTATACAACGATGAATACATTTTCAAAAAATGGGTTGATTGCGGTTTATGTCTCATAGCTTAAAAACCATAAAGTGTAGGGCAATTTAACAACGATTTTCGTTTTTCTCATTATAAAATACATATATTTTCCGAATATTATCTTAATCGGAGAGGTGAATATTTTTTCCACTTTTTCCATATATATAGTCGTGAAAATTTGCGATTTTTGGCCATTTTCAATCTTTTTGCTGTCATTTCCTTTCAAGTGACGGCTTGTTAATGAAACTTACAGTGATTATAAAGAATTTCGCGCTGAATCTAATGCTGGTATAATAATATATACGTAGTTTATAGTTTTTAAGTTATACAACGATGAATACATTTTCAAAAAATGGGTTGATTGCGGTTTATGTCTCATAGCTTAAAAACCATAAAGTGTAGGGCAATTTAACAACGATTTTCGTTTTTCTCATCCTAAAATACATATATTTTCCGAATATTATCTTAATCGGAGAGGTGAATATTTTTTCCACTTTTTCCATATATATAGTCGTGAAAATTTGCGATTTTTGGCCATTTTCAATCTTTTTGCTGTCATTTCCTTTCAAGTGACGGCTTGTTAATGAAATTTAGAGGGATTGTAAAGAATTTCGCGCTGAATCTAATGCTGGGGTAATAATATATACGTAGTTTATAGTTTTTAAGTTATACAACGATGAATACATTTTCAAAAAATGGGTTGATTGCGGTTTATGTCTCATAGCTTAAAAACCATAAAGTGTAGGGCAATTTAACAACGATTTTCGTTTTTCTCATCCTAAAATACATATATTTTTCGAATATTATCTTAATCGGAGAGGTGAATATTTTTTCCACTTTTTCCATATATATAGTCGTGAAAATTTGCGATTTTTGGCCATTTTCAATCTTTTTGCTGTCATTTCCTTTCAAGTGACGGCTTGTTAATGAAACTTACAGTGATTATAAAGAATTTCGCGCTGAATCTAATGCTGGTATAATAATATATACGTAGTTTATAGTTTTTAAGTTATACAACGATGAATACATTTTCAAAAAATGGGTTGATTGCGGTTTATGTCTCATAGCTTAAAAACCATAAAGTGTAGGGCAATTTAACAACGATTTTCGTTTTTCTCATCCTAAAATACATATATTTTCCGAATATTATCTTAATCGGAGAGGTGAATATTTTTTCCACTTTTTCCATATATATAGTCGTGAAAATTTGCGATTTTTGGCCATTTTCAATCTTTTTGCTGTCATTTCCTTTCAAGTGACGGCTTGTTAATGAAACTTACAGTGATTATAAAGAATTTCGCGCTGAATCTAATGCTGGTATAATAATATATACGTAGTTTATAGTTTTTAAGTTATACAACGATGAATACATTTTCAAAAAATGGGTTGATTGCGGTTTATGTCTCATAGCTTAAAAACCATAAAGTGTAGGGCAATTTAACAACGATTTTCGTTTTTCTCATCCTAAAATACATATATTTTCCGAATATTATCTTAATCGGAGAGGTGAATATTTTTTCCACTTTTTCCATATATATAGTCGTGAAAATTTGCGATTTTTGGCCATTTTCAATCTTTTTGCTGTCATTTCCTTTCAAGTGACGGCTTGTTAATGAAACTTACAGTGATTATAAAGAATTTCGCGCTGAATCTAATGCTGGTATAATAATATATACGTAGTTTATAGTTTTTAAGTTATACAACGATGAATACATTTTCAAAAAATGGGTTGATTGCGGTTTATGTCTCATAGCTTAAAAACCATAAAGTGTAGGACAATTTAACAACGATTTTCGTTTTTCTCATCCTAAAATACATATATTTTCCGAATATTATCTTAATCGGAGAGGTGAATATTTTTTCCACTTTTTCCATATATATAGTCGTGAAAATTTGCGATTTTTGGCCATTTTCAATCTTTTTGCTCTCATTTCCTTTCAAGTGACGGCTTGTTAATGAAATTTAGAGGGATTGTAAAGAATTTCGCGCTGAATCTAATGCTGGTATAATAATATATACGTAGTTTATAGTTTTTAAGTTATACAACGATGAATACATTTTCAAAAAATGGGTTGATTGCTGTTTATGTCTCATAGCTTAAAAACTATAAACTGTAGGGCAATTTAACAACAATTTTCGTTTTTCTAATCTTGAAATACATATATTTTGGGAGCTTTATCTTAATAGGAGAGGTGAATATTTTTTCCACTTTTTCCATATATATAGTCGTGAAAATTTGCGATTTTTTGCCATTTTCAATCTTTTTACTGTCATTTCCTTTCAAGTGACGGCATGTTAATGAAACTTACAGAGATTATAAAGAATTCCGTGATGAATCTAATGCTGGTATATTAATATATACGTAGTTTATAGTTTTTAAGTTATACAACAATGAATACATTTTCAAAAAATGGGTTGATTGCTGTTTATGTCTCATAGCTTAAAAACTATAAACTGTAGGGCAATTTAACAACAATTTTCGTTTTTCTAATCTTGAAATACATATATTTTGGGAGCTTTATCTTAATAGGAGAGGTGAATATTTTTTCCACTTTTTCCATATATATAGTCGTGAAAATTTGCGATTTTTGGCCATTTTCAATCTTTTTGCTGTCATTTCCTTTCAAGTGATGGCTTGTTAATGAAACTTAGAGGGATTGTAAAGAATTTCGCGCTGAATCTAATGCTGGTATAATAATATATACGTAGTTTATAGTTTTTAAGTTATACAACGATGAATACATTTTCAAAAAATGGGTTGATTGCGGTTTATGTCTCATAGCTTAAAAACCATAAAGTGTAGGGCAATTTAACAACGATTTTCGTTTTTCTCATCCTAAAATACATATATTTTCCGAATATTATCTTAATCGGAGAGGTGAATATTTTTTCCACTTTTTCCATATATATAGTCGTGAAAATTTGCGATTTTTGGCCATTTTCAATCTTTTTGCTGTCATTTCCTTTCAAGTGACGGCTTGTTAATGAAACTTACAGTGATTATAAAGAATTTCGCGCTGAATCTAATGCTGGTATAATAATATATACGTAGTTTATAGTTTTTAAGTTATACAACGATGAATACATTTTCAAAAAATGGGTTGATTGCGGTTTATGTCTCATAGCTTAAAAACCATAAAGTGTAGGGCAATTTAACAACGATTTTCGTTTTTCTCATCCTAAAATACATATATTTTCCGAATATTATCTTAATCGGAGAGGTGAATATTTTTTCCACTTTTTCCATATATATAGTCGTGAAAATTTGCGATTTTTGGCCATTTTCAATCTTTTTGCTGTCATTTCCTTTCAAGTGACGGCTTGTTAATGAAATTTAGAGGGATTGTAAAGAATTTCGCGCTGAATCTAATGCTGGTATAATAATATATACGTAGTTTATAGTTTTTAAGTTATACAACGATGAATACATTTTCAAAAAATGGGTTGATTGCGGTTTATGTCTCATAGCTTAAAAACCATAAAGTGTAGGGCAATTTAAAAACGATTTTCGTTTTTCTCATCCTAAAATACATATATTTTCCGAATATTATCTTAATCGGAGAGGTGAATATTTTATCCACTTTTTTCATATATATAGTCGTGAAAATTTGCGATTTTTGGCCATTTTCAATCTTTTTGCTGTCATTTCCTTTCAAGTGACGGCTTGTTAATGAAATTTAGAGGGATTGTAAAGAATTTCGCGCTGAATCTAATGCTGGTATAATAATATATACGTAGTTTATAGTTTTTAAGTTATACAACGATGAATACATTTTCAAAAAATGGGTTGATTGCGGTTTATGTCTCATAGCTTAAAAACCATAAAGTGTAGGGCAATTTAACAACGATTTTCGTTTTTCTCATCCTAAAATACATATATTTTCCGAATATTATCTTAATCGAAGAGGTGAATATTTTTTCCACTTTTTCCATATATATAGTCGTGAAAATTTGCGATTTTTGGCCATTTTCAATCTTTTTGCTGTCATTTCCTTTCAAGTGACGGCTTGTTGATGAAACTTACAGTGATTATAAAGAATTTCGCGCTGAATCTAATGCTGGTATAATAATATATACGTAGTTTATAGTTTTTAAGTTATACAACGATGAATACATTTTCAAAAAATGGGTTGATTGCGGTTTATGTCTCATAGCTTAAAAACCATAAAGTGTAGGGCAATTTAACAACGATTTTCGTTTTTCTCATCCTAAAATACATATATTTTCCGAATATTATCTTAATCGGAGAGGTGAATATTTTTTCCACTTTTTCCATATATATAGTCGTGAAAATTTGCGATTTTTGGCCATTTTCAATCTTTTTGCTGTCATTTCCTTTCAAGTGACGGCTTGTTAATGAAATTTAGAGGGATTGTAAAGAATTTCGCGCTGAATCTAATGCTGGTATAATAATATATACGTAGTTTATAGTTTTTAAGTTATACAACGATGAATACATTTTCAAAAAATGGGTTGATTGCTGTTTATGTCTCATAGCTTAAAAACTATAAACTGTAGGGCAATTTAACAACAATTTTCGTTTTTCTAATCTTGAAATACATATATTTTGGGAGCTTTATCTTAATAGGAGAGGTGAATATTTTTTCCACTTTTTCCATATATATAGTCGTGAAAATTTGCGATTTTTTGCCATTTTCAATCTTTTTACTGTCATTTCCTTTCAAGTGACGGCATGATAATGAAACTTACAGGGATTATAAAGAATTCCGTGATGAATCTAATGCTGGTATATTAATATATACGTAGTTTATAGTTTTTAAGTTATACAACAAAGAATACATTTTCAAAAAACGGGTTTATTGCTGTTTATGTCACATAGCTTAAAAACTATAAACTGTAGCGCAATTTAACAACGATTTTCGTTTTTCTCATCCTAAAATAAGTTATTCTTTTGATGCGACTAAAAAAATACTTCCGGGACAAAGATCTACGACAACTAACTGCGTACAATATAACTCAGGTGAAGGAAAATGATTTGATATTTTCTAACTGTATCAATTATTCTAGAATGGATTTTTAAAATCTTAAACTTAATAACTCTTTTGATCTTTTTATATCACCTTTCGAAAATTGACCAATCTTGAGTCTCTATATAAAGATTAAGGTCCTTTCTGACGATTCATTGACGTTTTAACGCCCGGAAACAGTTACGACACCACTGTCGTAACAAATAAAGGACCGACTAACGTCCCGTATCTCGTAAACTGGCCCAGACAACTGTCGAAGGGTGTGTTGACTCTGGAGCGGACGTAGGTCGTCGATGAGATGGCCCCACGTCACCGGAATGGACGTGCCGTCCCCGGGGACTTCTGGAGGAAAGACGCGCGACCCGATGACTCTGTCTTTTCGCCGACCGACAACTCACCAGTCCGAAGAATAGATATCAATCAGTCTCCCAGTTTATCAGCGAACAAGGAAATGATCTTTCAATTCGTACAATGACATACCTAATGGCTTGCTCATTTCCTATTCAGAAAATACTCAGACTATTATTAATATTACATTCATAAGGTTATTTCATTAACAATATACAGGATGAACTACAACCGCGTTTAATTGATTACAACCTCTTGAAATTTGGCAACCACTCAGAGAAACTTTCTCTGGAAATATATTAAATATTTTGCTGAATAATGTTGCTCTATAAGTTGCCTTAAATTTATCTTTGTGAAAATAAGTTTAATGGGCTTATTTCAGGACTGTTCGGAGGTCTTATGAAACCTATCTTTACTCTCATGTTTTACCCTATTTTTTTTATATAATCATTAATTAATTAAAACTAAAACATATATCAAACTCCTTATATATGCTGTTTCTTACGTTCAAATAATTACAGGCTAATGAAATTTGCAATTAAAAATAATTTTAAACTAAACTGAATGGTGGTATACTAGTTTTTAAATTTGCGGTTGTTGCATCTATAATGTTGTAGTCAAAAAGTGATTATTACAAAGTTTTAGAAGAGGTACATTCAAAAGCAACAACACTATTCTAAAAAAAAGCATATCCTTTACCACCCGCATGTTCTCATTTGAAGTATGACGCTCTAATCTGCTGAAACCAAAGTTCCTATTGTACACTTATGACTTTTTCAATTCTGGAGCCCAATTATCCCGTAGCAAAGTGATCTACTACATTTGAATTTGGTGTTTGGTTATGATTGGCATTGAAAGATACGCCTTTGATAAGTTAAATGGTTTTTCGCTACAGACGGAGATAGAGAAAGCTCTCTCGAGCAAAATTTCCTTTAGAGAATTCAAAGCCTGTATTAAAGTAAATGAATCATTCTTCAAATAAGTCTGACTTTATCCGGAACAACTTAGCATCTGAAGTTTCGACGTCTTTATTTTTCCTTTGTTGTCTTCTTCTCTTCAAATGTGTTAATGGTTATCGAATTTGGTCTATGCAATTACATTAATGATTTATTCACTTAAAAAAAAAACTGAGGCTTATAAAAAATTGAAGAATCACTTTAGAGAGGAAATAGCCCTTAGAACAAACAAGAGAAACATAATAATAACTAGAAAATTTCCTGCACATTAAAAGATACCATTAAAAAACCAAACGGGAAACATATAAATTTCAATAGAGTCCCCTTTTTCAGTGGATCCCCCTCTGAATTGAGAGCATACACGGCGTGCCGATCCCCCGGCCCTCCCTCGCCCATCCAATTTTCATTCATATGTTCGCGTATCTGTGCAGAAAAGGCCGATCTCCCCCCACATAAATTTATTTGCAGCCGACAAAATCGGATTCGGATTCAACGTAGCCGTTTAAAAGGCAATTTTTCACGCGGTCAACAATATTTATGAATTAATTTTGACGTTTTCGTCTGGTTTTTCTTTCGTACACGTCTTTGTTATTTTCTTTCTCTTTCTCTGCCGCACCAAACTGAAATACATACATATATATATATATATATATATATATATATATATATATATATATATATATATATATATATATATATATATATATGTATATATATAAACGGTTTTTGTTCAAATTTCTAGTGTATTTTTTTGTTTCATTCACTAGTGTAGTGCACTTCACTACACAGCTACAAGAGATCACACCATTTGCTTCCTTTGAGTATATGTCCTAGTTCAGTGTTGCCAAGAGTTACAGTACTTTTGTGCTTATATAAGAGTGAAACCTTCCCTCATATCTTGTTATCTGAGATTCGAAATTGAGTAATCGATCCTGTAAGATTTGGGTACATCCACAATACTTCTCGGGATTTTATTTCGTAATACTTGTATTATGATATTACTGCTCGCTGAATATCTTCATAACTGTACTCCGTAGATCTATATAAGTTTTAGAAACTTCTTATTGAGCAGCAACTTATTATATACGGATCTTTTCTTTTTGATATGCTCCACCACCCCCTCCAACAAAGTTTTGCGTCAATATTCCTCTTCAGATACTCAGCACTGTTCGTATATGGCATAATTAATTTTTATTGGTCTATAAACAGTTAGATTGTGAGTTGACATTTTTTATTATGACTTGCGTGTTGCAGTTTTCTGGTTGCTTCTTCGCTATTATCTCCAAACACATAGCAAAAAACTAAATTATGAAACATAAAAATACTACTAGGCTTGAAACATGATTTGTTTGGTTAATTCTACATTTTTCTGTCAGAAACCTTCAAATTTATCAAAGCACAATTCGAATTTAATCGGGAACGCTTGACTGTGGCGCGGCGTTTTCTTTTCCTTGGCACGTAATTGCGACAAGGGTGTTTCTTTGGCGTCGCGGGCCCCAAAATATTTATAGGAAAAACCGAGGAAGGGCTGCGGTGGCGCGGCGCTCGTTTAAATGATGGCGGCGGAGTGGTTTCTTTTTCGCGGAGAAAGTCGGCAATTTGTAGCCCGTCTTGTAAAATATTATTTTGTCAGCCAGACTCCCGACTCGGTTCTGCCTAATGTACTGCCGCCTCGTAAGCAGCGGAGAAATGGCACGGCATAATTTTATTTCGTCGCTTTCGGCGACTAGGTAATAAAAATAGTTCGTATCAGAGGGAAAATCTACTTTTTAACCTTCATATTTCTATTGTTTTATGTATATAGTGTCAAAAACTAATTAGCAATTATACTGGCAATTTTCAAATAATATCACTTAACACGTCAATTGAAAAGTTCCCGGCCTACCATAGTAAAACACATTTTTTTGGCAAAATTAGTTTTTTCCAACATAATTCCCTTGAACTGATTATAGCGGCCCCCCAACTTTCCGATACCATTTTTGTAGTACGATTTGTCATTTGCTTCAAAATAGGCCTCCATTTCGGCGATCACCTCTTCATTGGACGAAAATTTCTTCCCAGCGAGCATACTTTTGAGATCTGAGAACAGAAAATAGTCGCTGGGGGCAGACCTAGAGAATACGGTAAATGGATTGATATTTGCCATCGTTTTCACTGACTTGTGACACGGTGCAATGTCTTGGTAAAGCAGCACTTTCTTTTGCTTCAAATGCGGCCGTTTTCCGGCGATTTTATCCTTCAAACGGTCCAATAATGCTATGTAATAGTCGCTGTTGATGGTACTTCCTTTTTCAAGGTAGTCATGAAAATTATTCCATACGCATCCCAAAATACAGACGCCATAACCTTGCCAGCCAACTGTTGCGTTTTCTCACGCTTTGGAATGGGTTCATCGTGTGCAGTCCACTCAGATGACTATCGATTGGACCTCGGAGTGAAATGATGGAGCCATGTTTCATCCATTGTTACATATCGATGCAAAATCTCGGGTTTATTACGCTTGATCATCTCTAAACACTACTCCGAATCACCAACTCGTCGTTGTTTTTAGTCAAAAGAGAGCTTGCGCGGCAACCACTTTGCACAGAGCTTTCTCATGCCCAAATATTTGTGAATTATATGATGTACACGTTCAGTTGATATCTTTAGAGTGTCTGCTATTTCATCCAGTTTCAATTTATGGTAATTCAAAATCATTTTGTAGATTTTTTAAATATTTTTTTCGGTAACAACCTCTTTTGTGTGTCCACTACTTTCACCGCATTCGGTGCTCATTTCACCACGTCTAAACTTAACATACGAATCCTTAATAACAAAAGTTGCTTCACTTAAAATGTTATAATCCATAAACTAATGATCCCATATACACGCATCTTTTGAGGGTTAGGGCTAACTAAAAAATATATGGATTTAATTCTAGTAGTGTCATCTATGTGTTAGGATGGGGACTTTTCAATTGAACTGTTATTGATTAGAGTCTCCTCCTTCTGTTTAACCTGGCCAACTTTTTCGACTAGAAGTTATCCGGTCTTGACCGGCCTGGTTACTGACGTGACTGAGATTATTATTCCTTGTCTGATTGTCCACTGTTACTTATAAAGGCATTTACCGTTACAATCACAAACATACAGTACATCCATGCCCCAGCAGGATTCGAACCCCCGACTATCGCAACAGTAGATAGTCGAAGGTCCTGTCGTGTTAGCCGCAGTGGCCAAGACTGCAACCCGTTAATTGTCAATGTGGAAAACGTGAGATATCACTCCACTTTCGGGAGTATACGCTGGATTTCACTTCGAGCAACTATGGAAGCTAAATATGTCCCCCTAAAATTATTAAACTTCTTCAGGTATCTTAGGATGGTCCCGTAGCTGCGTGTGAATGTGGAATGTTCTCTCAAATTCATCTAAAACGATTCATCTTGTAAAGAGTGAGGCCCTATGACCAGCGAATATAGCGAACCAGTGATATAAAGCTTGGTAGAACCACAGTGGTTGAGGCATTTTTTCGTAGATCATATTCAGGATATAACTGCTTTTATGTTCAGTTTATGATTATGATAAGACAATAAATAACCTCTTCAGTTATCTACTTAAGTCACAAATAATTGTATCTTAAAATAAAAACCCTGAACAGAATGTTCCATAAAATAAAAAAATGTTAATTCTAATTAAAAAAATTGAGAAAATACACTCATACACACGTCCGCGTAATGAAGGGACGAGCTGGCTGCAGACGGCACCACAAGATACCCACTGACCGTAAAGCGGGTATTAAACAATATCGCGGCACTGCGTTCTTTTGTTTGGCCGTAATCTGGCCTGTACGGGTCCCCCTCCCGTCAGCTGCCTCACATTTTAATACACGTAAAATTAAAATTAGGCCTTCATTTGCATGGCATAATGGGGAAAAACCGGCCAAAACTTTCGCCTGTCTTTCTCGGTGAGCGGCTTAAGCTTCACCCCCAACCGCCTTCCGAGCCCCCACACCCCCTCTCTCTCGGGCCCTCGTCGACGTAAACGTCAAATCTGAACAAAAACATCACGTTTCCAGCAAATGTTCCTACCGAAATATCTCATTTTAATTTTTTAATACATAAATATTAGCGGAACTATCGACTGAAAACAGTCGAAACAGTCGATAATCGCAAAACAGTCGATAGTCAAAAAACTAGCGACTGAAAATAGCAATTCCTATTTTGAGTCAAATGCACGGTTCAACTGTTTCTTTCAATTCGTAATGTCAGACGGAGATGTACCAATCACTTCGTGTATAAATTGTGAGAGAGGAAAGGACGGAGATAACTGCTTGGGGCAGTAAATTTTATATGTGGTTATATTTTCCAACGGTAGTATAAGAGAAACGGAGATGTATACATTCCTTCACGAACTAACTTTAAAAAAGAAAAGGAAAAAAATAATTACTGAATACTGTTATAATAATAATAATACATAACATGCAATTTATAATTAAATTTTAAACGAAGTAAAATTATTTTTATATTTGAATGTTCTGTAGATCTGTAAAAAAGAATGGAATTTTTCTATAGAATGGAATAATACACCACAAATGATTCATTGTGTTTTAATGTGTTTATTGTTATTTTTGTAATAATATACTATAATAAATATACACAATAGAACTTAAAGAAAACCTAAAAAGTAAAAATATACAATAAACATAAATACTATATAAAAATTAAACATATATCTATATTAACAAAAATCGAGAAAGTAATCCAAATATTACTTACTAGCGACCCGCCCCGGCTTCGCACGGGTGCAATGCTGATACTAAATTAAATACACTACAGAAAAAATATGAACGTTGTATATAAAAACATAGCGGCCCGCTCCGACTTTGCACGGGCATAAAATATATATGCCTATGTCACTCAATGAAAACATGATTAAAATCGATCCAGTATTTTTGGTTCATTCATTACTGCCCTTGGCCTGCACACATTAAATTTGGAGTAAAACAATTCCTCTTCCCCTATACTTACTATGAAGATTTCCTGTTATCTTTGGAATATCTAAATTCATACAATTTTTATTACATTACACATTTTTAAACGCAAATTTTAAATTTGTAATATCTCCGAAAATATTTGTTTAATTTACATGCTGTAAGGAACCATATTGATCTATATTAATTGCACACTGTATTTAAGGTACTTAATTCGATAAGGATTAATGCCGTATTGCTTAAAATAGCTTCGTAAATAAGCCATTTTCTCACGTAAAAAGTAAACAATAAAAATGGTTAATGTGGGTTATCCCTAAAAGATAAACATATACCATCGCGGACTTTTTTGTAGACCTTTTTATGGTGTACAATACTGTAGTACATTAATTTGATCTAACTCGTAGGGTTAGGCAGCGTTTTTGCTAATTGCTAAATAAGCCTAAAAAAATAGGTTAATTTACGACATCACGTTAGAAACCTCTAAAATTAGCAATGTTGCCTTAGTATATTATGCATGTATTATACATATAAACCTTCCTCTTGAATCACTCTACCTATTGAAAAAAACCGCATCAAAATCCGTTGCGTAGTTTTAAAGATTTAAGCGCACATAGGGATATAGGGACAGAAAAGGCGACTTTGTTTTATACTATGTAGTGATTATTGCCATAAAAACGGTCAAAAATATTTTACTATTTACCATTAACAATTTTAAGCTTTTTACCCAATTACATTAACAATTTTGAAAAATATTGTAACAAAATGCTACAATATTAATTTAATATGCAATATATTGTTATTTACAAGTCAACTACCAAAAAATCATAAAACTACATATATTACATATAAACTTATGTGAGTATAAATTAGGTACATTTTTGTCAAGGTCGCGGCAAGGGACGACAGAGCCAGAACATTAACTGAAACAGTCGATAGTAAATAGTAAAAGAATCAGTCAGACCAAAACAGTCGATAGTAAAAAGTAGTGAATTACTAAACAGTTGGTAGTTAATTTCAGTCGATAGTTCCAAACATTAATAAGTATTTACAGTAAGTTTATTGCATTAGATTGTTGACATTTTGAAAATAACTTGTGGAGAAACAAAAACTAATGAGTTTTTTAAAAGTGCAGTACAAAAGCTGACTTGGAGATCCAGGAATGCCATCAAACGACACTTGTTGAGATATAACGACAACCTTTTTGGTATAAAAGCTGTGTTTATTTTACGGGTTCTTTAATTAAGAATGGTACTATAATTAGTGTGTGTAATGAGTAATTTATTTCTGATTATTCATCTAAATAAACTGACCTGAAATTGAACTAGAAATACTTGAGAGTTTAATAATATATATATATATATATATATATATATATATATATATATATATATATATATATAAACAGCGAAAAGTTCTACTATTATTTATTTTATTTTATAGAAATTAAGTAAGGGCCAATATCAATAGCTTTAAGTCACTATGAGACAAAAGTTAGCAACGACTCAAGAGTACTAAACTGTGTCTTATTGTTTTGTTGTGTAATGAGTTATACTAAAAGATAAAAACAGTGAAAAATGCTACTAACTTTTATTTTATTTATTTTTTTAAATTTAGTTTCGACTAAATGTATTTTATTAGATACTAAGTAAGGGCTAATGACTCCTACTTGATAAATACATAGTTTAAAGTCGCTGTAGAGATAAATTGTAAGTTAGTTGGCTATGATATATTAACAAATAAAAAAACAATTAATTTACTTTTATTCCGTTATAACATAAACTAAGCAAATTAAATGCTTTGTATTTAATTGATATGCGAAACTAATTTCTAACAAAATTTACGGCAACGTATTATTAAAACCATTGGCGAGCGGGATGCCCTATTGTGAAGGATACTTTCCTTAAAGCCGCAGAGCTAAGCTACATCATGCACGTCCGGCACGGGGGAAGGGGATTAGGCAGGGAACCATAAATCAGTTGTATCTTAAATTCCCTCTCCGCAACTCCTAATTTTCTATTTGGCAACGGCCGGTGTTTTATTCACGTCAATTAGCGCTATTAGTGCGAGGCCCGTTTCTTTATACAATTACGTCCTGAAGTCGGCAAGGGCTACGTTCTGTTGAGGCCAGGAAATAAATTCGCCTGATGAGTGCTATTCAGAACATCCCCACTCGCTGATAATGGCGCGTACGTATAAGGAAGAAGGGTGAGGAGGCGGCGACGACGACGACTATAGCAGCGCGCCTCCCAACGGCCGTTTCACAAAGCACGCGTGCCAAACGTCATTATTTTGTTATGGTCTCAAATTGGTTTTTACAAATCACCAAATCTCACAAAATCCTTAAAAATCTATGTATAGTTAACACTCAGATTTCGTTCAGTTTGGCTTTGACATAACGGGTCATTTGAAAAGTCCCCGGACTGACACACAGATGGCGCTACTAGAATTAAATCCATATGTTTTTTGGTTAGCCCTAACCCCCAAAAGAAGCGTGTATAAATTTGACAGTTGTCAGATCATTTGTTTTTGAATTATAGCAGTTCGAGTGAAGCTAGCAACTTTTGTTATTGTGAAAAAAATGGATAAAAAGGAATTTCGCGTGTTAATAAAAAATTGCCTTTTGAAGGGAAAATATATAGTTGAAGCAAAAACCTGATGCCGAGTTTCGGGACACTGCCCCAGGAAAATCAACCATCAAGGATTTTTTTAAAAATATATTTTAAAGTCTCCTTTTACCAACTAGGGTTTTATCTGGACTGGACCTAAAGTTTAACGTGGGCTCCGAACCACGGTCCTCAACTTTAGAAATCATCCCAGAAGACATCCGGTCTTACCCAGCCTGGTTACTGGCGTGACTGGGATCATTTTCCTTTCGGATTTTAAACTCTTGCCTAGAACATTCACAAATTTTAAACAATCATAAAAATAAATTTTCGACTATGCCCCAACAAGATTCGAAACCGCGGCTAGCGCAACAGTAGGAGGACCGTCCCATCGCCTTTACCACTGCGCTACCAAGCCGGCCACCATGAAGGATTGTTATGCTAAGTTTAGACGTAGTGAAATGAGCACCAAAGAAGGTAAACGCAGTGGACGCCCAAAAGAGGTTGTTTGAAACATTAAAAAAATCCACAAAATGATTTTGAATGACCGTAAATTGAAATTGAATGAAATAGCAGACACCGTAAAGATATGGTGAGTTTTTCACAGAGTATTCCAGTTTTCTTTTCATTTTAACTCTATTTATTTAAATATTCATTTGTCTATTCATTTATCTATTTAGTTATCGATTCATTTAACAATTCAGTTATCTATTTATGTATCTATTTAATTATCTATTAATTGATCTATTCAGTTTTCTGTTAATTTATCTATTCAGTTATCAATTTATTCTGAACATTCTAAACTATTTATTTATTTAATTATTATAATTCATAATCACTATAAATCAAAGGTAATAGTTTTATGGTTGCAACTGTAAATATAAATTGTAGCTGTCTTATAAACCAGAGGCTAATGCCATAGTGGCCAAAGTTTCTGATGTACAGTTGATGATCTATGGATAATTTGAAGCATACATAAACGCCACCGAAAGTGGTTTCTACTGGCTCTTGATGGCAGCGTATCTAGCATGGTGGCTTTTAGCTTTCTCCCTTGTACGCATTGCACGTCCATCATAGCTGGAGCTGAAGAAGTGAGTGCTCTAGTAACAGTACTGTTCATTTGTTTATTTATTTTAAAAATACAGCTTAATCCTAGCGGGGCCTACAAACCTTAGTGACAATAGATCTCGCGCGTTATCCCTTGATCACAATGCACGTAATTATTGTTAGTGTTAGGATATGAGCTGGTACGTCGCGTGCTATCCCTTCGTACAGTGTGCACATGTCATACTTCATCCATGCATAGTTTAACATTGCTCTCAGATATCGCTATTGTCTCTCATGATTATTCTCTAATGACACGTTTGATGATATGACTATCGGCATTGAAAACTCAACAGATTAACGTACAAATTCAATTACCAGTCAATTATCAGTATCATTACCGTTGTTAATCAACCTGGCCGATAATTCCTTTAATAATTATACGGCTGATTTAAAGTTCTTTATATCTTACTGTCATTCTCGAAAATTGGTTGCTCAGGTACTTTTTTATCTATTTCAGAACTGTCGCCCGACTATTTCCACAATAGACGTTTACCACCTGTTTACTTTTAGTTTAATTGATTTATTGTTGTCTGTAAGTGCTTTATATGATGTTTGTTATAATTATGTATATATTTTCTTGTAATTAAAATAAACAATTATCCTTTAAGAATAATTATTAATGTTTTTTATTTACGCATTTAGATAACGCAAAACCAACAAAACCAGAGCGAAGAAATGCAGACCCCGCAGCTTTGTTTCTTATCGCTGGCGGTGTGCTTCTCAACATCTCCTTCTGTACTCTTTCGCGTCAGCAGCATCGGTCCCATCTCGGCCTAATAAGCTGGCAAACAGAAGCATGCGAGATCGACAGATTCCCGCTGTTATTTGCCGATACCGCGCCGAACCGCTCTAACTATATTACAGTCAAACACACTTTTACGGCGTGTGTCGATGTCTGGGGGCTATTTGATACCATCGAGCACGGTCCCGCGTAGGGGAGATCCGATTCAGAATTCTGAAATCGAAAGAAAACTGCCTAATTATTCATTTACGTTAGAGTACGTACAGTGTGATATACACTGGCAATCAGGATTTTCACTGAAAGGGTTTGATAATTACAATCATTTATTGCTTAAAACTTTGAACTTAAAGCAAAAACAATATGTTTTAATCGATTAAACGTGCCTTGGGATTATTAAGACTTGTTCTCTCCACCATCTGTTCTGCTTGACTATTTCATAAGAACGTTAAGTCATACTAATCAAGTATCACCATATTCGCCTGATTTAGGTCGGTCAGATTTCAAGTTTTCCTTCCAATTTTAAAAAAGTTGCTGTACTATCATTCGATTCAGCGAAAAATTCTTTATAATTTCTCTAATAACACGGAAATGAAAGCAAAAAATTATAAAAACTCTAAATAATCCATCTGATAAAGATAAAATTATCACAACACGACACATTTTTTGACAGCACACTTTTCATTGCGTATCTTAGAAACTATCAGGTGCATAAAAATTATTATAGCACTATTCAATTCACCGTAAAATTCTGCACAACTCGTGTAATTTTCATTATCCTGTGATTATTTGAACATAAATGACAGCAAGAATATTTTTTCTATAATACTTGTAATAAACTCGCAAGTTATTCAACGGAAATGACGGAAAAAAATATATAAAAATAACAAAAAATCGTAAATTATTACAACTTTAAATGTGTAGCTTAAAAACGAAAGGTTGCCCAAAATTATTTATATTATTCGATTAGGGGTAAAATAATCTCTATAATTTTCATTATTCTGTAATTACATGAACGGAAATAACAGTAAAAATTTAAAAAATAAATTGCACAAATAAAATCAAGTAATTAAATCAAATCAACAACAAATCACAAAATTTCAGGACTATATATATATGGAAAAAGTGTTAATTTTTTTTACCTCTCAGATCAAGAAACAACTCTCAAATTATATGTATTTTAAGGCAAAAGAAACAATCATTCTAGCTAAATTTCCCCAGAATTTATAGTTTCTGAGATATGTGACATAAACAGAATTCCACTTATTTTTTGTAAATACATATTTCATTACAAGACTTCAAAACCACAGAGCGCATAAAAATTATTATACCACCATTCGATTCAGCATAAATTTCTACACTATTCGTGTAATTTTCATTATCCTATGATTATTTGAATGTAAATGGCCCCAAGAAACTTAAAAATGGTAAAAAACGCAAATTTTCACGACTATATATATGGAAACAGTGTTAATTTTTTTTACCTCTCAGATCAAGATACAACTCTCAAATTATATGTATTTTAAGGCAAAAGAAACAAAAATCCTAGTTAAATTTCCCTAGAATTTATAGTTTCTGAGATACGTGACATAAACAGAATTCCACTTATTTTTTGTAAATACATATTTCATTACAAGACTTGAAAACCACAGAGCGCATAAAAATTATTATACCACCATTCGATTCAGCATAAATTTCTACACTATTCTTGTAATTTTCATTACCCTATGATTATTTGAACGTAAATGGCACCAAGATATTTAAAAATGGTAAAAAACGCAAATTTTCACGACTATATATATGGAAAAAGTGGCAATTTTTTTTACCTCTCAGATCAAGATACAACTCTCAATTTATATGTATTTTAAGGCAAAAGAAACAAAAATCCTAGTTAAATTTCCCTAGAATTTATAGTTTCTGAGATACGTGACATAAACAGAATTCCACTTATTTTTTGAAAATACATGTTTCATTACAAATCTTGAAAACCAAAAAGCGCATAAAAATTACTATACCACCATTCGATTCAGCATAAATTTCTACACTATTCGTGTAATTTTCATTATCCTATGATTATTTGAACGTAAATGACTCCAAGTAACTTGAAAATTGGCAAGAAATCACAAATTTTCACGACTATATATATGGAAAAAGTGTTAATTTTTTTTACCTCTCAGATCAAGATACAACTCTCAAGTTATATGTATTTTAAGGCAAAAGAAACAATCATCCTAGCTAAATTTCCCCAGAATTTATAGTTTCTGAGATACGTGACATAAACAGAATTCCACTTATTTTTTGTAAATACATATTTCATTACAAGACTTGAAAACCACAGAGCGCATAAAAATTATCATACCACCATTCGATTCAGCATAAATTTCTACACTATTCGTGTAATTTTTATTATCCTATGATTATTTGAACGTAAATGGCACCAAGAAACTTAAAAATGGTAAAAAAACGCAAATTTTCACGACTATATATATGGAAAAAGTGCCAAAATTTTTGTCTCTTTGAAAATGACAAAACTAGACCACAGACTGAAGGCTGGACTAGTATGAAAGACAGAACAGTCAGGACACAACTCTTCCCAGTGTTAATCATCACAGTGTTAGCCAGAATCATCAACCAACAGTCTCATCGATGTAATCCCAGCAAATTACCTATTTATAAGAAAAACAACTTCACAAACGCCAACAGCCACCTGAAAACTCACGTTTCCTACCCCGACACGGTCCCATAACGCCGGCCTCGAGATTATCACCCCCGGGGTAAAAGAGATACCTTCTTAATTAGCCTCCCTACATGCGGGATAAGAAGGTTTGTTTTAATAAGTGCCGTCGAGAACGAATTGACACTCCCTGATACAGTACAGCATCAGTGCGGATTAACTCAATATTTACTGATGAAAATTGACTGGGTGCGAGGAGTGTGGGGGCCGTCTTCGTCTTCGGCGGAGGCTTTTTCGCGAAAGATTAGAAACTACGGGCCCACGGCCGGAATCTCTTTCTCTCGCTCTCGCTCTCGCTGGCTCAAAAACGACGAGGATTAGTAAAGTTTTTGGTGGTGCGGGACGGAGGGCGGGGAGTAGGTATGGTGGCAGGTCGTCCGGGGGGAGGGGCGCGCGTGCACCAAAAAGGCTCGATCTTTCGACGAGTAATTGAAAATCCCAAATTAAAATCAATAGGATGGGGTTATCTGCATGGGATCTACATCTGATTTGGGGGGGTCCAAGGAACGAGGAAACGTTTCCGGTGTGGTGATGGATCGATTGTGGATTATTGGTCCTAGTGGAAGAGCCGGGAGGTTAAATACTACAAGAAAACGATAATACAAGTGGTTTTATAAATCCTACAGAGAATGCCGTTGCGATACTTAATGTTTTATGTTAAAATATCAAGATACAAGTCTCAAATTATATGTATTTTAAGGCAATATAAACGAAAATCCCTGTTAAATTGATCTGGAAATTATAGTTTTTGAGATATGTGACATAAACAGAAATCCACCTGTTTTTTGAAAATACACTTTTCACTACATATCTTAAAAATTTAATATTTTATAAAAATTATTGTATAAATAACTAGCGACCCGCCCCGGCTTCGCACGGGTGCAGTGCTGATACTAAATTAAATACACTACAGAAAAAATATGAACGTTGTATATAAAAACATAGCGGCCCGCTCCGACTTTGCACGGGCATAAAATATATATGCCTATGTCACTCAATGAAAACATGATTAAAATCGATCCAGTATTTTTGGTTCATTCATTACTGCCCTTGGCCTGCACGCATTAAATTTGGAGTAAAACAATTCCTCTTCCCCTATACTTACTATGAAGATTTCCTGCTATCTTTGGAATATCTAAATTCATACAATTTTTATTACATTACACATTTTTAAACGCAAATTTTAAATTTGTAATATCTCCGAAAATATTTGTTTAATTTACATGCTGTAAGGAACCATATTGATCTATATTAATTGCACACTGTATTTAAGGTACTTAATTCGATAAGGATTAATGCCGTATTGCTTAAAATAGCTTCGTAAATAAGCCATTTTCTCACGTAAAAAGTAAACAATAAAAATGGTTAATGTGGGTTATCCCTAAAAGATAAACATATACCATCGCGGACTTTTTTGTAGACCTTCTTATGGTGTACAATACTGTAGTACATTAATTTGATCTAACTCGTAGGGTTAGGCAGCGTTTTTGCTAATTGCTAAATAAGCCTAAAAAAATAGGTTAATTTACGACATCACGTTAGAAACCTCTCAAATTAGCAATGTTGCCTTAGTATATTATGCATGTATTATACATATAAACCTTCCTCTTGAATCACTCTATCTATTCACTCTAAAAAAACCGCATCAAAATCCGTTTGCTTAGTTTTAAAGATTTAAGCGCACATAGGGATATAGGGACAGAAAAGGCGACTTTGTTTTATACTATGTAGTGATAATAAAATTCATAAAATAAAATTCTTTATCATTGATATTTGCATTATCCTGCAATTATTTGAAAGATTATGACAGCAAAAAATATGATAATTTCAAAAAATCGCAAATTTTCACGACTATATATAGAAAATTATATGAGCGTTTATTTTGAAGAAGACAAAGACGAAATAGTTTCGACACAGTCATAAAATAATGTTCCTGATAATAAAACGCAAAAAAAGGATAAAAATAATAATTATGGTAATTAAATTACCTTAGAGTTTAAAATTTTGTAGAATATAAGACAGAAAGATATAGATAAGATATCTTACAAGTCTCCTTTACATAAGTTCAATTTTAATTACATTTCAATTCACTGAAGTTTGAACATATTGTTACCATCACATCATATCACATTTTTTGTATTTTCTTGAGTTATTGTCATTTAATTCATAAAATGTGCCGCTAAGAGACACTGTCTGAGAGTTCACGTTCAAATTTCTTAAAGTATTAAATGAGTTGAGCGTTTCTTTCGAAGAAGAAAAAGACGTAATAGTTTCGCACAGTCAGCAAATAATATTCCTGATAATAAAACGCAAAAACGATAAAAATAATAAATATGGTAATTAAATTACCTTAGAGTTAAAAATTTTGTAGAATATAACATATACTTGAAAACCTGGTTATACTAGTCTCCTTTACAAAAGTTCAATTCTAATTACATTTCACTTCACTGAAGTTTAAACATATTGTTACCATCACATCATATCACATTTTTTGTATTTTCTTGAGCTATTGTCATTTAATTCAAAAAATGTGCTGCTAAGAGACACTGTCTGAGAGTTCACGTTCAAATTTCTTAAAGTATTAAATGAGTTGAGCGTTGACCTCGAAGCAGATGAAGAAATATTTTCGAACAGAAGAAGGAATAGAAGAGAAAATATTTGCGGATAAGTCTGCACCAAAAATAAGCATTGTAGGAATAAATATTTTAATCAAAATTAATTGGTACGAAAACAATCATCATCATATCTAACAAATTACGGGCAATTTAGACGACTATTGACTCACACGTCCTGGCTGGTTCATTTTTAAATCCAATCTAATTGTTTAGCGCAAGAAAAACTCATTCAGTGGGCGGCACGATGTTTAATATCCCGACCATTCCCCAAAAACAACCGACCACGGCTGCTATTTGTAAATAACCTTCCCCCGCAACCGTCCGCCGCCCTCCAAACGAACTAATTGGTGAGATTGCTCCAGTTCAAAGGACCGTGAATTGGCCGTTACAAGCGCAAACAGGACGCCGTTGACCTCCGGTCCCATTACGGATCCCCTGACCGGTTGACGTCACCTTTGACCGATCCACGCCAGCGCCGTCTAACGGTTGCGGTCGACTTTAAAGCGTTAGAGAGGAGAAACGAGTCCGTAATACCTAAACATACACTTTTTGATATTTCTAATTACGAATATAAAAAGTGGGCGTGGAAACTGTACCAATTAGGGCGCTATTGCAGTCCTAGCACGTTTAAAATGACACGAGACGTGACAGTGTGGGAGTGTCCAGGGTAATTCGACGTCAGCTCCGTAGTTCCTCACAATGTCTGGGGTAATTACCGTTCATCCCTACTAAAAGATATCTTGGCTGCTATTTTGAACTTTCTCTCGATGTGTAATTTTCGAGTTTTGCAAAATGACAAGTAAAAGCTATAGGGTTGGTTATCTGTTAACTTAAATATGCTCTCGGAAGGATGTAACAGGTCAATTGAAAAGTCCCCGGCCTGATGCACACATGACGCTACTAGAATTAAATCCATATATTTTATAGTTAGCCCTAATCCTCAAAAGATGCGTGAATAAATTTGACAGCGGTCGGATCATTAGTTTGTGAATTATAGCATTTTGAGTGAAGCAACTTCTGTTATTGTGAAAAAAAAATGGATAAAAAGGAAAAGGAATTTTGTGTTGTGTTAATAAAATATTGCTTTTTGAAGGGAAAAAATACAAAATTTTGGCTTGATGCCGAGTTACCGGACACTGCCCCAGGAAAATTAACCATCAAGGATTAGTATGCATAGGAAAATTAACCATCAAGATAGTAAGTTTAGACGTAGAAAAATGAGCACCGAAGACGGACTAAACATATCAACTGAACAAGTACATCATATCATTCCGAATATTTTACGTGAAAGCTCTGTGCAAAGTGGGTGCCGCGCGAGCTGCAATAATAAACCCTAGTTTTTGCGACAATATATGACAATGGATGAAACATAGGTCCATCATTTTACTCCGAAGTCCAATCGACAGTCATCCGAGTGGATTG
Source organism: Rhynchophorus ferrugineus (assembly GCF_030347505.1). Lineage (NCBI taxonomy): Eukaryota > Metazoa > Arthropoda > Insecta > Coleoptera > Curculionidae > Rhynchophorus > Rhynchophorus ferrugineus. The sequence goes on from NW_027472586.1 coordinate 793,233, forward strand.
CATATATTGAACCCGCTCCAAAGCGTGGGAAAACGCAACAGTCAGCTGGCAAGGTTATTGCGTCTGTATTTTGGGATGCGTATGGAATAATTTTCATTGACTACCTTGAAACTTTTTCAAGCACCATCAACAGCGACTATTACATAGCGTTATTGGACCGTTTGAAGGACGAAATCGACCGAAAAACAGCCGCATTTGAAGAAAAAGAAACTGCTACTTCATCAAGACAATACACCGTGTCACAAGTCAGTAAAAACCATGGCAAAAATCCATGAATTGTGTATCGAATTGCGTCCTCATCTACCGTATTCCCCAGATCTGGCCACCAGTGACTATTTCCTGTTCTCAGATCTCAAAAGAATGCTCGCTAGGAAGAAATGTTCGTCGAATGAAGAGGTGATCGCCGAAACTGTGGCCTATTTTGAAGCAAAGGACAAATGGTTGCTATAATCAGTGTATCGCCCTTGGAGGGAATTATGTTGAATAAAAAAACTAATTTTGACAAAAAAATGTGTTTTACTATGGTAAGCCGGGGACTTTTCAATTGACCTGTTAAATATCAGAAGGTGTTTAGGATCAAAGAAAGAGAACCATAATAAGTAGCGAAATAAAAAAAGCTACATGTCAGTGTTCAATAAGTTCACAAATTTGAAACATCATTTAAAAAATATAGGATTGTAAAAATGCTTTTATTTATAATGTCTCTTAACTTCTTTACTCTTATTATACCATCATTGCAAACGTATTTCAAAAGGACTGAAAAATAACTATTGCTTCATCACTACATAGTATAAAACAAAGTCGCCTTTTCTGTCCCTATATCCCTATGTGCGCTTAAATCTTTAAAACTACGCAACGGATTTTGATGCGGTTTTTTTTCAATAGATAGAGTGATCCAAGAGGAAGGTTTATATGTATAATACATGCATAATATACTAAGGCAACATTGCTAATTTTAGAGGTTTCTAACGTGATGTCGTAAATTAACCTATTTTTTTAGGCTTATTTAGCAATTAGCAAAAACGCTGCCTAACCCTACGAGTTAGATCAAATTAATGTACTACAGTATTGTACACCATAAAAAGGTCTACAAAAAAGTCCGCGATGGTATATGTTTATCTTTTAGGGATAACCCACATTAACCATTTTTATTGTTTACTTTTTACGTGAGAAAATGGCTTATTTACGAAGCTATTTTAAGCAATACGGCATTAATCCTTATCGAATTAAGTACCTTAAATACAGTGTGCAATTAATATAGATTAATATGGTTCCTTACAGCATGTAAATTAAACAAATATTTTCGGAGATATTACAAATTTAAAATTTGCGTTTAAAAATGTGTAATGTAATAAAAATTGTATGAATTTAGATATTCCAAAGATAGCAGGAAATCTTCATAGTAAGTATAGGGGAAGAGGAATTGTTTTACTCCAAATTTAATGCGTGCAGGCCAAGGGCAGTAATGAATGAACCAAAAATACTGGATCGATTTTAATCATGTTTTCATTGAGTGACATAGGCATATATATTTTATGCCCGTGCAAAGTCGGAGCGGGCCGCTATGTTTTTATATACAATGTTCATATTTTTTCTGTAGTGTATTTAATTTAGTATCAGCATTGCACCCGTGCGAAGCCGGGGCGGGTCGCTAGTCTTTTGATAAAATTCAGAAGTCACAAAAAAGTTTAATAAGAGTAAAATGTACAATCCGCATATATATCGAATGCATTTTGTTAAAATAGAAGTATCAAGAAGAAAACAACTTGATCTAGCACAGAGAAAACACTTTTTTTCAAAAAGGAGACAATATATAAGGTTTGTAAGGTAAGGGACGGGAATTTTTTTTTAATATTTTAAATTTATATTGCAATTATTGACGCAGAATAGCAGGAGAAGGAGTTTTGAATGTTTTACTGTACTACTACCATAGAATATAAAATGTTTGTATATGTATATAATTTATATGATTTTTAATACATTACCAGGATTTATATTTCATACAAACATATGGTAATTTTTTTTTGGACAGGAAAATTACGTGAAAAATAATGACATATACGAGTAAACCTTTATAGTATAGTGTGGAGATGCAGTGAGTGATTATGGAAAGCACACTTTTGTAAATGTATTTCATATTTGTTATTGTTTAGTCGTAAATTTAATACGCGAGAATTTTTTTTACTTTAAATAACCACAGATACAGTGAAGTGAACTATTGCCCAAGAACTACAATCGAACTTCATCAGAACAACTGGTTTTTTCAAATACTTAAAACTGTATTAGATTAGATGTCATCTGCTAGTCACAATATCGTGATTAGTCATGACAAAATACCTGTCAGTGAACTCACAAGGAGATTAATGTAAATGAGTGAAAGTTGAATAAATTCGATCATACTCCTTTAGATTCAGTGATCTAACACTAGGTCCAGAGATTTAACAGAAGAAATTTTACTATTATTATTATGAAAAAAAATTATCATCATTTCTTCTGGAAAGGAAATAAAGGAAACTTTCAAGGAAAATATTAATGTGTTAAAAACAATTTGAGTTTATTAAAGTTATTAATCGTATGTCTTGATGTCATTGGAGGGAGAAAAAAAGGGAGACAGGAAGAAAAAACAAGAAGACTGATCATTTTTGGCGAAGGAGCGCGACTCGCGAATTTATATATATATATATATATATATATATATATATATATATATATATATATATATATATATATATATATATATATATATATATATATATAATACACACACACAAAAAGCTTTTCTTTGGGAAATTAGTCGTCGTTTCCGAGGCAGATTTATCGCCGGGCTATGCAGGTGTGTGAGCGGCGCAACGTAAAATATGAAATACACCGCGTCAGGGCCTTTGATTTATTAGCTATGTTCATTAAATAGCAGTGGCTTTTCAGCGTACCACGCATCATATTACCGGTTGGTATCCGACCCTTCTCGTCTTCGTCGAGCCCCCGCCGCCACCCCCGAGGCCCGAGCGCCGCGATCCGGGAACAGTCGCCCGAATGAAACGAGGGAATTTAATTTACGAGCTAGATTTCGTTTGGTTCGCAACGGTTCCGTAAAACTCGCCAATATTATTGCTCCTGGAGTTGCTTTGAGGAACTGATCTCTAATCTGCAATGCGATTGTTTTCCTTCAATTTATAGTAGAGAATTAAGATACAAATAAGTCCAATTTTGAATCTAGCAATTATATTATAAGTGAGCATCCACCTGTATCAGAAAAATTAGCGGTAACAACATTCTGAATCGGTTTTTATAAATATTATGGTATTCCCCAGGAGACAATTTTTTTACAGTATTATGGAATTCCCTACACTAAAAGGGAAAATACCCAAGTCCCGCCCTCAATCAAGGACCCAACAATGGAGGTGGACCTATAAAACCCCGACACAGCAACTAGACGGTCTCTTCTTTCTCCGAGCTCCTTCGAGCAGCTATGTCGTCAACTGTAAATTGTTAATCACTCGAATAAACCATAAATAATCACTTTACTAGGTGCCCATTCTTCAATGATCACATAACAGGCAATTGAAAAAAAGGTCCCTGGCCTGACACCTAGATGGCGCTACTAGAAATAAATCCATGTTTTTTTTTTTAGTTAGCCCTAACCCTCAAAAGATGAGTTTATAAATTTGACAGCTGTCGGATCAGTAGTTTGTGAATTATAGCATTTTAAGTGAAGCAACTTTTGTTATTGTTAAAAAATCAATATAAAGGAATTTCGTGTGTTGATAAAATATCGATTTTTGAAGGGAAAATACAGTTGAAACAAAAACTTGGCTTGATGCCAAGTTTCCGGACACTGCCCCAAGAAAACCAACCATCAAGGATTGCTATGATAAGTTTAGACTTGGTGAAATGAGCACTGAAGACGGCGAACGCAGTGGACACCCAAAAGAGGTTGTTACCGACGAAAACATTTAACAAATCCACAAAAATGATTTTGAATGGCCGTAAATTGAAATTGAATGAAATAGCAGACACTCTAAAGATATCAACTGAACATGTACATCACATCATTCACGAATATTTGGCTATGAGAAAGTCTTGTGCATTTTTGATTGAATGTCTGTCCTCATTTTTGACCAAAAACAACAACGAGTTTATGATTCAGAGCAGTGTTTGAAGATGATCAAGCATAATAAACCCCAGTATTTGCATCGATATGTCACAATGGATGAAATATGGCTTCATCATTTCACTCCGAAGTCCAATCGACACTCATCCGAGTGGACTGCACATGAACCTATTCCAAAGCGTGAGAAAACGCAACAGTTGGCTGGCAAGGTTATGGCGTCTGTATTTTGGGATGCGTATGGAATAATTTTCATAAACTCTCTTGAAAAAGGAAGCAAGCGACAGGAGACTATTACATAGCGTTATTGGACCGTTTGAAGGACGAAATCGCCGAAAAACTGCCGCATTTCAAGAAAAAGAAAGTGCTGCTTCACAAAGACAATGCATCGTGTCACAAGTTAGTGGAAGCGATGGCAAAAATCCATGAATTGGGCTTCGAATTGCTTCCTCATCCACCGTAATTTCCAGATATAGCCCCCAGCGACTATTTGCTTTTCTCAGATATCAAAAGAATGCTCGCTGGGAAGAAATTTTCGTCGAATGGAGAGTGATCGCCGAAACTGAGGCCTATTTTGAAGCAAAGGACAAATCGTACTAAAAAAATGGTATCGAAAAGTTGGAGGATCGCTATAAACAATTTATCATCCTTGAAGGGAATTATGTTGAATTAAAAAAACTAATTTTGTGAGAAAAAAATGTGTTTTGCTATGGGAGGCCGGGGACTTTTCAAATGACCTTTTAAGTGTATATGTGGTAATATTGCAAGCTAGAACATGAGCACTAGATTACAACATAAGAGGAGAGAACGAATACTAACTATTTTGTAGATATGGTAAAAGTATTAGACAGAATTCAGTGATTAATTTTATCAAGAATGGTGTATACAGATAGTAGCAGAAGAAATAAAATATACAGTGACACCAAGAGGTCTTGACAAGTAAACACACCATTGAAGGAAACAGGAACTGAACGAAAAAAGTAAATATGCTCTCGAATGAAAGTAAAATATGTTTCTCAGATATACAATTGTTAATTAGGTGGATTAGTTAAAAACTTTGAATCGACTATATGTCTGTCTATTCTCTGATTATGAAGAGAGACACTAAATTTTAAAACAATCATTAAAATACTGCTGCACGGCAATAAATGGCGTTTTAATTGACATCCGTAATTATACAAATAAATATTCTGACAGTACCTGGAGAGAACCAGAGGAAACGAAAGCGGACAAAAAAATAATCGATCACACAAATGTTGTACTTATCGCGGTAAGCGTCGTAATTGGACTAGCGACAAATGTTACCCGCGCTGATGAAATTAGACCGTCACACATCGGGCGACGCATTTAAGCTATCAATCCACCGAAGGACTAATAACGGAAAATGGCACTAAGTCCCTAACCGCCGCCAAAGCCGTAGGGGCCCCGGAAAATTGCGCGCTTTCTTAATAAGCCGACCGGGGCGGGGAGGGAGTGGCGGCAACTTAACACGCACATCGGTTCCCGTAATATTTCTAATCTGGTCGGAAAGGGCCGGTTTCGCAATATATTCGGTAATCCGTGGATTTTTACTGTGTATCGACGGGGGTGACGAAGTTGTCGACCCCTGCTTGTCCATACAGTGTCGATAAATGTTACGATAATGTCTATTCGTCCAAGACAATCATCTGTACTATCTCTGTCTCTCTTTCTCGAGCTCTGTCGGTCTATTTATGGTCATGGTCGGGAACTTTCGTCATTAGTAATGTTAATCTGACCCTATATGATGCACTCGAATAACTGTTTCGACGCTTGTGACCAATAACATAATTTTCGAATGCTTTCTTTACTTGATATAATTAATTGTAGGTCAACAAACATGAGTGGTAAAACAAATATTAACATATTACGCGTGTGAATAAAATTAAAACAAATTTCCATTCATAAACAATTACTTTGCATATATTCTCAACATAAGAAAAGATGCTAGGACATGTCCAAGCTTTATGGCTGAATATAGACTGAATCCCATTTCTCCTTCGACGGCCTTAGGTTTGGAATTGCATCCCTCTTGACTCAGTCAGTATGGTTTGCAAAATCGTTTTTTGTTGTGAAGTACAGAAAATAGAAAGAACTCAACAACTCAAAACAATCAAGACTGAAAAAAATGCTGATATTAAAAATATGTTAAGGTTACAAATAAATGTGGAAAATTAATTAACTCTGTTGCATTATACCTAAACAGTCTTTCCTATATTTCATCCTATTACCCTCTATTTTTCAGGAACCAAAAAAACAATTTCCAGAAAAGTAGAATACAAGCCGAATGGCAACTTGTGAACGATTACAAGATATGTATAAGTTTCAAAAAAAGATAAGAGGATGAGAAATTAATGAACTGAATATGACAGGCAATGACAAAAATCAAAAAATTATCAGTGAAATGTTGCTTCAGAGGTATGACAGAAAGTCATTTCTGTATCGAATAATAACGAGTGATGAAAATGGATTTAACTCGAATCCCAAGCAAAAAAAGTACCTTATACCCATCATTCATAACAAATGTGTACTGTGCACTGATCATAAGACGTTGACAATACGATCAAAGATATTTTTTTGGCAAGATGATTTTGTAGGACGACAACATCCTTTTTACATCAAACCTTGTTAAATAAGTGTTAATCTCTCCAGACCAGGCTCCATCCGACTTTTCCCATCGATGGGCAACACAGTACTATTTCGAAGGAGTTAAAAACTGGCTCAATGAATGCTTTAGGTCAAAGGCGAAACTGTTCTTTTAAATGCTAAACGTAAAGTCTTTGGAAAACTTTTTATAAAACGATTTATAAAAATACATAGAATGAAGCATCTTTCTTTATAGGAAGAAAAAAGAAAAAATCTCCTGGTCCAGACGATCAACATCATTCATTACCCCGACATTTATGTAGCCCAAAAATCAAATTTATTTTTAACCGTTCCGCGGGAGGACGCGGGGAGCGAGAGAGGAGGGAGGGGATCGACGTGCCCATCGAAGCGCGATCTCGCGTAAAGCCCCGAGTGGTTTTCCTTTTTGGTTTTTCCTCCGGCCCGGGCCGCTCGCGATTTTGTTTATTCCACTGATTGAGATCCATAATGCAAATATTTCTCGTCTGGGGAGATCCCCCGCTGGTAATTAAGATTCCTCTAATAGGGTTTGTCGTCGAGGAATTGGATTATTTTTTACTTTGAGCTGCTCGTTGGGTTTGCTCGACCGCTTCTACTAGTGGAGATGGACGAGATGGTAAGAACAAGGACAACACGCAAATGATCATTAAGCTAATTTTAAAAAAGCATGCTTTTGACTGTGCTTTTTAAACTACAATCTCAATAAAGTGTAAATAAAACGGGCTAATTATTAACTGTATATCTTTAGTATTAGGTGAATCCAAAATTTTTCGTCATAAATACATCATAGTGTAAAAATATTTGGGTACAGAAGCATAGTATATAGCCTAACACAGCAGAGGTGATTTAGAAAAACCAGAAATAGATATAGTAATAGATAGAACAAAAATACAATAAAATATAATCGTAGAAAATCAGCTCTCCATCTTCACACGCCATGCCTACTGTATTCTACAGTTTAAAACTTGTTAAAAATCAACCCTGAATTTTTATTCGCTTTTCTTTAGTTTATAGAAAGGTATTTCGAAGAAGTGGGCAGCATTACCGACTATTACCAGCCGTCGAATCGATTCGGGTGACGAAAAAAAAACGAGTGTTTCGTGACGACTGTTTCAGGGGTGAAGTTAGATCATTTTGATGTCTGTAGGCGACATGCCAATAGTACGGAAAATATTTGAAATTATTCTCAAAATAATTTATTATATTTGAAGTGTATAAATATGATTACTCCTTTTTATTTTTTAAATAAAAAAAGCGAATTAAAGACAACTTTCAACAAAAATACTTCTTTAACGGAGAAAATCATCAAAATGTGTAAAAAATCAAGAAAAAATTGGCAAATATAAAGTTGGCGCAAAGCAATATTTGTCTGTTGAGGAAATTTCGATGTTTGAAAACATTTTAATGGCTGAATAAGAACGACGTCTCAGAATTTGGAAGTTGCTGAATTATAGTTTCATTGGCCGAGCAATAATAGAAAAAAAAACAACGAAATTCTTATATATATCGAGGCAGACCAACATATTTAATCTCGAGAAATTGCTAAATCCGAAAACATCGACCATGAAAGAGTTTTGAACCGTTAACATAAGATTGAATACCAATAGAAGATCGATAAAGAAATTTCCTATGAAATAACAGCGAAAATTAACAAATTTTGTTAAAGGACGTGAAAAAAACAAAAAAAAAAACTTTTTCCCTAACCCATTATTTATACTCACAGCCAACGCAGAATAAATTTAAAAAAGAATATATATTGATTATTACTCTTAAAAAATGCATATAATTAAATAACTCACATCAAGCGTTCATTTCAATCACTTTCTGTAAAAATAATCATGATAATGCTGAAATGAGAAAAGTGAAACATTCTCATTACTTAAAAAAATACATTGTATCAATTTTTTCAATATATCTTAAAAGTTAAAAAACCTTTAAAACTTTTTCTCACCGGAATTTCTAAAAAATATCCTAATAATACCATACAATAAAGTCCAGACTAAATAAAACTTTCTGGTGCTGGACGGAAATTAAAATTAAATATAAAATTCAAAGAAAATATTTTTTTAAAAATATTAAATTACTTTTTCCCCAACACACTGTTTTTGCTCAGTCTCAATGCTTGCTCTTAGAAAAAAAACATAATTAAATTACTAATGCCCATTTCAATTACATTCTGTAAAAATAATTATATAAATACGTAATATAATCATATAATCTATATAACTTATCTTTAAAGTTAAAAAAAACCTTTAAAAATTACCACCTGTAAAAAATTCTGGAGTTTATTAAAGAATATCCCTCTAAAATTATACAATAAGGTTCAATCTCTAAATAGAACCTTTCGGCGCCGGAAAGAACGTAATAAACCCCCGAAATTCCGACGGCATATGGCGAGAGAGGAAAAAAGAAGAAGACGAAGAAGAAACCCACCGGACCCTTGTCCGGTCCGGTCCTGAAAGAGCGGTCCAGTGCATCTGACATCTTCGCCGACTCCCCCCTTATGTAAATGCCGTCCGGTCACATACCATAACTTATAAGTATTGAAAATGCTACAAGGCCCTATTAGGGGTGAGGCTGAATTATTTACAAGGCCCTTCCGCGGCGGTTATTTCTATGGTAATGGACGTCGCAATAGGTGGACGAACGCCCTTTTACGATCGAGCAAATGGACTCGAAACCTTCGGGATTCTATATATGTTTTTTTCCTGCCTTCGCTGTTGTTCGATCAGACTATCGACGCGATATTTCAACTTTATTCGACGAGGTCGATGGAGAAAAGTTCGCCGGACTCTCGGCGGGCCCCATCATAGCTCGAATCTACATATTAAAGCCGTATTTAAACCTTTATTTGTCGCATTTCTAAACTTTTTGGGTCTTTAAGCAATTTTAGGTTTTTTTTCGCCCGAATGGATTTCTCTTCCGTTCTATTTTTTTTGTCAAATTTTAACAAATAAATAAGATCGTCCGAAAATTCCACATTTCTTTTGAATTACGAAGTTAATTAATGTCAAACAGACCAGCAAACCAATGAAATATTGTTTTAAACCATAGTTGTTATTTGCTTTGATTAAAATAAAATTATAATGCGTTTTCCATTTAACTATCTGTAATTATTCCAAAAACAACAAAAATTGCACGATTAAAAAAATATCCAACAACAGATGCATACTTTGTTAATAATGTTTTTATAGTGAAGTGAAATACTAAAAACTCCTTGTATTTAACCATAACGGACTGAATATTACATAGAAAATTAACATAGGTTAGAAACTCCAGTTAATACATCACTATTTCATTCCGAACTTTATCTGTCGTACGAAATATACTATGTACTGAAAACCAATCAACTAATGCCATTTATAATCGCAATATAACTAATATCGGCAACCAGAATAACACACGAGTGGGTACAGCAATTATTGAATAAAACTCTCTATCGAAAAAACATAGAAAACGAACAAATATAAAATAAGACACACTGCATTATAATACTTCGGCATTGATAACAAAACCAGTTTATTATCAATCATCCAAAATGCATAAAATCACAATGACATTTATGAAATCAGGGCCAATATGAATACAATAAAAATTAAGAAAACATTGAAATTAACCTACCTTAATATTCGACTTGACCGGTCATATGTATACACTCACTATATACTTATCGTAAGCGAAGAAAAATCACTTTCCGGCGCGATTAAAACATGAAAATAAAATATTTAATAAACCCGCATCCGCAAATCCCACACAACTATAAACAATTTTTTATTTTACCCAGGATTCCAAGCGAAATGCATCTGGGCCAATAAAAAACAATATATGCGTTTATCACCGACATGCCTTGCGGATTTTTTTTGACAAACGCGGCCTACCCCGATATCTAATGTAGACGCCCCTCTTGGCGATATTACCTGATATAAATATTTACTAGTGCAGTTTTGAAGTGTCGAGTTGAATCTGACGTTTCGTGTGATATATAAATTAATTATTCAATATTTCGTGTGGTTTTAATGGCTACCAGTTATTATTAAAAGGTAAGTAAAAAAAACAAATTAAGAATACACTTAAAACGGATAATTATTCCATCATTGTAAATTAATAAGACTTCATGGAAAATTCAGTGATGAAAATCATCAATGTTGGATTGGGTTCAAACGCTTGTGACTTGATTTTTAAAGCTTTTTTCCGGTTGTTACGTGAATAAAATTCGTACTCTCATTTTCGTTGATTCGCAGAACTTATTTATTTGATAATTTTACTTAATATCTTAATACGTCTGAATAGCTCGAAGTCTGTCTTTCGTAGGGAATTTAATGTCGTTCCTTTGAAAGGATTTTTTGTCCATTTATATCTTGTTATTATCTGACATCGTTTTTATTTTTAAGTACACAAATGATTCATTAAGTTGTATTTTACTCATTTAAACGGCTTTTTTAGAACTAAAATTATATTATTTATATTTGAACCAAATTTATTCTTTTGTAAACATCTTATGACCTTTGTGAATGGATGATACTCATTGAAAATAAAACGTAAAGAATACAGATGAGAGATAAAATAGTTTTTTAGGTTTTCTAATAACGTCTTGTTGGTTATTGGTAGTTATTGACAATTGTAGCTAGTTAAGGAGTAACCTGCTGTTTTCGTTTTATGGCAAAGTCAATATTTTGCAATACGTCCCTGTAGGATTATTTTTCCGTTAGCCGTTACTATTCCATATACATTCTCGGTGACGCTTTTCTCCGGTGACATTTGCTACGCCCGTCCAGTCCGGCCGTCCTTCCGACGGACCTCCGCGTCTTTTTATGTCCGAACATCTGACGCCAAGAGGTCTGTATGCAAATCGGCGACAAACATATATTTATATTCGGGATTCGAGAAGTTATCTTTTTTTCGGGTCCTTGGGTAGGCCGATTTTATTGTTCTTGATCCGAGAGTTGCCGGTCGTTTTCCTTATTGATGACCGCTCTTCGACAATAAGAAGAAACTTATTGGTTTTTGGATCTTAAAAGGGCAAATTGCGCATAAAATTCCATCAAATGCCGTCGACTATACAAATGAAAATATTTTATAAACATTCTATGTTTCAAATTGGACCAGTTGCATTGATTTCAATCGGCTATCTTCAAGGCTAAACAGATATACATTAAGAAAGCCAAAAATATCAAAGCTTTGGTGTTCTAACATTTTCTTTATTAATTTTTAACGCTTATTTTTAAATTTTTAACTTTTTGGGTTTGACTCCAGGCTACAGTTTTTGTGTATAAAGTGTTTCTATAAAGTTATTAACCAAACGGTTTCTTTCGCTGATAAAGCGGTGCAACATTGTACAGTCTTGATGCTTTAACTGCTGGTAGGTATAATTCCAGTAACTATAATTTTGTCGTGTTATTAAAATGGGAGTAGGTCTCATGAGGAAAAATGAGATATGGAAACGCCATAATTTCGTCAATTAACTGCAGTTTTTGGCATGTTGTTGATAGCTTTTTGTAACTGTCTTAACATGATTGCTTGTGGCGAGTGAGGAAGTATCTCCAGCGAATGTAGCTGGGTGTTTAATAGCATAAAATGAGTTAATTATAAACAAATTGAAAAAACAGGTAGAAGGGAACCAATTGTTGTCAACAAAAGAAACCCTGTTCGTAATTCAGTCTCATATTGATAAATTCCGAAATTCCGAAGCTAGCTGTGCTTGTATTGGGCTTCGATATATAGAAGAAGGTGCCAATTAAACCTATAGTGAGTGTCAAAAACGTATATCAATTTCTGTATACGTAATAATTGTAGTTTGATCTTAAAATTCGTAGAATGTATAGATTTTGCCTATTCATAACGCAGGTTAACGAAAATTACAGGAGTTATAAAGAATTTTAAGCCCAATCGAATGAGGGTTCTCATGCAATATTTATTTTTTATTTTATACAATTAAAATTGTATTTTCAAAAATCAGTGGATTTTAGTTTACGTTAGATATCTTAAAAATCATAAATCTTACGGCAGTTTAACATAGGTTTTCGTTTCTTTTGTCCCGAAATACATATATTTTGAGCGTTTAACCCTTATCCGAGAGGTAAACATTTTTGGCATTTTTTCCATATATATAGTCGTAAAAATTTGTGATTTTTGGCCATTTTCAGCTTTTAATCTGTCATTTCCTCTCGCATAATGTAAAGTTAATGAAAATTACATGAACTGTAGATAATTTTATGCTGAATCGAGTGGTGATATAGTCATTTTGATACAACCTTTAGTTTTTAACTTACACAATGAAAAGTGAGTTTTCAGAAAATGAGTGGATATCAGTTTATGTTAGATATCTTAAAAATAATAAATCTTACGGCAGTTTAACATGGATTTTCGATTATTTCGTCCCAAAATACATATATTTTGAGCGCTTAACCCTTATCTGAGAGGTAAAAGTTTTTGGCATTTTTTCCATATATATAGTCGTGAAAATTTGTGATTTTTGGCCATTTTCAGTTTTTTGTCTGTCATTTCCTCTCACATGATGTAAAGTTAATGAAAATTACATGAACTGTAGATAATTTTATGCTGAATCGAGTGGTGATATAGTCATTTTGATACAACCTTTAGTTTTTAAGTTACACAATGAAAAGTGAGTTTTCAGAAAATGAGTGGATATCAGTTTATGTTAGATATCTTAAAAATAATAAATCTTACGGGAGTTTAACATGGATTTTCGATTATTTCGTCCCAAAATACATATATTTTGAGCGCTTAACCCTTATCTGAGAGGTAAAAGTTTTTGGCATTTTTTCCATATATATAGTCGTGAAAATTTGTGATTTTTGGCCATTTTCAGTTTTTTGTCTGTCATTTCCTCTCGCATAATGTAAAGTTAATGAAAATTACATGAAATGTAGATAATTTTATGCTGAATCGAGTGGTGATATAGTCATTTTGATACAACCTTTAGTTTTTAAGTTACACAATGAAAAGTGAGTTTTCAGAAAATGAGTGGATATCAGTTTATGTTAGATATCTTAAAAATAATAAATCTTACGGGAGTTTAACATGGATTTTCGATTATTTCGTCCCAAAATACATATATTTTGAGCGCTTAACCCTTATCTGAGAGGTAAAAGTTTTTGGCATTTTTTCCATATATATAGTCGTGAAAATTTGTGATTTTTGGCCATTTTCAGTTTTTTGTCTGTCATTTCCTCTCACATGATGTAAAGTTAATGAAAATTACATGAACTGTAGATAATTTTATGCTGAATCGAGTGGTGATATAGTCATTTTGATACAACCTTTAGTTTTTAAGTTACACAATGAAAAGTGAGTTTTCAGAAAATGAGTGGATATCAGTTTATGTTAGATATCTTAAAAATAATAAATCTTACGGGAGTTTAACATGGATTTTCGATTATTTCGTCCCAAAATACATATATTTTGAGCGCTTAACCCTTATCTGAGAGGTAAAAGTTTTTGGCATTTTTTCCATATATATAGTCGTAAAAATTTGTGATTTTTGGCCATTTTCAGCTTTTAATCTGTCATTTCCTCTCGCATAATGTAAAGTTAATGAAAATTACATGAACTGTAGATAATTTTATGCTGAATCGAGTGGTGATATAGTCATTTTGATACAACCTTTAGTTTTTAAGTTACACAATGAAAAGTGAGTTTTCAGAAAATGAGTGGATATCAGTTTATGTTAGATATCTTAAAAATAATAAATCTTACGGGAGTTTAACATGGATTTTCGATTATTTCGTCCCAAAATACATATATTTTGAGCGCTTAACCCTTATCTGAGAGGTAAAAGTTTTTGGCATTTTTTCCATATATATAGTCGTGAAAATTTGTGATTTTTGGCCATTTTCAGTTTTTTGTCTGTCATTTCCTCTCACATGATGTAAAGTTAATGAAAATTACATGAACTGTAGATAATTTTATGCTGAATCGAGTGGTGATATAGTCATTTTGATACAACCTTTAGTTTTTAAGTTACACAATGAAAAGTGAGTTTTCAGAAAATGAGTGGATATCAGTTTATGTTAGATATCTTAAAAATCATAAATCTTACGGCAGTTTAACATGGATTTTCGATTATTTCGTCCCAAAATACATATATTTTGAGCGCTTAACCCTTATCTGAGAGGTAAAAGTTTTTGGCATTTTTTCCATATATATAGTCGTGAAAATTTGTGATTTTTGGCCATTTTCAGTTTTTTGTCTGTCATTTCCTCTCGCATGATGTAAAGTTAATGAAAATTACATGAACTGTAGATAATTTTATGCTGAATCGAGTGGTGATATAGTCATTTTGATACAACCTTTAGTTTTTAAGTTACACAATGAAAAGTGAGTTTTCAGAAAATGAGTGGATATCAGTTTATGTTAGATATCTTAAAAATAATAAATCTTACGGGAGTTTAACATGGATTTTCGATTATTTCGTCCCAA
This sequence comes from Rhynchophorus ferrugineus, assembly GCF_030347505.1. NCBI lineage: Eukaryota > Metazoa > Arthropoda > Insecta > Coleoptera > Curculionidae > Rhynchophorus > Rhynchophorus ferrugineus. Next base: position 808,423 of record NW_027472586.1, read on the forward strand.
AATACATATATTTTGAGCGCTTAACCCTTATCTGAGAGGTAAAAGTTTTTGGCATTTTTTCCATATATATAGTCGTGAAAATTTGTGATTTTTGGCCATTTTCAGTTTTTTGTCTGTCATTTCCTCTCACATGATGTAAAGTTAATGAAAATTACATGAACTGTAGATAATTTTATGCTGAATCGAGTGGTGATATAGTCATTTTGATACAACCTTTAGTTTTTAAGTTACACAATGAAAAGTGAGTTTTCAGAAAATGAGTGGATATCAGTTTATGTTAGATATCTTAAAAATAATAAATCTTACGGGAGTTTAACATGGATTTTCGATTATTTCGTCCCAAAATACATATATTTTGAGCGCTTAACCCTTATCTGAGAGGTAAAAGTTTTTGGCATTTTTTCCATATATATAGTCGTGAAAATTTGTGATTTTTGGCCATTTTCAGTTTTTTGTCTGTCATTTCCTCTCGCATAATGTAAAGTTAATGAAAATTACATGAAATGTAGATAATTTTATGCTGAATCGAGTGGTGATATAGTCATTTTGATACAACCTTTAGTTTTTAAGTTACACAATGAAAAGTGAGTTTTCAGAAAATGAGTGGATATCAGTTTATGTTAGATATCTTAAAAATAATAAATCTTACGGCAGTTTAACATGGATTTTCGATTATTTCGTCCCAAAATACATATATTTTGAGCGCTTAACCCTTATCTGAGAGGTAAAAGTTTTTGGCATTTTTTCCATATATATAGTCGTGAAAATTTGTGATTTTTGGCCATTTTCAGTTTTTTGTCTGTCATTTCCTCTCGCATGATGTAAAGTTAATGAAAATTACATGAACTGTAGATAATTTTATGCTGAATCGAGTGGTGATATAGTCATTTTGATACAACCTTTAGTTTTTAAGTTACACAATGAAAAGTGAGTTTTCAGAAAATGAGTGGATATCAGTTTATGTTAGATATCTTAAAAATAATAAATCTTACGGCAGTTTAACATGGATTTTCGATTATTTCGTCCCAAAATACATATATTTTGAGCGCTTAACCCTTATCTGAGAGGTAAAAGTTTTTGGCATTTTTTCCATATATATAGTCGTGAAAATTTGTGATTTTTGGCCATTTTCAGTTTTTTGTCTGTCATTTCCTCTCGCATGATGTAAAGTTAATGAAAATTACATGAACTGTAGATAATTTTATGCTGAATCGAGTGGTGATATAGTCATTTTGATACAACCTTTAGTTTTTAAGTTACACAATGAAAAGTGAGTTTTCAGAAAATGAGTGGATATCAGTTTATGTTAGATATCTTAAAAATAATAAATCTTACGGGAGTTTAACATGGATTTTCGATTATTTCGTCCCAAAATACATATATTTTGAGCGCTTAACCCTTATCTGAGAGGTAAAAGTTTTTGGCATTTTTTCCATATATATAGTCGTGAAAATTTGTGATTTTTGGCCATTTTCAGTTTTTTGTCTGTCATTTCCTCTCACATGATGTAAAGTTAATGAAAATTACATGAACTGTAGATAATTTTATGCTGAATCGAGTGGTGATATAGTCATTTTGATACAACCTTTAGTTTTTAAGTTACACAATGAAAAGTGAGTTTTCAGAAAATGAGTGGATATCAGTTTATGTTAGATATCTTAAAAATAATAAATCTTACGGGAGTTTAACATGGATTTTCGATTATTTCGTCCCAAAATACATATATTTTGAGCGCTTAACCCTTATCTGAGAGGTAAAAGTTTTTGGCATTTTTTCCATATATATAGTCGTGAAAATTTGTGATTTTTGGCCATTTTCAGTTTTTTGTCTGTCATTTCCTCTCGCATAATGTAAAGTTAATGAAAATTACATGAAATGTAGATAATTTTATGCTGAATCGAGTGATGATATTGTCATTTTGATACAATCTTTAGTTTTTAAGTTACACAATGAAAAGTGAGTTTTCAGAAAATGAGTGGATATCAGTTTATGTTAGATATCTTAAAAATAATAAATCTTACGGCAGTTTAACATGGATTTTCGATTATTTCGTCCCAAAATACATATATTTTGAGCGCTTAACCCTTATCTGAGAGGTAAAAGTTTTTGGCATTTTTTCCATATATATAGTCGTGAAAATTTGTGATTTTTGGCCATTTTCAGTTTTTTGTCTGTCATTTCCTCTCGCATAATGTAAAGTTAATGAAAATTACATGAAATGTAGATAATTTTATGCTGAATCGAGTGATGATATTGTCATTTTGATACAATCTTTAGTTTTTAAGTTACACAATGAAAAGTGAGTTTTCAGAAAATGAGTGGATATCAGTTTATGTTAGATATCTTAAAAATAATAAATCTTACGGCAGTTTAACATGGATTTTCGATTATTTCGTCCCAAAATACATATATTTTGAGCGCTTAACCCTTATCTGAGAGGTAAAAGTTTTTGGCATTTTTTCCATATATATAGTCGTGAAAATTTGTGATTTTTGGCCATTTTCAGTTTTTTGTCTGTCATTTCCTCTCGCATAATGTAAAGTTAATGAAAATTACATGAAATGTAGATAATTTTATGCTGAATCGAGTGATGATATTGTCATTTTGATACAATCTTTAGTTTTTAAGTTACACAATGAAAAGTGAGTTTTCAGAAAATGAGTGGATATCAGTTTATGTTAGATATCTTAAAAATAATAAATCTTACGGCAGTTTAACATGGATTTTCGATTATTTCGTCCCAAAATACATATATTTTGAGCGCTTAACCCTTATCTGAGAGGTAAAAGTTTTTGGCATTTTTTCCATATATATAGTCGTGAAAATTTGTGATTTTTGGCCATTTTCAGTTTTTTGTCTGTCATTTCCTCTCGCATAATGTAAAGTTAATGAAAATTACATGAAATGTAGATAATTTTATGCTGAATCGAGTGATGATATTGTCATTTTGATACAATCTTTAGTTTTTAAGTTACACAATGAAAAGTGAGTTTTCAGAAAATGAGTGGATATCAGTTTATGTTAGATATCTTAAAAATAATAAATCTTACGGCAGTTTAACATGGATTTTCGATTATTTCGTCCCAAAATACATATATTTTGAGCGCTTAACCCTTATCTGAGAGGTAAAAGTTTTTGGCATTTTTTCCATATATATAGTCGTGAAAATTTGTGATTTTTGGCCATTTTCAGTTTTTTGTCTGTCATTTCCTCTCGCATAATGTAAAGTTAATGAAAATTACATGAAATGTAGATAATTTTATGCTGAATCGAGTGATGATATTGTCATTTTGATACAATCTTTAGTTTTTAAGTTACACAATGAAAAGTGAGTTTTCAGAAAATGAGTGGATATCAGTTTATGTTAGATATCTTAAAAATAATAAATCTTACGGCAGTTTAACATGGATTTTCGATTATTTCGTCCCAAAATACATATATTTTGAGCGCTTAACCCTTATCTGAGAGGTAAAAGTTTTTGGCATTTTTTCCATATATATAGTCGTGAAAATTTGTGATTTTTGGCCATTTTCAGTTTTTTGTCTGTCATTTCCTCTCGCATAATGTAAAGTTAATGAAAATTACATGAAATGTAGATAATTTTATGCTGAATCGAGTGATGATATTGTCATTTTGATACAATCTTTAGTTTTTAAGTTACACAATGAAAAGTGAGTTTTCAGAAAATGAGTGGATATCAGTTTATGTTAGATATCTTAAAAATAATAAATCTTACGGCAGTTTAACATGGATTTTCGATTATTTCGTCCCAAAATACATATATTTTGAGCGCTTAACCCTTATCTGAGAGGTAAAAGTTTTTGGCATTTTTTCCATATATATAGTCGTGAAAATTTGTGATTTTTGGCCATTTTCAGTTTTTTGTCTGTCATTTCCTCTCGCATAATGTAAAGTTAATGAAAATTACATGAAATGTAGATAATTTTTTTTATCTGTCATTTCCTCTCGCATAATGTAAAGTTAATGAAAATTACATGAAATGTAGATAATTTTTTTTATCTGTCATTTCCTCTCGCATAATGTAAAGTTAATGAAAATTACATGAAATGTAGATAATTTTTTTTATCTGTCATTTCCTCTCGCATAATGTAAAGTTAATGAAAATTACATGAAATGTAGATAATTTTATGCTGAATCGAGTGATGATATTGTCATTTTGATACAATCTTTAGTTTTTAAGTTACACAATGAAAAGTGAGTTTTCAGAAAATGAGTGGATATCAGTTTATGTTAGATATCTTAAAAATAATAAATCTTACGGGAGTTTAACATGGATTTTCGATTATTTCGTCCCAAAATACATATATTTTGAGCGCTTAACCCTTATCTGAGAGGTAAAAGTTTTTGGCATTTTTTCCATATATATAGTCGTGAAAATTTGTGATTTTTGGCCATTTTCAGTTTTTTGTCTGTCATTTCCTCTCGCATAATGTAAAGTTAATGAAAATTACATGAAATGTAGATAATTTTTTTTATCTGTCATTTCCTCTCGCATAATGTAAAGTTAATGAAAATTACATGAAATGTAGATAATTTTTTTTATCTGTCATTTCCTCTCGCATAATGTAAAGTTAATGAAAATTACATGAAATGTAGATAATTTTTTTTATCTGTCATTTCCTCTCGCATAATGTAAAGTTAATGAAAATTACATGAAATGTAGATAATTTTTTTTATCTGTCATTTCCTCTCGCATAATGTAAAGTTAATGAAAATTACATGAAATGTAGATAATTTTATGCTGAATCGAGTGATGATATTGTCATTTTGATACAATCTTTAGTTTTTAAGTTACACAATGAAAAGTGAGTTTTCAGAAAATGAGTGGATATCAGTTTATGTTAGATATCTTAAAAATAATAAATCTTACGGCAGTTTAACATGGATTTTCGATTATTTCGTCCCAAAATACATATATTTTGAGCGCTTAACCCTTATCTGAGAGGTAAAAGTTTTTGGCATTTTTTCCATATATATAGTCGTGAAAATTTGTGATTTTTGGCCATTTTCAGTTTTTTGTCTGTCATTTCCTCTCGCATAATGTAAAGTTAATGAAAATTACATGAAATGTAGATAATTTTTTTTATCTGTCATTTCCTCTCGCATAATGTAAAGTTAATGAAAATTACATGAAATGTAGATAATTTTTTTTATCTGTCATTTCCTCTCGCATAATGTAAAGTTAATGAAAATTACATGAAATGTAGATAATTTTTTTTATCTGTCATTTCCTCTCGCATAATGTAAAGTTAATGAAAATTACATGAAATGTAGATAATTTTATGCTGAATCGAGTGATGATATTGTCATTTTGATACAATCTTTAGTTTTTAAGTTACACAATGAAAAGTGAGTTTTCAGAAAATGAGTGGATATCAGTTTATGTTAGATATCTTAAAAATAATAAATCTTACGGGAGTTTAACATGGATTTTCGATTATTTCGTCCCAAAATACATATATTTTGAGCGCTTAACCCTTATCTGAGAGGTAAAAGTTTTTGGCATTTTTTCCATATATATAGTCGTGAAAATTTGTGATTTTTGGCCATTTTCAGTTTTTTGTCTGTCATTTCCTCTCGCATGATGTAAAGTTAATGAAAATTACATGAACTGTAGATAATTTTATGCTGAATCGAGTGGTGATATAGTCATTTTGATACAACCTTTAGTTTTTAAGTTACACAATGAAAAGTGAGTTTTCAGAAAATGAGTGGATATCAGTTTATGTTAGATATCTTAAAAATAATAAATCTTACGGGAGTTTAACATGGATTTTCGATTATTTCGTCCCAAAATACATATATTTTGAGCGCTTAACCCTTATCTGAGAGGTAAAAGTTTTTGGCATTTTTTCCATATATATAGTCGTGAAAATTTGTGATTTTTGGCCATTTTCAGTTTTTTGTCTGTCATTTCCTCTCACATGATGTAAAGTTAATGAAAATTACATGAACTGTAGATAATTTTATGCTGAATCGAGTGGTGATATAGTCATTTTGATACAACCTTTAGTTTTTAAGTTACACAATGAAAAGTGAGTTTTCAGAAAATGAGTGGATATCAGTTTATGTTAGATATCTTAAAAATAATAAATCTTACGGGAGTTTAACATGGATTTTCGATTATTTCGTCCCAAAATACATATATTTTGAGCGCTTAACCCTTATCTGAGAGGTAAAAGTTTTTGGCATTTTTTCCATATATATAGTCGTGAAAATTTGTGATTTTTGGCCATTTTCAGTTTTTTGTCTGTCATTTCCTCTCGCATGATGTAAAGTTAATGAAAATTACATGAACTGTAGATAATTTTATGCTGAATCGAGTGGTGATATAGTCATTTTGATACAACCTTTAGTTTTTAAGTTACACAATGAAAAGTGAGTTTTCAGAAAATGAGTGGATATCAGTTTATGTTAGATATCTTAAAAATAATAAATCTTACGGGAGTTTAACATGGATTTTCGATTATTTCGTCCCAAAATACATATATTTTGAGCGCTTAACCCTTATCTGAGAGGTAAAAGTTTTTGGCATTTTTTCCATATATATAGTCGTGAAAATTTGTGATTTTTGGCCATTTTCAGTTTTTTGTCTGTCATTTCCTCTCGCATAATGTAAAGTTAATGAAAATTACATGAAATGTAGATAATTTTATGCTGAATCGAGTGATGATATTGTCATTTTGATACAATCTTTAGTTTTTAAGTTACACAATGAAAAGTGAGTTTTCAGAAAATGAGTGGATATCAGTTTATGTTAGATATCTTAAAAATAATAAATCTTACGGCAGTTTAACATGGATTTTCGATTATTTCGTCCCAAAATACATATATTTTGAGCGCTTAACCCTTATCTGAGAGGTAAAAGTTTTTGGCATTTTTTCCATATATATAGTCGTGAAAATTTGTGATTTTTGGCCATTTTCAGTTTTTTGTCTGTCATTTCCTCTCGCATAATGTAAAGTTAATGAAAATTACATGAAATGTAGATAATTTTATGCTGAATCGAGTGATGATATTGTCATTTTGATACAATCTTTAGTTTTTAAGTTACACAATGAAAAGTGAGTTTTCAGAAAATGAGTGGATATCAGTTTATGTTAGATATCTTAAAAATAATAAATCTTACGGCAGTTTAACATGGATTTTCGATTATTTCGTCCCAAAATACATATATTTTGAGCGCTTAACCCTTATCTGAGAGGTAAAAGTTTTTGGCATTTTTTCCATATATATAGTCGTGAAAATTTGTGATTTTTGGCCATTTTCAGTTTTTTGTCTGTCATTTCCTCTCGCATAATGTAAAGTTAATGAAAATTACATGAAATGTAGATAATTTTATGCTGAATCGAGTGATGATATTGTCATTTTGATACAATCTTTAGTTTTTAAGTTACACAATGAAAAGTGAGTTTTCAGAAAATGAGTGGATATCAGTTTATGTTAGATATCTTAAAAATAATAAATCTTACGGCAGTTTAACATGGATTTTCGATTATTTCGTCCCAAAATACATATATTTTGAGCGCTTAACCCTTATCTGAGAGGTAAAAGTTTTTGGCATTTTTTCCATATATATAGTCGTGAAAATTTGTGATTTTTGGCCATTTTCAGTTTTTTGTCTGTCATTTCCTCTCGCATAATGTAAAGTTAATGAAAATTACATGAAATGTAGATAATTTTATGCTGAATCGAGTGATGATATTGTCATTTTGATACAATCTTTAGTTTTTAAGTTACACAATGAAAAGTGAGTTTTCAGAAAATGAGTGGATATCAGTTTATGTTAGATATCTTAAAAATAATAAATCTTACGGCAGTTTAACATGGATTTTCGATTATTTCGTCCCAAAATACATATATTTTGAGCGCTTAACCCTTATCTGAGAGGTAAAAGTTTTTGGCATTTTTTCCATATATATAGTCGTGAAAATTTGTGATTTTTGGCCATTTTCAGTTTTTTGTCTGTCATTTCCTCTCGCATAATGTAAAGTTAATGAAAATTACATGAAATGTAGATAATTTTTTTTATCTGTCATTTCCTCTCGCATAATGTAAAGTTAATGAAAATTACATGAAATGTAGATAATTTTTTTTATCTGTCATTTCCTCTCGCATAATGTAAAGTTAATGAAAATTACATGAAATGTAGATAATTTTTTTTATCTGTCATTTCCTCTCGCATAATGTAAAGTTAATGAAAATTACATGAAATGTAGATAATTTTTTTTATCTGTCATTTCCTCTCGCATAATGTAAAGTTAATGAAAATTACATGAAATGTAGATAATTTTATGCTGAATCGAGTGATGATATTGTCATTTTGATACAATCTTTAGTTTTTAAGTTACACAATGAAAAGTGAGTTTTCAGAAAATGAGTGGATATCAGTTTATGTTAGATATCTTAAAAATAATAAATCTTACGGGAGTTTAACATGGATTTTCGATTATTTCGTCCCAAAATACATATATTTTGAGCGCTTAACCCTTATCTGAGAGGTAAAAGTTTTTGGCATTTTTTCCATATATATAGTCGTGAAAATTTGTGATTTTTGGCCATTTTCAGTTTTTTGTCTGTCATTTCCTCTCGCATAATGTAAAGTTAATGAAAATTACATGAAATGTAGATAATTTTTTTTATCTGTCATTTCCTCTCGCATAATGTAAAGTTAATGAAAATTACATGAAATGTAGATAATTTTTTTTATCTGTCATTTCCTCTCGCATAATGTAAAGTTAATGAAAATTACATGAAATGTAGATAATTTTATGCTGAATCGAGTGATGATATTGTCATTTTGATACAATCTTTAGTTTTTAAGTTACACAATGAAAAGTGAGTTTTCAGAAAATGAGTGGATATCAGTTTATGTTAGATATCTTAAAAATAATAAATCTTACGGCAGTTTAACATGGATTTTCGATTATTTCGTCCCAAAATACATATATTTTGAGCGCTTAACCCTTATCTGAGAGGTAAAAGTTTTTGGCATTTTTTCCATATATATAGTCGTGAAAATTTGTGATTTTTGGCCATTTTCAGTTTTTTGTCTGTCATTTCCTCTCGCATAATGTAAAGTTAATGAAAATTACATGAAATGTAGATAATTTTATGCTGAATCGAGTGATGATATTGTCATTTTGATACAATCTTTAGTTTTTAAGTTACACAATGAAAAGTGAGTTTTCAGAAAATGAGTGGATATCAGTTTATGTTAGATATCTTAAAAATAATAAATCTTACGGCAGTTTAACATGGATTTTCGATTATTTCGTCCCAAAATACATATATTTTGAGCGCTTAACCCTTATCTGAGAGGTAAAAGTTTTTGGCATTTTTTCCATATATATAGTCGTGAAAATTTGTGATTTTTGGCCATTTTCAGTTTTTTGTCTGTCATTTCCTCTCGCATAATGTAAAGTTAATGAAAATTACATGAAATGTAGATAATTTTTTTTATCTGTCATTTCCTCTCGCATAATGTAAAGTTAATGAAAATTACATGAAATGTAGATAATTTTTTTTATCTGTCATTTCCTCTCGCATAATGTAAAGTTAATGAAAATTACATGAAATGTAGATAATTTTTTTTATCTGTCATTTCCTCTCGCATAATGTAAAGTTAATGAAAATTACATGAAATGTAGATAATTTTATGCTGAATCGAGTGATGATATTGTCATTTTGATACAATCTTTAGTTTTTAAGTTACACAATGAAAAGTGAGTTTTCAGAAAATGAGTGGATATCAGTTTATGTTAGATATCTTAAAAATAATAAATCTTACGGGAGTTTAACATGGATTTTCGATTATTTCGTCCCAAAATACATATATTTTGAGCGCTTAACCCTTATCTGAGAGGTAAAAGTTTTTGGCATTTTTTCCATATATATAGTCGTGAAAATTTGTGATTTTTGGCCATTTTCAGTTTTTTGTCTGTCATTTCCTCTCGCATAATGTAAAGTTAATGAAAATTACATGAAATGTAGATAATTTTTTTTATCTGTCATTTCCTCTCGCATAATGTAAAGTTAATGAAAATTACATGAAATGTAGATAATTTTTTTTATCTGTCATTTCCTCTCGCATAATGTAAAGTTAATGAAAATTACATGAAATGTAGATAATTTTTTTTATCTGTCATTTCCTCTCGCATAATGTAAAGTTAATGAAAATTACATGAAATGTAGATAATTTTTTTTATCTGTCATTTCCTCTCGCATAATGTAAAGTTAATGAAAATTACATGAAATGTAGATAATTTTTTTTATCTGTCATTTCCTCTCGCATAATGTAAAGTTAATGAAAATTACATGAAATGTAGATAATTTTATGCTGAATCGAGTGATGATATTGTCATTTTGATACAATCTTTAGTTTTTAAGTTACACAATGAAAAGTGAGTTTTCAGAAAATGAGTGGATATCAGTTTATGTTAGATATCTTAAAAATAATAAATCTTACGGCAGTTTAACATGGATTTTCGATTATTTCGTCCCAAAATACATATATTTTGAGCGCTTAACCCTTATCTGAGAGGTAAAAGTTTTTGGCATTTTTTCCATATATATAGTCGTGAAAATTTGTGATTTTTGGCCATTTTCAGTTTTTTGTCTGTCATTTCCTCTCGCATAATGTAAAGTTAATGAAAATTACATGAAATGTAGATAATTTTTTTTATCTGTCATTTCCTCTCGCATAATGTAAAGTTAATGAAAATTACATGAAATGTAGATAATTTTTTTTATCTGTCATTTCCTCTCGCATAATGTAAAGTTAATGAAAATTACATGAAATGTAGATAATTTTATGCTGAATCGAGTGATGATATTGTCATTTTGATACAATCTTTAGTTTTTAAGTTACACAATGAAAAGTGAGTTTTCAGAAAATGAGTGGATATCAGTTTATGTTAGATATCTTAAAAATAATAAATCTTACGGGAGTTTAACATGGATTTTCGATTATTTCGTCCCAAAATACATATATTTTGAGCGCTTAACCCTTATCTGAGAGGTAAAAGTTTTTGGCATTTTTTCCATATATATAGTCGTGAAAATTTGTGATTTTTGGCCATTTTCAGCTTTTTATCTGTCATTTCCTCTCGCATAATGTAAAGTTAATGAAAATTACATGAACTGTAGATAATTTTATGCTGAATCGAGTGATGATATTGTCATTTTGATACAATCTTTAGTTTTTAAGTTACACAATGAAAAGTGAGTTTTCAGAAAATGAGTGGATATCAGTTTATGTTAGATATCTTAAAAATAATAAATCTTACGGGAGTTTAACATGGATTTTCGATTATTTCGTCCCAAAATACATATATTTTGAGCGCTTAACCCTTATCTGAGAGGTAAAAGTTTTTGGCATTTTTTCCATATATATAGTCGTGAAAATTTGTGATTTTTGGCCATTTTCAGCTTTTTATCTGTCATTTCCTCTCGCATAATGTAAAGTTAATGAAAATTACATGAACTGTAGATAATTTTATGCTGAATCGAGTGGTGATATAGTCATTTTGATACAACCTTTAGTTTTTAAGTTACACAATGAAAAGTGAGTTTTCAGAAAATGAGTGGATATCAGTTTATGTTAGATATCTTAAAAATAATAAATCTTACGGGAGTTTAACATGGATTTTCGATTATTTCGTCCCAAAATACATATATTTTGAGCGCTTAACCCTTATCTGAGAGGTAAAAGTTTTTGGCATTTTTTCCATATATATAGTCGTGAAAATTTGTGATTTTTGGCCATTTTCAGCTTTTTATCTGTCATTTCCTCTCGCATAATGTAAAGTTAATGAAAATTACATGAACTGTAGATAATTTTATGCTGAATCGAGTGATGATATTGTCATTTTGATACAACCTTTAGTTTTTAAGTTACACAATGAAAAGTGAGTTTTCAGAAAATGAGTGGATATCAGTTTATGTTAGATATCTTAAAAATAATAAATCTTACGGGAGTTTAACATGGATTTTCGATTATTTCGTCCCAAAATACATATATTTTGAGCGCTTAACCCTTATCTGAGAGGTAAAAGTTTTTGGCATTTTTTCCATATATATAGTCGTGAAAATTTGTGATTTTTGGCCATTTTCAGCTTTTTATCTGTCATTTCCTCTCGCATAATGTAAAGTTAATGAAAATTACATGAACTGTAGATAATTTTATGCTGAATCGAGTGGTGATATAGTCATTTTGATACAACCTTTAGTTTTTAAGTTACACAATGAAAAGTGAGTTTTCAGAAAATGAGTGGATATCAGTTTATGTTAGATATCTTAAAAATAATAAATCTTACGGGAGTTTAACATGGATTTTCGATTATTTCGTCCCAAAATACATATATTTTGAGCGCTTAACCCTTATCTGAGAGGTAAAAGTTTTTGGCATTTTTTCCATATATATAGTCGTGAAAATTTGTGATTTTTGGCCATTTTCAGCTTTTTATCTGTCATTTCCTCTCGCATAATGTAAAGTTAATGAAAATTACATGAAATGTAGATAATTTTATGCTGAATCGAGTGATGATATTGTCATTTTGATACAATCTTTAGTTTTTAAGTTACACAATGAAAAGTGAGTTTTCAGAAAATGAGTGGATATCAGTTTATGTTAGATATCTTAAAAATAATAAATCTTACGGGAGTTTAACATGGATTTTCGATTATTTCGTCCCAAAATACATATATTTTGAGCGCTTAACCCTTATCTGAGAGGTAAAAGTTTTTGGCATTTTGTCCATATATATAGTCATGAAAATTTGTGATTTTTGGCCATTTTCAGTTTTTTGTCTGTCATTTCCTCTCGCATAATGTAAAGTTAATGAAAATTACATGAACTGTAGATAATTTTATGCTGAATCGAGTGATGATATTGTCATTTTGATACAATCTTTAGTTTTTAAGTTACACAATGAAAAGTGAGTTTTCAGAAAATGAGTGGATATCAGTTTATGTTAGATATCTTAAAAATAATAAATCTTACAGGAGTTTAACATGGATTTTCGATTATTTCGTCCCAAAATACATATATTTTGAGCGCTTAACCCTTATCTGAGAGGTAAAAGTTTTTGGCATTTTTTCCATATATATAGTCGTGAAAATTTGTGATTTTTGGCCATTTTCAGTTTTTTGTCTGTCATTTCCTCTCGCATAATGTAAAGTTAATGAAAATTACATGAACTGTAGATAATTTTATGCTGAATCGAGTGATGATATTGTCATTTTGATACAACCTTTAGTTTTTAAGTTACACAATGAAAAGTGAGTTTTCAGAAAATGAGTGGATATCAGTTTATGTTAGATATCTTAAAAATAATAAATCTTACGGGAGTTTAACATGGATTTTCGATTATTTCGTCCCAAAATACATATATTTTGAGCGCTTAACCCTTATCTGAGAGGTAAAAGTTTTTGGCATTTTTTCCATATATATAGTCGTGAAAATTTGTGATTTTTGGCCATTTTCAGTTTTTTGTCTGTCATTTCCTCTAGCATAATGTAAAGTTAATGAAAATTACATGAACTGTAGATAATTTTATGCTGAATCGAGTGATGATATTGTCATTTTGATACAACCTTTAGTTTTTAAGTTACACAATGAAAAGTGAGTTTTCAGAAAATGAGTGGATATCAGTTTATGTTAGATATCTTAAAAATAATAAATCTTACGGGAGTTTAACATGGATTTTCGATTATTTCGTCCCAAAATACATATATTTTGAGCGCTTAACCCTTATCTGAGAGGTAAAAGTTTTTGGCATTTTTTCCATATATATAGTCGTGAAAATTTGTGATTTTTGGCCATTTTCAGTTTTTTGTCTGTCATTTCCTCTCGCATAATGTAAAGTTAATGAAAATTACATGAACTGTAGATAATTTTATGCTGAATCGAGTGATGATATTGTCATTTTGATACAACCTTTAGTTTTTAAGTTACACAATGAAAAGTGAGTTTTCAGAAAATGAGTGGATATCAGTTTATGTTAGATATCTTAAAAATAATAAATCTTACGGGAGTTTAACATGGATTTTCGATTATTTCGTCCCAAAATACATATATTTTGAGCGCTTAACCCTTATCTGAGAGGTAAAAGTTTTTGGCATTTTTTCCATATATATAGTCGTGAAAATTTGTGATTTTTGGCCATTTTCAGTTTTTATCTGTCATTTCCTCTCGCATAATGTAAAGTTAATGAAAATTGCATGAAATGTAGATAATTTTATGCTGAATCGAGTGATGATATAGTCATTTTGATACAACCTTTAGTTTTTAAGTTACACAATGAAAAGTGAGTTTTCAGAAAATGAGTGGATATCAGTTTATGTTAGATATCTTAAAAATAATAAATCTTACGGCAGTTTAACATGGATTTTCGATTATTTCGTCCCAAAATACATATATTTTGAGCGCTTAACCCTTATCTGAGAGGTAAAAGTTTTTGGCATTTTTTCCATATATATAGTCGTGAAAATTTGTGATTTTTGGCCATTTTCAGTTTTTATCTGTCATTTCCTCTCGCATAATGTAAAGTTAATGAAAATTGCATGAAATGTAGATAATTTTATGCTGAATCGAGTGATGATATAGTCATTTTGATACAACCTTTAGTTTTTAAGTTACACAATGAAAAGTGAGTTTTCAGAAAATGAGTGGATATCAGTTTATGTTAGATATCTTAAAAATAATAAATCTTACGGCAGTTTAACATGGATTTTCGATTATTTCGTCCCAAAATACATATATTTTGAGCGCTTAACCCTTATCTGAGAGGTAAAAGTTTTTGGCATTTTGTCCATATATATAGTCATGAAAATTTGTGATTTTTGGCCATTTTCAGTTTTTATCTGTCATTTCCTCTCGCATAATGTAAAGTTAATGAAAATTGCATGAAATGTAGATAATTTTATGCTGAATCGAGTGATGATATAGTCATTTTGATACAACCTTTAGTTTTTAAGTTACACAATGAAAAGTGAGTTTTCAGAAAATGAGTGGATATCAGTTTATGTTAGATATCTTAAAAATAATAAATCTTACGGCAGTTTAACATGGATTTTCGATTATTTCGTCCCAAAATACATATATTTTGAGCGCTTAACCCTTATCTGAGAGGTAAAAGTTTTTGGCATTTTGTCCATATATATAGTCATGAAAATTTGTGATTTTTGGCCATTTTCAGTTTTTATCTGTCATTTCCTCTCGCATAATGTAAAGTTAATGAAAATTGCATGAAATGTAGATAATTTTATGCTGAATCGAGTGATGATATAGTCATTTTGATACAACCTTTAGTTTTTAAGTTACACAATGAAAAGTGAGTTTTCAGAAAATGAGTGGATATCAGTTTATGTTAGATATCTTAAAAATAATAAATCTTACGGCAGTTTAACATGGATTTTCGATTATTTCGTCCCAAAATACATATATTTTGAGCGCTTAACCCTTATCTGAGAGGTAAAAGTTTTTGGCATTTTGTCCATATATATAGTCATGAAAATTTGTGATTTTTGGCCATTTTCAGTTTTTATCTGTCATTTCCTCTCGCATAATGTAAAGTTAATGAAAATTGCATGAAATGTAGATAATTTTATGCTGAATCGAGTGATGATATAGTCATTTTGATACAACCTTTAGTTTTTAAGTTACACAATGAAAAGTGAGTTTTCAGAAAATGAGTGGATATCAGTTTATGTTAGATATCTTAAAAATAATAAATCTTACGGCAGTTTAACATGGATTTTCGATTATTTCGTCCCAAAATACATATATTTTGAGCGCTTAACCCTTATCTGAGAGGTAAAAGTTTTTGGCATTTTGTCCATATATATAGTCATGAAAATTTGTGATTTTTGGCCATTTTCAGTTTTTATCTGTCATTTCCTCTCGCATAATGTAAAGTTAATGAAAATTGCATGAAATGTAGATAATTTTATGCTGAATCGAGTGATGATATAGTCATTTTGATACAACCTTTAGTTTTTAAGTTACACAATGAAAAGTGAGTTTTCAGAAAATGAGTGGATATCAGTTTATGTTAGATATCTTAAAAATAATAAATCTTACGGCAGTTTAACATGGATTTTCGATTATTTCGTCCCAAAATACATATATTTTGAGCGCTTAACCCTTATCTGAGAGGTAAAAGTTTTTGGCATTTTGTCCATATATATAGTCATGAAAATTTGTGATTTTTGGCCATTTTCAGTTTTTATCTGTCATTTCCTCTCGCATAATGTAAAGTTAATGAAAATTGCATGAAATGTAGATAATTTTATGCTGAATCGAGTGATGATATAGTCATTTTGATACAACCTTTAGTTTTTAAGTTACACAATGAAAAGTGAGTTTTCAGAAAATGAGTGGATATCAGTTTATGTTAGATATCTTAAAAATAATAAATCTTACGGCAGTTTAACATGGATTTTCGATTATTTCGTCCCAAAATACATATATTTTGAGCGCTTAACCCTTATCTGAGAGGTAAAAGTTTTTGGCATTTTTTCCATATATATAGTCGTGAAAATTTGTGATTTTTGGCCATTTTCAGCTTTTTATCTGTCATTTCCTCTCGCATAATGTAAAGTTAATGAAAATTACATGAAATGTAGATAATTTTATGCTGAATCGAGTGATGATATTGTCATTTTGATACAACCTTTAGTTTTTAAGTTACACAATGAAAAGTGAGTTTTCAGAAAATGAGTGGATATCAGTTTATGTTAGATATCTTAAAAATAATAAATCTTACGGCAGTTTAACATGGATTTTCGATTATTTCGTCCCAAAATACATATATTTTGAGCGCTTAACCCTTATCTGAGAGGTAAAAGTTTTTGGCATTTTTTCCATATATATAGTCGTGAAAATTTGTGATTTTTGGCCATTTTCAGTTTTTTGTCTGTCATTTCCTCTCGCATAATGTAAAGTTAATGAAAATTACATGAACTGTAGATAATTTTATGCTGAATCGAGTGATGATATTGTCATTTTGATACAACCTTTAGTTTTTAAGTTACACAATGAAAAGTGAGTTTTCAGAAAATGAGTGGATATCAGTTTATGTTAGATATCTTAAAAATAATAAATCTTACGGCAGTTTAACATGGATTTTCGATTATTTCGTCCCAAAATACATATATTTTGAGCGTTTAATCCTTATCTGAGAGGTAAAAGTTTTTGGCATTTTTTCCATATATATAGTCGTGAAAATTTGTGATTTTTGGCCATTTTCAGTTTTTTGTCTGTCATTTCCTCTCGCATAATGTAAAGTTAATGAAAATTACATGAACTGTAGATAATTTTATGCTGAATCGAGTGGTGATATAGTCATTTTGATACAACCTTTAGTTTTTAAGTTACACAATGAAAAGTGAGTTTTCAGAAAATGAGTGGATATCAGTTTATGTTAGATATCTTAAAAATAATAAATCTTACAGGAGTTTAACATGGATTTTCGATTATTTCGTCCCAAAATACATATATTTTGAGCGCTTAACCCTTATCTGAGAGGTAAAAGTTTTTGGCATTTTTTCCATATATATAGTCGTGAAAATTTGTGATTTTTGGCCATTTTCAGCTTTTTATCTGTCATTTCCTCTCGCATAATGTAAAGTTAATGAAAATTACATGAACTGTAGATAATTTTATGCTGAATCGAGTGGTGATATAGTCATTTTGATACAACCTTTAGTTTTTAAGTTACACAATGAAAAGTGAGTTTTCAGAAAATGAGTGGATATCAGTTTATGTTAGATATCTTAAAAATAATAAATCTTACAGGAGTTTAACATGGATTTTCGATTATTTCGTCCCAAAATACATATATTTTGAGCGCTTAACCCTTATCTGAGAGGTAAAAGTTTTTGGCATTTTTTCCATATATATAGTCGTGAAAATTTGTGATTTTTGGCCATTTTCAGCTTTTTATCTGTCATTTCCTCTCGCATAATGTAAAGTTAATGAAAATTACATGAAATGTAGATAATTTTATGCTGAATCGAGTGATGATATTGTCATTTTGATACAATCTTTAGTTTTTAAGTTACACAATGAAAAGTGAGTTTTCAGAAAATGAGTGGATATCAGTTTATGTTAGATATCTTAAAAATAATAAATCTTACAGGAGTTTAACATGGATTTTCGATTATTTCGTCCCAAAATACATATATTTTGAGCGCTTAACCCTTATCTGAGAGGTAAAAGTTTTTGGCATTTTTTCCATATATATAGTCGTGAAAATTTGTGATTTTTGGCCATTTTCAGTTTTTTGTCTGTCATTTCCTCTCGCATAATGTAAAGTTAATGAAAATTACATGAACTGTAGATAATTTTATGCTGAATCGAGTGGTGATATAGTCATTTTGATACAATCTTTAGTTTTTAAGTTACACAATGAAAAGTGAGTTTTCAGAAAATGAGTGGATATCAGTTTATGTTAGATATCTTAAAAATCATAAATCTTACGGCAGTTTAACATGGATTTTCGATTATTTCGTCTCAAAATACATATATTTTGAGCGTTTAATCCTTATCTGAGAGGTAAAAGTTTTTGGCATTTTTTCCATATATATAGTCGTGAAAATTTGTGATTTTTGGCCATTTTCAGCTTTTTATCTGTCATTTCCTCTCGCATAATGTAAAGTTAATGAAAATTACATGAACTGTAGATAATTTTATGCTGAATCGAGTGGTGATATAGTCATTTTGATACAACCTTTAGTTTTTAAGTTACACAATGAAAAGTGAGTTTTCAGAAAATGAGTGGATATCAGTTTATGTTAGATATCTTAAAAATAATAAATCTTACGGCAGTTTAACATGGATTTTCGATTATTTCGTCCCAAAATACATATATTTTGAGCGTTTAACCCTTATCCGAGAGGTAAAAGTTTTTGGCATTTTTTCCATATATATAGTCGTGAAAATTTGCGATTTTTGGCGATTTTCAGCTTTTTATCTGTCATTTCCTCTCACATGATGTAAAGTTAATGAAAATTACATGAACTGTAGATAATTTTATGCTGAATTGAGTGATGATATTGTCATTTTGATACAATCTTTAGTTTTTAAGTTACACAATGAAAAGTGAGTTTTCAAAAAATGAGTGGATATCAGTTTATGTTAGATATCTTAAAAATCATAAATCTTACGGCAATTTAACATGGATTTTCGATTATTTCGTCCCAAAATACATATATTTTGAGCGTTTAACCCTTATCCGAGAGGTAAAAGGTTTTGGCATTTTTTCCATATATATAGTCGTGAAAATTTGCGATTTTTGGCCATTTTCAGTTTTTTATTTGTCATTTCCTCTCACATGATGTAAAGTTAATGAAAATTACATGAACTGTAGATGATTTTATGCTGAATCGAGTGATGATATAGTCATTTTGATACAACCTTTACTTTTTAAGTTACACAATGAAAATTGAGTTTTCAAAAAATGAGTGGATATCAGTTTATGTTAGATATCTTAAAAATAATAAATCTTACGGCAGTTTAACATGGATTTTCGATTATTTCGTCCCAAAATACATATATTTTGAGTGTTTAACCCTTATCCGATAGGTAAAAGTTTTTGGCATTTTTTCCATATATATAGTCGTGAAAATTTGCGATTTTTGGCCATTTTCAGTTTTTTATCTGTCATTTCCTCTCGCATGATGTAAAGTTAATGAAAATTACATGAACTGTAGATAATTTTATGCTGAATTGAGTGATGATATTGTCATTTTGATACAATCTTTAGTTTTTAAGTTACACAATGAAAAGTGAGTTTTCAAAAAATGAGTGGATATCAGTTTATGTTAGATATCTTAAAAATCATTAGACTTACGGCAGTTTAACATGGATTTTCGATTATTTCGTCCCAAAATACATATATTTTGAGCGTTTAACTCTTATCCGAGAGGTAAAAGTTTTTGACATTTTTTCCATATATATAGTCGTGAAAATTTGTGATTTTTGGCCATTTTCAGTTTTTTATCTGTCATTTCCTCTCGCATAATATAAAGTTAATGAAAATTACACGAACGGTAGATAATTTTATGCTGAATCGAGTGATGATATAGCCATTTTGATACAATCTTTAGTTTTTAAGTTACACAATGAAAAGTGAGTTTTCAGAAAATGTGTGGATATCAGTTTATGTTAAATATCTTAAAAATCATAAATCTTACGGCAGTTTAATATGGATTTTCGATTATTTCGTCCCGAAATACATATATTTTGAGCGTTTTATCCTTATCCGATAGGTAAAAAATTTCTTGTCTTCAAGCAACTTTAGGTTTCCTTTCGCTCGAAGGGATTTCCTTTCCGTTCCTTTTTTTTTGTAAAATTTTAAGAAATAAATAAGTTTCTTTTTCTTCAAATGTGGCCGTTTTTCAGCGATTTCGTCTTTGAAACGGTCTAATAATGCTATGTAATAGTCGCTGTTGATAGTCCTTCCTTTTTCAACGTAGTCAATGAAAATTTGTCCACGCGCATCCCAAAATACAGGAGCCATAACCTTACCAGCCAACGGTTGCGTTTTCGCACATTTTGGAGTGGGTTCACCGTGTGCAGTGCACTCGGATAACTATCGATCGGACTTCGGAGTGAAATGATGGAACCATGTTTCATCCATTGCCACATATCGACGCAAAAACTCGGGTTTATTATGCTTGATCATCTTCAAACACTGCTCCGAATCATCAACTCGTCGTCGTTTGTGGTCAAAAGTGAGCTCGCGCGGCACCCACTTTGCACAGAGCTTCCTCATATCCAAATATTCGTGAATGATTTGATGGACACGTTCAGTTGATATCTGTAGAGTGTCTGCTATATCATTCAATTTCAATTTATGATAATTCAAAATTATTTTGTGGATTTTTTTTTGTTTTTTCATCGGTAACAACCTCTTTTGGGTGTCCACTGCGTTCACCGTCTTCGATGCTCATTTCACTACGTCTAAACTTAGCATACCAATCCTTGATGATTGGTTTTCCTATGGCAGTGTCCGGAAACTCGGAATCAAGCCAAGTTTTTGCTTCAACTGTATTTCTTCTCTTCTTCTCTCCATTTTTTCTCACAGTAGCAAAAGTTTCTTCACTCAAAATGTTATAATTCACAAACTAATGATCCGACAGTTGACGATTAAAATAATACAAGCACATTTTGAAGGTTAATGCTAACTAAAAAATATATGGATTTAATTCTAGTAGCGCCACCTATGTGTCATGCCGGGGACTTTTCAATTGAACTGTTATTTGCATCTTGCCTATTGTATAATAAAAAAGTGCGATTCTTTTTCCACTCATCTTTGAACAAGTCTCGTGACCGTTTACTCAAGTTTTAAGTGAGAATAGCTGTTTTAAACTCTGAATAGCTGACGGCACTAACAGGACACATAATTACGAAGAAAAATATTACAGAGACATTTACTGCATCCACGCAGGACACAATCTCGCCACTAGACCGAGGGATCTAAGGATTGTTTCCCCCTGTTGCGACATCAATTTCGTCGCTGAAGTAACATGATGAGGATGTAGGGCACCTGCGGAGTCCCAGGAGTGACCGGTGCGTCCGTCTGCAACACTAACGAGCCGGCCGTAGTTTATAATGGCGACGGAATGGCTAAATGAGAATGCATGGATGGAGAACGGGACTTACTTTATGTTTACGACTGTCTTTTTTTCCACTCCGGTCCCCCGCCGCAAGCATTAGCGTCTCTGGTCTCTCGTCTCTTTGGTATGCCATAACGAATATTGAACATTATGAAAATCACAAATAAAGATGAAGTAACCACCAACTAATTGCTATTTAAACTAATAGAAAAACTGGACAGACAGGAAAAAATGATCAAATATTTTTCCGAAAGAATTGAGAAATTAGAATTGAAAACATTAGGCATGTGGTCCCAAAAACCAGAAATGGCAAATAAAGATATTCGAATGGTAATTTGGTACCAATAGTAATAATATTATTATAGGATACAGTAGCTATGTAACAGGTTAAATTTATTTAGTTTTCCATCTGTATTTGATGTATTTGGAGGTAGATATACAGCGGCACTTGAGGGAAGTAAAAAAAAAACACGGGAAATATTGGACTAAGATGGGCAAAATCAGAATAGGGCAGCTGAGATGGAAATGAGGCAAAACTTTGATTATACTTTATTGTTTATATTTGTTTGGAAGACAGAGAATGAGGACTAATGGAAGAAAGACGTGTAGACTTTCGTGCAACGTAGCATGAGTATAGAAGTACACCAGAAAATTGAGAGATGGATTGTAAGATGAAATGGAAAATATCAAAAGTAAACTAGTTTAGTTGAAAGAAATTGATATAGGGGGAAAATACAAGGAAGAAATAGAAATAAAATGAAGAACATACTGAGAGAATGACCAAAAATGTAAAGAGAGAAAAGAGAGAGAGGGGGGGAGAGAAGAATGGCAAGAAATGAACAGTATGATGGCGGTGGTGATAAGAGACAAAGCCTGGGTGTGTAAAACTGAGAAAAAAGAAGATAAAATAACAAAGTAAAAGAGAAAGCGCAGAGAAAATATGACAAACTGTAAACTTTAAGAAGATGCAGAGGAGGACAATGTGTGAACACATAAGAACTCACGAGTAACTGTAGAATCTTTCAAAAAATGGCTAATCCTTACCGAAGACGCTTGATTTTTAGACTATTTAATTGATCTTATTTTCATTAACATGTTGTTACTTGAAATCAAATAAAAGAAATGAGAAAAAGTGCACAAATAGTGCGGCTAAATCGGCAGCCTCCTCTCCCCACCCCATCATAAATATTTGTATCAATACTGACTTTATCCCATTCATTTCGTGTTCATCAAGAACGAGGTACAACGTTGTTGGCCTCGGGGGGCCAACCATAACAAGCTATTTGTAATGAAAACTGATTTTTTTCTCCTCTCTTCACATTCTTTCCTCGGTCTAAAATTCGCTCACTGTCGTTTCTCACACGGTCAACTTCCAGCTCGCCTGTTCACTGTGAGTATTCTCACCTTGTCCTTACTTCAATCTACCACATACTGGACGACTGTTCACGACTCACTTAGATTTTAATTATATATGGACTGCAAAACTTTAGGAATTCCTTAATAGGAGAAAATACAGACAGGCTACTCGAATTTCTATGAGAAATCGATTATTTTCATAGAGATATATGTATGCCTATGCTGATATATGTATTGCTGTCTGGATAGAGTCTCTACTTCGTTATGGTTGTGTTTGTTGTCTTGTTTTTGTGATAAATTTTAAATTATATATAGCCGACTTGATGGCATAGTTGTTAAGGTGATAAGACGGTCCTGAAAATCCGACAATGAATAAGTCACCCCAGTAACCAAGCTGGGTAAGACCGGATGTCTTGTAGGATAATCTGCAACCTGGTTACTGGCCAGTCGGTAGGGTTAATGCCAAGGACCGTTGTTCGGAGCCCATGTTAAAAAGTAGGTCCAGTCCAGGTAAAGACTCGTGGTACAAAAAAGGTTTCAAATATATTTTAAAGAAATGTATATACACTGTTTATACTTTTACAGGCCCCTCTTTGGGTTATTGATTTTATTTTATTTATTAATTTATTATTTTATATATAAACTTTATATCTGTCCCTGTCCTCTTTATATCAACAATCTACTGTTTTAGAGTAACGAAATGACGACATATGACGAAAAATAAAAAAGTAAAGAAAAATTCCACCGAATCTACTTCTTGGCTTACGAAACGACATCCGACACCCCACCGTCATAATCGACAACTTCTTATCTGTCGCCCCCGCTAACACTCGAACGTCCGATCAAAATTAACCTGCGCCACGCAGAAAAAAACGATCACGAATCCCCGAAGACGCGTTAAGTCGCGGCTTAAGCACGATAAAAAGACGTTAAAAATTGAGGAACCCGAAATAAACCCAACTAAATTATTAGCCGGGAGTGCATTATAACCATAAAATAATAAAGATAGTGTGTTGGCGCGAGGCTAAAACGAGGGGGAGGCCGGGGGAGGATGGTGTTTTGAGCCGCGGGGACGTGGAGGTTCTCTCACGCCCGAAACCTTCGCCTGGCGGGGTCTTAACACATAAAGCGGCGGCAAGGAGCGGTCGGTCCCCGGGCCTCAGGTTTTTACTGCATTTTAACACTGTGTAAGCTCAAAAAGCTCTTTTATTAGGCTCTCGGAGCGAGGCTACATTAGTGAACCGCTTGTTTTCTGACGGCGGCGAGGAGTCGGGCGGAGGGGTGGAGCGTTATCGAACAGATCTTTATTGGCATGTTACGAGTGAGGGGGGCCGCTATTTACACGTGGGACCGGGATCTTTGGCGTTCGCGAGGCAGTTTGCCGCGCGAATTTGCGACTTATTCTTCGGAGACGGGAAAAATGTCGCCCCTACCCCGGGGACCCGACGCAATTTTACCCCCATTCACTTCGGGGTCTTAGGAGGTCTTATTGTATTTCGCTTCACACGACCCACTAAATGCCGCGGATTGTGTATTTTGTAGCTTTGTCGTTCACTATTAACAATTTGCCGGTATTAGTCAGAAATCTCATCAATTAGACCGAACACGAACACCTTCTATTGTACTTAATTGATAATTAATGCCTATATAACTGGTCAATTGAAAAGTCCCCGGCCTACCATAGTAAAACATATTTTTTGGCAAATTTTTTTTAATCAACATAATATAGCGACAACGATTATAACGACCCTCCAACTTTTCAATACCATTTTTGTAGTACGATTTATCCTTTGGTTCAAAATAGGCCTCAGTTTCAGCGATCACCTCTTCATTCGAGGAAAATTTCTTCCCAGTAAGCATTCTTTTGAGATCTGAGAACAGGAAATAGTCGCTAGGGTCCAGATCTGGAGAATACGCTGGATGAGGAAGCAATTCGAAGCGCAATTCATGGATTTTTGACAGGGTGCATTGTCTTGGTGAAGCGGCACTTTCTTTTTCTTAAAATGCGACCGTTTTTCGGCTATTTCGTCCTTCAAACGGTCCAATAATACTATGTAATAGTCGCTGTTGATGGTCCTTCCTTTTTCAAGGTAGTCAATGAAAATTATTCCATGCCTATCCTAAAATACAGACGCCATAATCTTGCCAGCCGACTGTTGTGTTTTCCCACGCTTTGGACGGGGTTCATCCTGTGCAGTCCACTCGGACGACGATCGATTGGACTTCGGAGTGAAATGATGGAGCCATGTTTCATCCATTGTCACATATTGACGTAAAAACTCGAGTTTATTACGCATGATGATTTTCAAACACTGCTCTGAATCATCAACTCGTCGTTGTTTTTGGTCAAAAGTGAGCTCGCGCGGCACCCACCTTACACAAAGATTTATCATACCTAAATATTCGTAAATCATATGATGTACACATTCAGTTGATATCTTTAGAGTGTCTGCCATTTCATTCACCTTCAATTTACGGTCATTCAAAATTATTTTGTGGTTTTTTTTAATGTTTTCGCAGTTAACAACCTCTTTTTTGCGTCCACTGCGTTCGCCATCTTTGGTGCTCATTTCACCACGTCTAAACTTAACCTACCAATCCTTGATGGTTGATTTTTCTGGGACAGTGTCCAGAAACTCGGCATCAAGTCAAATTTTTGCTTCAACTGTCTTTTTTCAAAATGCTATAGTTCACAAATTAATGGTACTATTATAATATTTTACCTTAATTCCTACTGACTTTCAACTCAGGAGCCAACAGAGAGGGACCGTCATTTTGACTGCAGGAAGATCATTTTAATTTAACGCGAACTTATTCAACAACCTAAAATATTTGTATTACCGTATTGTTTGATGGATATTTGATCGATGTCCATTGAAACGTCAACAACAAATATCCGTAACATGCATTGTGTGTGCGTGTAAATCTATCGAACCGGATCTAGGAGCGGGAGGGCAGGAGGAGGGACCATACAACGGAATATGACGTGGACCGACTGCAAGGAAGCTTATGAAGTTCGCCGCAGACCACATCACAGCTGCAGAGTGCTGTTTGCCTGCCTGGAATCGGGCCGCCACACACACACTGCCATGAGCCAAGATATTATTAAACATTGTGTTCGACGCCAGACGCAAGCCTGCAGCTCCCCATGTCCCGTTCACCCTTTACTGCCGCCGAAACCGACGTCGAACCCTTCCCGTCCGATCCCTCGCCCGTCTCACCACGGTCCTCTCCTTAAGTATACGATTTCTTATTGTTTGCTTACTTTCTTGATCCGGGATCCTGTTGCGGGTACATTGTTCTTGCCGTTCGACGTGGTCTGTTATCTGATTTTGATTGAACCAATCTCGTCATTCTGTCTCTCTGTATCTGTCTCACTTCTGTTCTCTTAGTTATGTATATATATATATATATATATATATATATATATATATATATATATATATATATATATATATATCCATAGATTTCCATCTTTATATTTTGTTTTAAAGTAATATATTAAGCATAACCTAATAAATATAAAAATCCTTTGAGATATTTAACGATGGTTGCTGCTTTGACTACTGCAACAGTGAACTTTATTTTACAGCCTACCTCATTATCATTTTTCTCATTAACATTTCATTGAAATATCGGTAATTGATAGAGATAAGGACGTGTTTGAATTTTGTATAGTATCTTACAATTCTTGATCAAGATTTTGTGGAATAACGCCATAACCCATTAAAAACTATACCAAAAAAAAACTACCAATTTTTCTTGTCTTAGGATACATATAGAAAAATCAAACTGTACCATTCGATTCAACATAACATTCTCTAAGGTCCCCATGATTTTCTTTAACTTGTGTTTACTTGAGAAAAAAATACAGAAAAAATATAAAAATAGCAAAAAATATATGACAGAAGATCAGGTAATCATTAATCACTAATTATTACACATATAAACATAAAATACATAAAAATATATGCATTTTGAGTAAAGAAAACGAAAATTACTATTAAATTACTTTAAAGTTTATAGTTTATAGTTTTTAAGAAAAGTGGCATGAACAGAAATCCACTCATTTTTCGAAAATATATTAATCATTCTGTAACTTAAAACTAAACGTTATATAAAAACTACATACAACCATTCGATTCAGAGTAAAATTCTATGTAATCCTTGCAATATTCATTAGTTTGCGAATACTTTTGAAGAAATAGCAGAAAAAATTATGAAAATTGCAAAAAATCGCAAATTTTTACATATATGGAAAGAGTTCAATTTTTTTTCCCTCTCAGATAAATGTAATACATAATATATATGTACTTTTGAGTGAATAAAACGAAACTCCATATTAGATGTCTCTAAAACTTACAGTTTTTAAATTGAGTGGCTTAAAAGGTAATCAAGTAATTTTTTTAAAATACACTTTTCGTCCTATAACTTAATTTATGAAGATTGTATAAAAATAATTACAGTACCATTTGATTCAGCGTAAAATTCTCTATAATCTATGCAATTTTGATTAGTTTACGATTATTTTAGAAGAAATGGCAACAAAAGTTATGAAAATGGCAATATGGAAAAAGTGACAATTTTTTTTACCTCTCAAATAAATGTAAAAAACTCAAAATATATGTATTTTTAAATGAATAAAACAATAATCTATATTAGACTGCTCTAAAACTTACAGATTTTATGATAAGTGGCATAAAAGAAATCAACTCATTTTTTGAAATTTCACGTTTCCTTCTGTAATTTATTAACCGAAGATTGTGTAAAATTAGTTATAGTACCATTTGATTCAGCGTAAAATTCTCTATAATATGTGCAATTTTCATTAGTTTACGATTACTTTAGAAGAAATGGCAACAAAAGTTATGAAAATGGCAAAAAATCACAAATTTTCACGACTGGAAAAAGTGCCATTTTTTTACCTCTCAGATAAAAGTAAAAACCTCAAAATATATATATTTTGAAGCAATAAAATGAAAATCCTAATTACATTGCTCTAAAATTTACAGTTTTTAAGATAAGTGGCATAAAAGAAATCAACTCATTTTTTGAAAATACACGTTTCCTTCTGTAACTTAAGAACTGAAGATTACATACAAATAACCACAAGACTATTTGATTCAGCGTAAAATTCTTTATAACTCCTGTTATTTTCATTAACATGAGACGATTTCACTTGAGATGAAATGACAGTAGAAAATATAAAAATGATAGAAAATCCGTAAAAAAGTAACAATTTTAAGTAAAAAAATCATTTGAAAACACCGGGATTTGTTTATAATTCGCGTAATTTTAATTAGCCTGCTATTATTTAAACTACTTCAGTGGTCATATCTAAAATGTTCTACGGACTATTTCATTTTATTAACCCAAATAATTCTTTTCTCGTCAGTTTAATGTCTTCGGTAACAACCGATATTTCTCCCCTGTTCAAAATAGAACGCCAACCGCGATGAATATTAATAATATACGCCAGGAACAGTTCTTTTGTATTTATTCCTTAAGAACCCACCACTTCCCAAAACTTAAATTACTTCAATCGGCTCCTCCGCCATTACTTAATTAATAGTAGCACGATCGGCATTCGTCGTATTTTTTCCGCCGTACCGGACAATTAAATCGGAAATCATGAACAAAAAGTCAACGACGTTACCCAACCCGGTATTTAGTCCGGCCGCCGTCTATTGAATTATGAAGAGAAATAATAAATTTACCTTTGCCGGTTATAATTATCCGTTGTTTCGAGACGATTTAACGGTCGTTAATTAACGACTACGGAATCGGATCGTTGCCGTTACGATACTTGATGATCATTAATTGCTTATTAAGAGACAGAGCGTTAATTTTTTACTAGGTTTCGAATCGGCGCCTTCGCCATACCCACCCCCCGACTCCTTCACCAATTATTCAAATTGTTTCTCGGAATTTTTCGACTCGGAATCGAACTATATAGGCTAAATAATTACACTAGTTCTTGGAGGGTCGTGCAAGTCTTTAATGTAAATGAATCAATATTAACCAACACTGGAAATTAGTCTCTTTGTGGAATTTAGGAGTTACTTTTATTTAAAATATTAAAAACATTATAGTATAATATTTTTTTTAGACATAAACCTATATAAAATAGACAAAATATGTTGTAATATACGTCTTTCATGCTGAATCATTTTTAAAATCCTTAACTAAAATAGCTTATATGGTGTGGAGCTGGAAAGTATTACTTGTTCAAGATTTGCTTTATTACTCAACCGTCGTATCTTTCTCATCTTCAGTGGAACTCAGTTTTAACATTTTCTTCACGTTGGCTTTAGTAGAATCTTAGCCTTGCAAACTCTACCACTCAAGCAAGTTTTATTATGATTTTACAAACACTCGTCATTGTGTCGAACAGAAATCTTAACACAGCCACATTGTTCTGTGAAAATGTAACCAAAATTGTATAGATATTAGTAAATTCGCCATATCTTATAAGCAAATATTATTTGTATCAATAGCAATGAAAAATAATATCTTCCCACATAATATTTTGGAATAATTTTGCTCTGATATGACTGAAAAGCTCTGTTGGAGTGAGTATATTATAAAGATAAGATAAGAATTGCTGTGATATACAAATACTACAGGATACTTGAAAAATTCATAGTCAGATATGAAGACAGACTTCACTCTTATGTTAAGATCGAATGGAACTCAGTTTTAACATTT
This sequence comes from Rhynchophorus ferrugineus, assembly GCF_030347505.1. NCBI lineage: Eukaryota > Metazoa > Arthropoda > Insecta > Coleoptera > Curculionidae > Rhynchophorus > Rhynchophorus ferrugineus. The sequence goes on from NW_027472586.1 coordinate 838,132, forward strand.
TCTTCACGTTGGCTTTAGTAGAATCTTAGCCTTGCAAACTCTACCACTCAAGCAGGTTTTATTATGATTTTACAAACAATAATTTTGCTCTGATATGATTGAAAAGCTCTGTTAGAATGAGTATATGAACATTGTGTAAATTATGTTTCTGTGTAATCCAATAATACAAACGTTCCCTTGGATCTTATATGAACTGTATTTATTTTTATTTCATAAAAATATCTTTCAAGCGAATCAGACGATGGACATACCCGTCTGATGCGAAAACTTTAAATTACGAACGATACTTTTGACTGGCATGACTATTTTATGAGCCGAAAGGAAATTTGCTGGGTGGGGACACGTAGTTCGCAACTGAAAATTACGTGCGCCATAACTCAGCCGAAAGGAAACGACCATTTTAAAGAACGTTCCCGGTAAATTATAAATAAGCCAGCAACCAGACATGATATATATCGGCGTGCGACACCATCTGATGGCCTTTTAATGATTCACAACTTCGAAAACAGTGATCAGAACGGAGGAAACATAATCAATAGGTAAAAAGAAAGAAAACGACGTCGGCTGCGATTCGTGAAAGAGAACGTTTTTGTTTTGAAAACAATCCTGGTGGGTATTTAGGGGGGCACGTCCTGACGGTGCCGTATGGAAAAGTTAAATTATTTTCAACGTTTCGACAATAAATAAATTATTAGCGTTGAAGTTTGATACATATATCGTGTTTTTTTTTCTGTCGGCTATTACTCGAACCCAAAGCCTTCCTTGTAGCCCCAATTATTGAATGAAATATTGATAACATTAGAATTATAACGAATATAAAATATATATTTCTTTAGGCATCCTTTATAATGCCAATTTTTGAAATAATCATGAGTACCAAACGGGGCACATGAAATAAATGCGATGTTCTATATGCCTAGTCTATGGAAGATCATCTCTGACTAAACCATATCAATATACCCTCTTTCACAAGAGCATAGCCAACACTTATTATTAAACTCGGTTCACTTTCAAAGTTTTAAAGACACAGCAATGTACGACATTTGATGATCATGAAACATTCGTCTGTAAAAAGGATTTGATGAACTTCAACACTAAAGGGTTTACCATCATTGAAACAAGTAAAGTCAATCAAGAAAATGTTAGCGTCAGTACATGTGTGGAACATCATCTATGACTGCATAAAAATGTTTTCTCTCATTAAGCTTCATCACTGTCTATCACCATCAAAACAACATGCCAAGAAGTGTTACAAAAGCAAATATTCGTGGAAAATGTTGCTTCAGTATCAGTTTTTTGAGTTCCTAAATTACTTCCAAACGGTTAGAGTAATATGCTCAGATAATTATTGTATCTCTTTAAAGTAATTTAATGAATAAAATCGTGAAAAAAGATCTGGTTCATAAAAGAAGAAAATATGTTTTCATTAAGATAATACACACCGCAAAACTGATGTTAAATTCACTGAATTACACTATGAATTATTTCGGAGTCCAGCTTAGCTTCCTCTGACTCCCAGTATAATTTACTAGCTTATTTAGATTATTTTACGATAATCCAGCCTGAAAATTTTAAAAACTTAATATGTTTAAGAATATACCCTTAGGAGGATTTTTCAAAATTTAAATTGTATTCAAAGATTTAACTATTTTTGTAATAGGGAACCAAAACTGCGGTATCTAAAAACGAAATGTTAACTATTGATCTAGCATATGAATTAATGAATGATATCAAAAAGTCGTTATTCTTTCTATGTGAAATTCGTAAGGTGACAATAACATCAAAAAATAGTTATTAGCAACATACAGCACTTGAAAAATATTGATAACATTCTCAATTTTTGTCTATGAAGTCTTGAATTAACTCAAATTAATTTTCAATTCTTTTAAATTTAAATACATTAGTGTGTAAGTAACGAAATAAGTCACGGTAGCCCCAAAGACATAGGCGAAAAGTAGATTTTTAACTCCAACAAAGTCATATCTTCATATTAAATGACAAAACTAATTGAACAACCCCGTATATATTTCTATTGATCTATACATTATAGAGTAGTAATACATTCGTCAATTATTTGATACACTATCGAATATGATTATGTCAATTTTTTTTCCAATATACCGACGTTACCTTTTCTAGATTCCCGTAATTTAAACGTAAATAAATAAAAAGCCGTCAAAAATTGTCGTCATGTGACACCCACCTCCTGTAACTGATAAGCGTTTAATGGTAATAGTTATTCATTGTCCCAATTTGTTATTCATGTATCAGCAGATGTCTCTGACTTGGCTTGGGCTTGTTCGCTCGGTTGAACAGGCGTATTCGCTGTAAATAAAATATGAACGGACCGAAAGGGCAAAAGACCAAAGATTACTACGCGGTCAAGGAAATTAGGGCTCTACTTGGTGGGTATCATGTTCTTTTTTGATCGGTAGGTAATTTCAGTCAAGATGGTGTAGGTTTATGTTGTGATTTTGTTGGAAAGCAAAAGGAAAGAAGTCAAATTTAAATACAAAAAATATATTAGTTGATTGGAAAAGAATCTAACTTATAATTACATGATAAGTTGCTGCTGTACAAGCAGATACTAAAACCTATATGGACACAAGAATTTTAGTTATGCGGATGTTTTTCTAGAAGTAATTTCTATATAATACAAGTATTTCAGAATAAAGTCCTGAAAAATATTGTGGATGCATCCAGATATTTTATGGATGAATATTTACATCGATACTCGGATAAAAATTGTTCAAACTGTTTGAGAGAAAATTAAGAGATTCGCAACAAGTGGCGGAAACAAGACTTCAAGTAGATTTCAGTCTCGAATCATCAGTTATGTCTCCTATCAAATAAACGAACGAACGAAACGAATTAACTTTAATAATAAAATACAACTGGACTATTTGAGCATTGTTATCAAACCCAATGAAAATATGAGGCGTTATTTAGTACCAACTTAACAACAAGTATAATTTTAAGAATATCTTTAATCAGATTCTACAAATTATATAATTTCCGATATAACATCACGTTTCCTTTTTTTCTGCAGAGCAATACCATTATTTTATCATTATTATGTTCGTTTTTCCTCGTCCTCCGGTCTCTTTCGCTCCTTAGAGCCGAACACGCTCCATTTCTCCCTGCAAGACCTCCCCTATACTCACGGAACGTAATGCGGGCTTTCTTAGGATATATCAGCCCTAGGCCTTTATTTATCTATCGAAAATTACACAAAACGCAAGTTTGTTAAGTAGGCACGCACGAAAAAGCCACCCGCCTGTTTCCACTCGACTCCTCGCGAACTAACTCCGTTCCATTTTCGCCGCCCCTCGCGCTCCAAAAAACGTCGTCGTTCGGTCTTTTATGCACCTAAATTTTCGTCTGATGCCTTTACAGCCTCCTTGGAATCGGTGCGAATTTTGTCAGCTGGTGTTGCAATAAATTTCAATCTATTACAACTTTTCTTACGTGTAATATATCAATATTTATATGTTTACATACAGTGTTTTATATGTTTTATATGTGGTAATATTCTGGGCTTCTGTTTGTTTAAAATAAGCAAAAAAAGGACACAAAGGCGTCACCTGAAAAAGTAAGAAGATAAAGTGACCATTGGAAGTATTTTCATGTCATATATAAAAGGCATTACAGATAAGATCATCAGAATCATTATTTACAATATTCAGTAGGGACACAAATATAAGCCCAATCCTACAAACCCTAAAAAAGTAAGGTCAAGCTGTAGAGACAAGGAGTACATGTATTTTGTAGGCCCTGAATGCTATCTCAACACATATTCTTACTGAATAATTACTTGTAGTTAGCCACAAGTTTTGGTTTGTCTCTAACCTCCAAAATTAGATATACAACCAGAAGAAAGCACTGGTGCTGATTTAGTGTCTACAGTAATAATGTTCATGTATTAATAAACTCTGCTGTTTTTTGTTTGTGTTTTTTAGGTTAAATATACTTCACTGCTCTACAAGATTAATTTTTTATTTGATTATTTGATTATTTGGATTTTTTGAGTACGTCTGCTCCTCGTTTTTACACGGTTGTACAAACAAAATGAAAAAGATGATTCATACTATAAAAAGTTATGAAATATCTCTATTGGTTGTCTTCGACTGCTAGCATAATAACTGCAGGGGATGCCATAAATACGTAATAATTATTTTTAATTTTCAAGCTGTAATTGTTATATCTCAAACAAAATGTCTACAATTAAAAATGGTTAATCATACATTATGAAATTATGAATTTACTGTATTGGCTGACTTCGATAGTAGCATAATAACAGCATTGAAAATCATAAGGATGTAATATTGTGACCATAAACAACAATAAATGAAGTTGGCAGTAAATGCTAAGTAGGTTAATCAATACTAAACTGTCAGTCAATCAGTAATTCTTAGACACGGAAAAATTAACAATAAGAAAAAGTGGATCATAGTTTGAAGAATTATGAAATTACACTGTTGGTTATCTTCAATCGCTGGCATGATAACTCTATGATACTAGTACTGTAGCCATAAGCAGCAATTAATTACATTTAAGAGCAATTTCAATTAAAAATAAATAACACTCTAGTGCCAGATTAATTATTTTATGCGAAACAAAAATTTTCCATAAAAAAGTTAATTCATACTTTGAATAATTATGAAATTACTACATTGTTTATCTTCGATAGCATCATAATAGCAATTTCAAGTTAACCTCTTAATCCAATATAGAAATACAGCAATCAAATGGGATCCATACTTTAAAGAATTATGAAATTACTCGATTGGTTATCTTCAACAGCCAGCATTATAACTCCAGAGGAAATCCGTTCATACAGTCGACATTTATTGCAATACATTTTTATACTTCATATCTAGTTCCTTTATTTTCTTCTTAAAGTGCTCAGAATAATATATATGATGAAAAAATATATGTAATGTTACTACTTAATTCTACTAAAAGTTACGTCTTCTGTTAAAAGGGAAGGCAAATTAGCAAGGACGTCACACTCACAAATTAATTGTCGAATATGGCAATAAAAGCGGAGAAATGACAAAGTTACGGGGATGAGGGCGGCGAGCTTTGTGTAAGGAGGTATGTAAGTAACCGCTGAAATGTATTGATTAATAATTAGCGCTGTGTCTCTGCGGCCAAAGACCGACGTCAGTCGCATTTATTGCGAATACATCGAATATTAGTCTATCGAAAATAGGCCCATCGTGAAAATTTCAATCATATTTTCGTTATCCTACAATATACTATTTTAGAACCCTCAAAAGAGACCGTCTGCACGTTAAAAGAGTCTAGCGCATAGCGCTATTACCCCCGGTGGTAGGCAGTGCCAGGACCGTCCGCAGGATCGAGTCCGTTTCACAGCTCGTGCTCTAGTCTAATTAGCAGCTCAGGGGGATACGAAACGACGTTGTAGTTGTCTCTCTTGGAGAAAAATCACGCAGGCCATGCTACCACTTTTCCTTCCCTGGTAAATTACATACCATTAGTCTTCAAAAAAATCATCCCCCATGTTTATTAAATATTTTACAAATACATGAACTTGATCTTCTTAGTTATTCTCTCATTATTAAGTTGTATTATTAGTAATTTAATTTATTTTTATTTTCTTCATCAAAAAGTTATGTGAGCTTCGAGTGTCTGTACTGTTTCGTGAATAATATCATCGTAATTATTCTTATTATCTTCATTCATTATTACCTCAGATTATGTAAGTTCTTTGACTACTATTCCAGTCATTAGATATAAAAGAAAATCTGCAAAATATTAATAAACATTAATAATTCCACTGAAGCTATAATAACATAGTTAAGAATATCTGCTGAAGCAAAAACCTGAAGCCTGAATCTACTGAGCTTAGTTATATATACAACTAGGTCAACTAAAGTGGCTTCGTCTTGAGAACAATAACCTTGCAAATATATCTATGGAGAAATTATTTGTATTAAAATACAAATCTCTCCTTATTTGCGAATCTTTCAACAGTTAAAGAACCAGAATCTCATCATCTGCTATCTTCAGGTCCCCTTTCTTTGCCCTTTACTTCTATCTACACCGGCTCAACTTTCAGAAGGCCGGAAGAAGATTCTGACGAAACTTCGTCAAATATTTATGAGTTCTTCTAAGAATCAAACGCAGATAAAAGCACCATATACCAACTCACTGGAAATAATTCTAAAACCAACTCCAATAATGATATACTGAAAGAATCATGGGCTTCCTAATCATGTACAATCTAGTTGGTAAAATGAAACAATCTAGGGAATTTGACTTTTTTAAGACCGCATTAGCATTTATATTTTAATTAACGATAACTTATGACCTTTAATTTGTTAGATACTTACAATTTAGTATTTCCAGAACACTTAAAATAGTTCAAATTCTGAATCTATATAGCTCATATTTTCCAACACTAATCACTTACTGCACATTCGCAATTTTTGCGCATGCAACACAATTTTTACAATTATAAAAGGTGAATCGTCCTTCGAGAAATTATGCAATTACTCTGTTGGTTGTCTTCGATAACACCAAGGGAAATCATATTGTAGCAATTGAATCATAAGTCACTTTAATTCACACGTATTTAGACCAAAAATACTTACAATTATGTTACATAAAAACTAGTTTTAATAAAATAATTAACTTTTGATGAATTATGGATAAGAAACATATAGTACTGCAACCTGCTTCCCGGTAATTACACGATTAATTTCTGTTTGTTCTTCTACACCACAGGAACCCGCACCCTGCAAATGTGCATATTCCATTTTAATGGAAACAGTTTAGCAGGAACGCAAGACGTATCAATTAATAGAATTTGAGTAGATGGCAGTCGTCTTATCCCCTCTCGGGTTCGGCATTAGGATTAAGTATGTGTCTAAACGGCGAAATCCATATGTAGATTATGACTTAAGGCAACCTCCCTGATTTTCCTCTGATTCGTAACATAAATCCTTATAATCGCTTAAGTAGAGCGGGTCGTTATCTTAATTATAATGCGAATAGCCGTCGCCAGACGGCGCTATTACACCCAGGAACGCCTGAAAACTTCATCTCTTCGACATTCCTTATTCCGGATTCTTTTTGGAGATAACGCCGTTGCTATATTTTATATCTCAGTTGTTATTTTGATAAGTCTGAGTATAACTATACCTTTAAAATTAATTAGTATGTTATTGTCTTTAAATATATTTAATGTTAAATATTTTTCATATTGCTCTAAACTATTGGCATAAATATTTGTATATATACCGCTACAGATCGAATAAAATTTTTACAATTAAAAGAGGTGAACACCTACTTTGAGGAATTATGAATTTACTCTGTTGATTATTTTTGATAACTAGTATAATAATTGCAGGGGAAATTATAAGTATGTAGTAATTTAAAAAAAACTATTGATATGCTTAATTGTTAGAGTGTAATGTTATACATCAAACATTTTTGAAATTATAAAAGTTGATTTATACTTTATGTTAGTATGAAATTATTCTATTGGTTATTCTCGCAAACATCAGAGGAATTCATAAGGATTTGGTAACTAAATCATAAGCAACAATTAATAAATACAGCAATTTCAGTTTAGGCTATATGATACTAATTTGTCAGACTGTAATTCTTGTGCATGGAACAAAATTTTTACAATTATAAAGGTGAATCGTACTTTGAGAAATTATGCAATTACTCTATTCGACATCGAATAAAATTTGTACAATTAAAAGAGGTGAACACCTACTTTGAGGAATTATGAATTTACTCTGTTAATTTTTTTTGATAACTAGTATAATAACTGCAGGGGAAATTATAAGTATGTAGTAGTTTTATCAGAAAAACTATTAATATGCTAAATTGTTAGAGTCTAATGTTATACATCAAACATTTTTGAAATTAAAGAAGTTGATTTATACTTTATGTTAGTATGAAATTATTCTATTGGTTATCATCGCAAACATCAGAGGAATTCATAAGGATTTGGTAACTAAATCATAAGCAACAATTAATAAATACAGCAATTTCAGTTTAGGCTAAATGATACTAATTTGTCAGACTGTAATTCTTGTGCATGGAACAAAATTTTTACAATTATAAAGGTGAATCGTACTTTGAGAAATTATGCAATTACTCTATTCGACATCGAATAAAATTTGTACAATTAAAAGAGGTGAACACCTACTTTGAGGAATTATGAATTTACTCTGTTGATTATTTTTGATAACTAGTATAATAATTGCAGGGGAAATTATAAGTATGTAGTAATTTTATAAAAAAAAACTATTAATATGCTTAATTGTTAGAGTGTAATGTTATACATCAAACATTTTTAAAATTAAAAAAGTTTATTTATTCTTTATGTTAGTATGCTATTTTTCTATTGGTTATCCTCGCAAACATCAGAGGAATTCATAAGGATTTGGTAACTAAATCATAAGCAACAATTAATAAATACAGCAATTTTAGTTTAGGCTAAATGATACTAATTTGTCAGACTGTAATTCTTGTGCATGGAACAAAATCTTTACAATTATAAAGGTGAATCGTACTTTGAGAAATTATGCAATTACTCTATTCGACATCGAATAAAATTTGTACAATTAAAAGAGGTGAACACCTACTTTGAGGAATTCTGAATTTACTCTGTTGATTATTTTTGATAACTAGTATAATAATTGCAGAGGAAATTATAAGTATGTAGTAATTTTATAAAAAAAAACTATTAATATGCTAAATTGTTAGAGTGTAATGTTATACATCAAACATTTTTGAAATTAAAAAAGTTGATTTATACTTTATGTTAGTATGATATTTTTCTATTGGTTATTCTCGCAAACATCAGAGGAATTCATAAGGATTTGCTTACTAAATCATAAGCAACAATTAATAAATACAGCAATTTCAGTTTAGGCTAAATGATACCAATTTGTCAGACTGTAATTCTTGTGCATGGAACAAAATTTTTACAATTATAAAGGTGAATCGTACTTTGAGAAATTATGCAATTACTCTATTCGACATCGAATAAAATTTGTACAATTAAAAGAGGTGAACACCTACTTTGAGGAATTATGAATTTACTCTGTTGATTATTTTTGATAACTAGTATAATAATTGCAGAGGAAATTATAAGTATGTAGTAATTTTATAAAAAAAAACTATTAATATGCTAAATTGTTAGAGTGTAATGTTATACATCAAACATTTTTGAAATTAAAAAAGTTGATTTATACTTTATGTTAGTATGATATTTTTCTATTGGTTATTCTCGCAAACATCAGAGGAATTCATAAGGATTTGCTTACTAAATCATAAGCAACAATTAATAAATACAGCAATTTCAGTTTAGGCTATATGATACTAATTTGTCAGACTGTAATTCTTGTGCATGGAACAAAATTTTTACAATTATAAAGGTGAATCGTACTTTGAGAAATTATGCAATTACTCTATTCGACATCGAATAAAATTTGTACAATTAAAAGAGGTGAACACCTACTTTGAGGAATTATGAATTTACTCTGTTGATTATTTTTGATAACTAGTATAATAATTGCAGAGGAAATTATAAGTATGTAGTAATTTTATAAAAAAAAACTATTAATATGCTAAATTGTTAGAGTGTAATGTTATACATCAAACATTTTTGAAATTAAAAAAGTTGATTTATACTTTATGTTAGTATGATATTTTTCTATTGGTTATCCTCGCAAACATCAGAGGAATTCATAAGGATTTGCTTACTAAATCATAAGCAACAATTAATAAATACAGCAATTTCAGTTTAGGCTAAATGATACCAATTTGTCAGACTGTAATTCTTGTGCATGGAACAAAATTTTTACAATTATAAAGGTGAATCGTACTTTGAGAAATTATGCAATTACTCTATTCGACATCGAATAAAATTTGTACAATTAAAAGAGGTGAACACCTACTTTGAGGAATTATGAATTTACTCTGTTGATTATTTTTGATAACTAGTATAATAATTGCAGGGGAAATTATAAGTATGTAGTAATTTTATAAAAAAACTATTAATATGCTAAATTGTTAGAGTGTAATGTTATACATCAAACATTTTTGAAATTAAAAAAGTTGATTTATACTTTATGTTAGTATGATATTTTTCTATTGGTTATTCTCGCAAACATCAGAGGAATTCATAAGGATTTGCTTACTAAATCATAAGCAACAATTAATAAATACAGCAATTTCAGTTTAGGCTAAATGATACCAATTTGTCAGACTGTAATTCTTGTGCATGGAACAAAATCTTTACAATTATAAAAGGTGAATCGTACTTTGAGAAATTATGCAGTAATTGAATCATAAATAATGTAATGTAATTTCAATGATAGGATGTATGGAAGGAAGCTCAGTTATTATATAGGCAGAGGTACTACTTGTCAGTTCTCTATTCCACATAGACCGGGTGTTGAGAAGAAATAATAGTGAAGAAAACGAATATTAAAATTGTTAGAAAAAAAATTTCTAAAGCCATCACTCTATCTCATCAAAGATAATAAACCCTAAGTGCTAAACGTGATTTGTGGTTATCAATTATGCATCAAAACGTTAACATCGACTGTTCATTGAACTGGGCGAACTGTTGGATAAGTCCAGACAAGTTCGCGCTGAAAGCGAAAACGTTGAGGTATCAATGACCTCCAAGCCAAGTTTTGGGGGTCGAAAGAAAATTTATCCTTAAAACAAAGTTGAAGATTTGTTCTAAATTCAAAAAGTTTTCAAAATGGGACAAAGTAACAGGTAGACATAGTACTAAAATTAAAGTTTCGGCGGATATGGGTCAAAGTCTGAAGTTTTGTTTAAAAACTGCTATTAAAAAGTTAAATTGTAAAGATTGGGAGAGGTTAAGGAACTTGCCCAAGAAAAGTTGGATTATCAAACTTTGCATTATGTGCTATATTTATTTTTGCGCTTCCAGATTTCCCCGCATTAATTCTGACCAGAAAGTTTCGACTTTGTCACTTTTTAACTTTCGTCTTCGGCAGTGGCCGCCATCGCCGCAGACCGAACTCCATCGACTTAGTTTTTTTAACTTCCAGGAATTTGGGACGTCTCAGGGTTGGGGTTTCTTAAGTTGTCGGTTGTCGAAAAGTATTTTCGTTTTTTTTGTCATATTATTTAACATAAAATTTATTCATATGTGTCGTTTAGATTGATGACGTTTTGCCACTTTTGTGTTAAATCCATAATTCTGTAACCACGAAACTTCCGAGAATATTCTGCGAAAAACTGAACCAGAAAATTTTAATAAGCTGCTCTTGAAGCCAACCTTATACTATTAAGAGAATTGAGGAATATTGAATTGATTAAGAATATTGAATAATATATTGAGGCGCACTCAAATAGTCATTTAAACCAGGCGCAGTGTATTAAAATATGTTATTATCCAATACATAATGGAAATAGCTACAATACATTTGAAGTCAATTTGATTTATAGGCAAGTTCCATCTTTTAAAATCTCTTACGATTCATTAAGGGCAAATAATTAAGTTAAGAATTAACCAACTACATAATTAAAGTGAACTAAAGTAACTAATCTCCTAATTTATTTAATCTTATGGTATTTCTGACAATATTTGACTGCATTAACTGCAAAAACTTTCTATGTGCGCGAGGAAAATAGGTTTTTACAACAAGTTGTGCATATATGACACTTTTTGCGTTTTCTTATATTTTCATATTCTTCTCTTTGTTGTTCTTGGCCCACTGACATGTTCCAGATTCTTTTCAGACTTTATTGTTGACTGATAACATTTTAATCATTGAACATTAATTTATTTTTGAATATAGCATAAATAGAAAAGCAAGCAACAAGTATTACCATAGGATTCTTTATATCTCCTCTATCAAGATCGAGTTTTCTTCATGTAAACTTAAAACCATTATCGTATTCTAGAAACGTAAGAAACCAAAGTTAGCGCCTTTTGAAAGCAAACAAGGTATTATTAATAGCTCTATTTTAATTTTACAAGAACTGAAGTTGGTAGCATATTTACAAAATTGATTTTGATGAGGATATAGGCAATGTGAACAATATTCAAATATCTTTCTTTTAGGGAATATTTAGAATGAACTTGCTTCCTTTTTCAGATAAATTTAAGGTGAAAAGCATTGGTCAATCGAAACTACTAACAGAAAATATATTTATTGGTCATATTTATTATGTGTAAGAGATGAAAATGTGTAAGAGATATATTTGTCGCAGAGGCCAGACTTTTTTAAATATTTTTTCGTCTACTTTCTACTTCCCAAACTTCTATTTCAAGTTAGGTTTAGTCTGGTTCTGAATTTACTTCATAACATAAACTTTCTACCATATTCTACTATTTTTATCTAATTAAAAATAATAACATAGATGTTCACAAAGTGTGCCCAATTTTCTCTGGAGAATCATTTCGTACAACATATTTTTACTTAAACGAGAAACTCGCTGACTTATTCCCGGAAAAGTACGAAGGCTGTGAACGCAGCGCTGGATCCCGCGCTAGCGTCTTCAAGCCGTAGACGCCAATTTACCCACCAGGCAATAAGGAATGCAAGTAGTTCTCGTAATTGTTGGTGGCGGCGGCGGCAGTGGCGAGGGGGGCCGCGGGGTCGGTAGGTTTCGCCGTTGCTGTTGTGACAGTTGGTGGTCGGCCGGGAAGTCACGCACGACGTACCGGGCTCGCACGAGAGAGATTAAACGGGCTGCCGAGGCGCAGTTTCACGATATACGACATGCACACGCTGGTGACAGGCACCCTCATTAAGTAGCGACCGTCAACTCAACAGTGGACGCTTGCGCTTGCGAAATGTGTATTATTTGCTCGCCATTTTACGTCCACCAATTACACAGGCTGCGTCACTAGGTTATATCTGACGGAAGTAAAGCAAAAACAGTATTTGAGACTCGTATTCCAGATCTAACGCTTATACCAGTGGCACCGGAAAGTCATTACCGGTTTTTTCTGAGCAAACTACATGATTAAAAAGAAAATGAAAAAATGTATGTATTTCAATTATTAACCATTTCATTCTAAACATCTTGTCCATGTTGCAATCCCGAAAACCTCCTTGTCCTTTGACCAAATCCATCAAAAAGTGAGTTGTTCCATTGATACGAAAAGTTGATAATCGGACGGCGCTAGACCTGGAGAATACGACGGGTGCGATAATATGCTTCATCCAAGTGTTTTTAACGCTTCCTTGATCGGCTTTGAAGCTTGATGTTATTGTAACAAATTGATATATGTGTTTTCCGGTACACATAGTATAGTGGATTTCGGTTATAACGGAAATGAAAAACCATCATAATGTCGTTGTCATAAACACAGACATCCACATGAGTTATAGTTATTCATTGTAATTTGTTATAGCTTCTCATTCAGGTCAAGGCAGCAGCATAATAATTCGCCTACTTTTGCGATAGTTGCGGGTTCGAATCGTGCTGGGGCATGGTTGTAAATGTATACTTGGGTAATCGTTTATAAAACGATAGTACCAAACTGACAAAGAAAATCTCTGTCGCTCCATTTACCAGGCTGGGGAAAACTGGATACATATTTCGGTGATCTCTAAGTTGGTCACTCGCCAGTCGACAGGCTTAATGCCAAAGACCGTGGTTTAGGGCCAACGTTTAGCAGTAGATCCAGTTCAAGTAAGCTTTAAAGCGCTTTTATTTTATTATTATTGAATGATTTCTCCTATGCCTTCATATTTTCCGGACCTTGCTTCATTTGATTATTGGTCCTTCTGACAGATACAGTACAATTTGACAAGTTAAATGTTGGTACCTACATTGGAAAATATTTTTATTCATACTCCTGACAAATAACGGTTGATTTCGATGGTTGTTTTGCAAAAATCCGTAGTCTGGAAAGAAATTGTGCCGGCATACTCCTCCTCCGCCCTTCCGAAAATGCCCGTCCGACCGTTGACGCCCCATAAATTAGCTTCAGCACTGCAATAAACATTCCTGGCATAAATTACCTGCATTTTCGGATTAATTACACACTTCACTAGCAACTTCGGCTGCTGGATACGGGAGAACCGGCCGACTTAGCTTCTTATCTCGAGGCTGCTGCCGCCGCCGACGCCGTTCGAGACCCCCTCGCCCCCTACCGTTCCTCGGCGGGCCCCCTTTATTGGTCCGCAGGGCTGGTCTGCTATTTAAACTCGCAACGTCTCGAGGGGACGGTGAATGATGGGCAATAAATACGAAAAATCCTCCGTTCGCCTGACAGTTTCTTAACATCGTTGCTTTCATCGTCCGAATAAATATTATTCTAATCTTAATTCGTTTTGATTTGTACTAATTAGAGTCGAAATATCAATTATTTTATTTTTCATTTCGTACGTTCATTGTTTTTTAACCGCGCAAGTTTCTGTTTATTTGAACTAAGAGTAGAATGGTTAACATTTTATTTATCACTGATACCATACCACATATTTCATTACAAAACACAAATAATTTCCTATTTTATATTGTCCACTAATATACTATTATTTTCATTTAATATAATCCAAAATATACTTAATATGATATATTGCATTTAGTACTAATACTAGCCTTATGCCTTTAGTTTTTAAGTTACACCTTCAGTTTAAGTGTATATTCAACAAATTTGTATTTCAATGTATTTTTGTTCATGTTATACAACTTGTCATTTCTTCCACTATAATGCCAAGCCAATGAAAACTACACTATTTATAAACAATTTTGTGCTATACTGAATGGTGCTATAATAATTTTTAACAACCCCAAGTTATAGAATGAAAAATGCATTTTCAAAAAATAAGTGTATTTCTGTTTATGTCACCTAACTTAAACTCTTAAGCAGTTTAATATCGATATTCGTTTATTTGTACCAAAATGGATACATTTTGTTAATTTTATCATTATCTTAAACATGACAAATTCCCAAATTTTTCCAAATATATATAGTCCTGAAAATTCGTTCTAACTTTTCATAAGTATTTCGTTCTCAGTATTCTTGCTTTCCATGCTTAATATTCAACTTAATTTCAAGTATACCTCTATTTTAAGAATGAAATTAAAATATCTTATAATTTGTTTTGAAGAATGGGTTATTTTCATATATTTATATAGAAAATTTGAGAGAACATGCCTCTGAAACATATATAAAACAGTACTGCAAATCATGAATCAGCTTGCAGTTATCAATGAGATTTGCTTCAATACTTTTACAGAGAAGATATTGCCTATTTATAACCCATAACGACAAATAAACAACACTTCCAGTAGCAGAAAAAGATCAAACATCGTAAAAAGATATACGAAAGCCAAACGGAATTCAAACAATGACTCTTCAGGTACCAAGTTCGCGAACTCCTACATCCTTTCCCTCCCCATCGGGCTCCATTAAATTAAAATCCAAAGTATTACGCCGTAAATAACTCCGGAACTCGACAAACGTACATGGAAAGTTCCCTCCAATCCTTCTTCGAGAAATACGCCGATATCGTTTCGACTTTTTCTCAAAGACGTCGAAATTGAAAACATTCAAACGTAACAACGCAACTTTAATAATTAAGAATTTTTAAATTAAATGCCTGCGCCAGAGAGGAAGGTGGAACGTGGGGGAGGGGAGCTGAAGGAGAGAAAAAAACGACGAACGAACGACTTTGAAAATAACTTCGGATACGGGCTCGACTACCGACGAGGAGAATGAGGGAAAAAGAAGAAAGTTTTCCGAGGAAATGCTACACCAACGCAAGCAGAAGCGGTTCCATATAAAGGCGGGGAAACGTTGTAAAGCCTTATTTGGCCGGAAAAGTTCGAATTACGTAGTAACGGGACTTTTCCTTTGGACTTGGTCTCGAATATTTTTTCCCGTTCGAGAATTCTCGTCAATTAACAACCATATGGGGGGGAGAGCTTTGTCTGGATATATCCATTGAGCAGGTCGTATTATCAAGAACTAGTTACTCCATATTAAGAAAAAATAATCGATACTAATGTCATTTTTGATTGGTCATGGTTTTAGATTTAGGTCAGGAGAGAGCTTATCGAAATATAGTGCGATCTGATGCATCCATATAATGATACTTTAGTACTTCTACCATCTCCTACCATTAATCTTCTACCCTCTTCTACAGCAACCTAACATAGACTATCGAATTTTTCACTTCCAAACTCATATATTATGAGCGTTTTATTTTTATCTGAGTGGCATCAAATTTTGGCACTTCCATATAGTATTTCCGTTAAAATAATGGCAGGTTAACGACAATTACAGAGATTATAAAAAAAATTGCGCTGAATTTAATAGTATTGAAATAATTTTCATACAATATTTAGTTTTTAAGTTTTCCCGTGTAATTTTCTTTAAAATAATGACACATTAATGGCAACTGCAGAGATTATAAGGAATTTTGCGCTGAATTTAATAGTATTGAAATAATTTTCATACAATATTTAGTTTTTAAGTTATGCAATAAAAAATGTATTTTAAAAAAATTAATGGAAAGCGGTTTATGTCGCATATCTTGAAAACCTCAAACTCTACAGCATTTTAACATAGATTTTCGATTATTTCGCCTCAAATTACATATATTCTGAGAAATTTATCCATATGGGTGAGGTACAAAATTTTAGTAATTTTTCCATATATATAGTCGTGAAAATTTACGATTTTTTGCCATTTTTAAGCTTTCCCGTGTAATTTTCTTTAAAATAATGACACATTAATGGCAACTGCAGAGATTATAAGGAATTTTGCGCTGAATTTAATAGTATTGAAATAATTTTCATACAATATTTAGTTTTTAAGTTATGCAATGAAAAATGTACTTTAAAAAAAAATTTATGGGAAGCGGTTTAGGTCGCATATCTTAAAAACCTCAAACTCTACAGCATTTTAACATAGATTTTCGATTATATCGCCTAAAAATACATATATTCTGAGAAATTTATCCACATGGGTGAGGTACAAAATTTTAGTAATTTTTCCATATATATAGTCGTGAAAATTTACGATTTTTTGCCATTTTTAAGCTTTCCCGTGTAATTTCCGTTAAAATAATGACACATTAATGGCAATTGTAGAGTTTATAAGGAATTTTGCGCTGAATTTAATAGTATTGAAATAATTTTCATACAACATTTAGTTTTTAAGTTATGCAATAAAAACTGTATTTTAAATAAATTAATGGGAAGCAGTTTATGTCGCACATCTTAAAAACCTCAAACTCTACAGCATTTTAACATAGATTTTCGATTATGTTGCCTCAAAATACATATATTCTGAGAAATTTATCCATATGGGTGAGGTACAAAATTTTAGTAATTTTTCCATATATATAGTCGTGAAAATTTACGATTTTTTGCCATTTTTAAGCTTTCCCGTGTAATTTCCGTTAAAATAATGACACATTAATGGCAATTGCAGAGATTATAAAGAATTTTGCGCTGAATTTAATAGTATTGAGATAATTTTCATACAATATTTAGTTTTTAAGTTATGCAATGAAAAATGTATTTTAAAAAAATTAATGGGAAGCGGTTCATGTCGCATATCTTAAAAACCTCAAACTCTACAGCATTTTAACATAGATTTTCGATTATGTCGCCTCAAAATACATATATTCTGAGAAATTTATCCATATGGGTGAGGTACAAAATTTTAGTAATTTTTCCATATATATAGTCGTGAAAATTTACGATTTTTTGCCATTTTTAAGCTTTCCCGTGTAATTTCCGTTAAAATAATGACACATTAATGGCAATTGCAGAGATTATAAAGAATTTTGCGCTAAATTTAATAGTATTGAAATAATTTTCATACAATATTTAGTTTTTAAGTTATGTAATGAAAAATGTATTTTAAAAAAAATAATGGTAAGCGGTTTATGTCGCATATCTTAAAAACCTCAAACTCTACAGCATTTTAACATAGATTTTCGATTATGTCGCCTCAAAATACATATATTCTGAGAAATTTATCCATATGGGTGAGGTACAAAATTTTAGTAATTTTTCCATATATATAGTCGTGAAAATTTACGATTTTTTGCCATTTTTAAGCTTTCCCGTGTAATTTACGTTAAAATAATGGCACATTAATGGCAATTGCAGAGATTATAAAGAATTTTGCGCTGAATTTAATAGTATTGAAATAATTTTCATACAATATTTAGTTTTTAAGTTATGTAATGAAAAATGTATTTTAAAAAAATTAAAGGGAAGCGATTTATGTCGCATATCTTAAAAACCTCAAACTCTACAGCATTTTAACATAGATTTTCGATTATGTCGCCTCAAAATACATATATTTTGAGAAATTTATCCATATGGGTGAGGTACAAAATTTTAGTAATTTTTCCATATATATAGTCGTGAAAATTTACGATTTTTTGCCATTTTTAAGCTTTCCTGTGTAATTTCCGTTAAAATAATGACACATTAATGGCAATTGCAGAGATTATAAAGAATTTTGCGCTGAATTTAATAGTATTGAGATAATTTTCATACAATATTTAGTTTTTAAGTTATGCAATGAAAAATGTATTTTAAAAAAATTAATGGGAAGCGGTTTATGTCGCATATCTTAAAAACCTCAAACTCTACAGCGTTTTAACATAGATTTTCGATTATGTCGCCTCAAAATACATATATTCTGAGAAATTTATCCATATGGGTGAGGTACAAAATTTTAGTAATTTTTCCATATATATAGTCGTGAAAATTTACGATTTTTTGCCATTTTTAAGCATTCCCGTGTAATTTCCGTTAAAATAATGACACATTAATGGCAATTGCAGAGATTATAAAGAATTTTGCGCTGAATTTAATAGTATTGAAATAATTTTCATACAATATTTAGTTTTTAAGTTATGTAATGAAAAATGTATTTCAAAAAAATTAATGGGAAGCGGTTTATGTCGCATATCTTAAAAACCTCAAACTCTACAGCGTTTTAACATAGATTTTCGATTATGTCGCCTCAAAATACATATATTCTGAGAAATTTATCCATATGGGTGAGGTACAAAATTTTAGTAATTTTTCCATATATATAGTCGTGAAAATTTACGATTTTTTGCCATTTTTAAGCTTTCCCGTGTAATTTCCGTTAATATAATGACACATTAATGGCAATTGCAGAGATTATAAAGAATTTTGCGCTGAATTTAATAGTATTGAAATAATTTTCATACAATATTTAGTTTTTAAGTTATGTAATGAAAAATGTATTTCAAAAAAATTAATGGGAAGCGGTTTATGTCGCATATCTTAAAAACCTCAAACTCTACAGCATTTTAACATAGATTTTCGATTATGTCGCTTCAAAATACATATATTCTGAGAAATTTATCCATATGGGTGAGGTACAAAATTTTAGTAATTTTTCCATATATATAGTCGTGAAAATTTACGATTTTTGCCATTTTTAAGCTTTCCCGTATAATTTCCGTTAAAATAATGACACATTAATGGCAATTGCAGAGATTATAAAGAATTTTGCGCTGAATCTAATAGTATTGAAATAATTTTCATACAATATTTAGTTTTGAAGTTATGCAATGAAAAATATATTTTAAAAAAATTAATGGAAAGCGGTTTATGTCGCATATCTTAAAAACCTCAAACTCTACAATATTTTAACATAAATTTTCGATTATATTGCCTCAAAATACATATATTCTGATAAATTTTTCCATATTGGTGTGGTGCACAATTTTAGCACTTTTTCCATATATTTAGTCGTGAAAATTTAGGCTTTTTGCCATTTTCGAGCTTTTGTTGTCATTTCCATTGAAATAATCCCAGGGTAGTGAAAGTTACAGGAGTTATAAGGTGTTTTACGCTTACTTGTATAATGTGGAAACAATCTTCATATAATATTTACTTTCTATATTATAGAGTTAGTGAAAAGTTTATTAAAAAAATGAGTAGATTTTCGTTTATGTCATCCTAAAATACATGTATTTTGAGAATTTTATTCAAAGAAAATGCCAGGGATTTGCAGGAATGTTATTGTTATTGTATCATCGCACCATATATAAATATATACACACATGCACAAAATACTTAAATATACCTTTTTAATATATACGGCCAAATCAGTTCGTTCTCTTGTGAATTTTTACTATAACAAAATTGTACGATAATAATCTGAATTCATTATTTTATCAGTGTGAAAATTTGGAGAGAGTTTGTTTGATCAAATATCCTAACATCTGAGCCTCAACTACCTTCAGAGATGAAACACCTACACTCCACACACACTCACACTCTTTAGCCATTCGTTTTGATTCACAATCACCTATAATTTTATCACAAACTACACCCAAAGTTCATTTAATATATACAAAAATCGCTAAATATGTTTGACGGATTTATTCCAGTTACACGTCAAATTTTTCGCGAGAGATATAATTGAAATAAATCACCTTACTAGAGCAGAGCGACATTTTTTGGTCGGGCCCGTCAGGTAGCAGGAAACGCCACCGCCGCAGTCTCCGTAATTATTTTCGAGACGCAAAGGGTACTCCGCCGGCTCGTTTATCATTTTGATTGATTAAAAATAATTGAATAATCGAATAAACTTCCGGGGGTTGTTTCTTGCGGGTTAATTTCATCTTGGCGTCCTCGGCGAAGAAAAAACGATCATAAAAAGGCGTCCCGTTGATGGCCGGGATGCGAACTAGACGGGCGATTAATTTAATTTGTCTTGAGGATGCTTGACTATGGTTTTTTTCCGAGGTTTTGTTAATTTTTTTTTTAATTCTTGTAGTATACATTAAAATATATATACATACCATGTTACTTCGACTATAAGATGGTCGCAATAACCTCGTAACTAGCGATTAAAGAGTTAAACGGTAATTAGTGATTTCATTATGACGTGTTCTTATAATCTGAAAATGTTTTAAGATCCTGGAACCATAACGCAGCGTTATCTACCGCGTCCAGTTGTGAACTAAACCATTCTCGAATCCACATAAACATACACACACACACACCAAATTCCATAAAGAGGTCTAACCATTTAGAAGTAGTTCAGTTACATATACATAGACAAAATAAGAATATAAATAGGATAAAGATTATTTCCAATGCTTCTATGCCAAATCTTGACGTAGTTTTTCGGGTTTTGGACGCATTTAAATTTTTTGAAGAACTTGTGATATTGAGTCAACGTTTCAGATGGAATCTGTCATCCTCAGGTCTTGTTTATGCCTCCAATCATACGAGCTGCACTTATTTGGTATGTTATATATACGGAGATTTATGATATTCACATAAAATGGTAGGTTCTTCTGAGAAGGTTTTAACTAAGCATCAACTACGACAAAAACACTATTCGTACCAACGAGTGGTATTGTTTTTTTTATTGATGTCTGTTGTTTCATGTTTCATATACATGTTAAATCCATCATTTTTTCCTCTGTTCATTATTGTGTTTTCGCCAAAGTTTCTCCCTTTTCTGCAGTATTTCTTTGATAGATTCATCCTAAGCCATTTTCTGATCTTTATTGTTCTTCCCGTTCTTGCTCTCCAAGCTGTCTTAACTTATATTGTATCTTTTCTGTAAAATGACTTTCCAACTGAGCTACCTGCTTTCTATGAATTCTTCTGGAATTTCTTAGTTGAGATCTTTTCTTACTTCAGTTTTTTAAATCTTTTACCAGCCATTGTTACCAGTCTTTTACCAGGCGTCGGCATTAAACCTACCGACTGATGAATAACCAACGTAAGGATCATTTTTATTCGCTTTCTTTATCGAATTGTACAGTCGTACCTTAGGTACAAACATTGTCCCAGAAGAAGGATGAATGTTTTGTCGCCTTGACTACTACGCGCACCAAGCATCCTTATCAATTTTCTTATCCTTTTAAGATATTTCTTTCCTGCTGCTTGGCTTTTGTTTGTATATTTTTTTTTTGCTATTACCCGTATCTTATTATTTATTATTTATTGCGAAATATGAATTCATATCTTCATTAGTATAGCCTTTTACGTGCATTATTTTCTATTTCTGTTGAATTTACTTCCTCTATCCTTTCCCCTTCAACCTTTATATTTATTTTGACTGTCCCATCACCATAAGGTTCGTTCGTATATATATATATATATATATATATATATATATATATATATATATATATATATATATATATATATATATATATTGATAAAGAAATATTTACTTGCTTTCAAAATAGACTTTAACTACTATGTCACAAATTTCTTCATTTGACCTCTTTTTCTGAATAATTCCTTTAAGACCTGTAAAGAGTGTGTAATCACTGGGAGCTAGATCTGTACCGCACGGTGGTTAGCAAAGCAAATCGTTCGATTTGAACATAGTTTTCGTAATACAATACATTGTTTCGAAAGTAACAAATTTATTTTAACTCCTGATAGGGCTACTAGATTTGGTTTAGGGAGGGTAACAGATTGCCTCGTCTATACATCAGGCCCGGAACTTACTGAGTTATAAGTCGTTTTATCATTAACATTATTCAAGACTGTTATTGTTAGGGTTATGACTCGAACGATATAAAAAGCCAATTTACCAAGTAGTGTCTCCACAAAAGAGTCCAATCAAAGCCGTCAGATCGTCGCATAAAGGTCTATCCCGTTCCAGAGAAGCCACCGCCGCAGCCGCCGCCTCCCTCCACCTCCCCCCGCCCTCGTTCCGAATCCTCTTTGATGAATTTTATGCGTCCCGCTCTGATCTTCGACATATTAGACCGTCTGGATGGGTAGGATTTTAATAGCTTTTGGGAAATTAAACTACATAAACATCATAGGTTACGTATTGTGGCCGCGCTTGATCCCGTTCTTATCTAGGCCGCCCCGCTTCTTTGATACGCTTTTCGCGCTCCGAAAGGGTCGGAATGGGGCCGTTAGGCCAAGATTAGGGCGCTGTTTTCCTAGGTTTTCCTAGTGAAAGGGGCGGTCGGACCTTTGACGACGTATAACGATCCCGACTCCTGCTGTTTTAAAATCACGGCTTCCACATAGCGGTTCCTAATATCGGTCTAGGATCGAAATTGTCGTTCTTTGTTGGCTCATTAACTGAGAAAGTTAGGATTTTGTTTTAATTTTACTTGATTAAATATATAATATATTTTAAAGGATTTTTTTAAATTTAATCACCACATGAAAGGTCTACAGTTATTTAGAAAGGTTACAGGTCTCTTCACGAGTTTCACCAACATACGATTCTCTGATTTTAAATTTCTCAACATTGAATATATTAATAGCAGAACTGTAAATAGTCAACTACAGTCCTCCAAGATTGTTATGGGCCTCCACAACAAGTGAAATTATTATTAGCCCTTATTTAACTCTCATAGATTTTTTAAAAGCAAATCATTTCAAGAATCACAAACGTAATCAAAACGATTGGGGATTACGAAATCAACAAAACTAAAAAGTGATCTTCGCCCTTTGATTTGACGTTAAATTTATTGCAATTGCTTCAATTTTAGACATTCTAAAAACATTATTTATTACACCATCCAATTCAGGGTAATGTGGCCGAATTAATATACTGCCATGAATTGTTATATTTTTTCGATATTTTGTGTTGAATAACTTGTTGGATAGTCATAGCGAAACATTAATATTATAATAACTCATAGTACTTTCAGTCCATAAAATACACTACACACATTACAACAAACAATAAAAACTATTCTATATATAGTAAAATAAAACAAAATGTTGCATTCGATGGAACATTCTGTAAAATAAAAAAACATAATAACATAAGGATACAAGTAATTACTATATCTAAACACGCAAAACTAAATAAAAAGAGACGAAATGATTATTATTCACGAAATTACAATCTGATGGATGAAACACATGTAAAGCGTCAGCGGCAGCATCAGCAATTTTCGGATGATACGCGAGGCTCAAATTTTCTTATCACACCCCTTGTCTCATGTTACCGTACGTGTACGTAACGTATTGTTTAATTAAATCTAATCTGACGTTTTTGCCTTTTCCAATTCTAATAATAACGCGGGTAAGAACGGGTCTACCCAAGGGTAAATACAGACCCTATTACAAGGAGTCTTCCAGGGGTGATTCTCTCAGATATGGCGGAAAAGCGGGTTGATATGCTTTAAAGTCAATGATCGCTCTTCGTGACTGATGCTGATTATTCAATGAAGAGATCCTTCTTCAATTTGTTCTGCTATGCGTCAGGGTTATTTAAAAACAATTCTTTTTTTTGAGAATTCTACTTTTTATAATTTTTATAATTTAGTTTAAAAATGACTGCCAATATTGGGCAATCAGGGCATCCCAAACCAACCATATTCAAAATACTAGTCGTTACTACTTGACTTCTATAATACATACACCCTATTATGCTTATCAAGAAATTGTTTAGCATTCAGAAATATTTCGTCACTTATTTCACTAAAATAAAAACGTTTAATAACTTGCTAGTGATTTTGTGTCCAGAATTCGTCAAATCTAAATAATTCTGGACGTATTAACCAATTAAATATTCACTTAAAATATTATTATTCATCTGTAAACCATTTCCAACATAAACGATGACTAAGATAATAAATAATATATGAATTCTGAAATGTATATCAAAAGGACTGCCTTAACAAATAAATGAACTGACAAAAACGAACAATTTCCACTGAAAGTTTTGCAGACAGACACTGAATACTTTGTCAGAAAACCAGGCCAGCTTCCATCAACGTCTTCAGTAAATGCAAACCAATCCGACCAGAACTGTGGCCAACTTTTACCATCTACATAAGAATAAAATTCAGTATTGCTCCACGCCTATTTAATATAAGAATAAGAATATCTTTCCAAACTCTCAATATAAATTAAATAAACCCTCCAATAGAAACTAACAAACCAATGTTAAAGCCTGGATAATTTCTTGTAGAATATCCCACATACCGAACATTAAAATTCCTGATGATGGCGTGTATGTTGCGTACGGATCATTAAAGCTCGATCAAGTGCTCTGAATATATGAAATCACTCCGGTATTTATGTGATGCGGAGGGTAGGGGGCGCTTCGGATTACCGAGAACTTTTCAGTGTCTTTTAATTTCAGGTCTCCCCCATACCAGAGTACACCCGCGGTACATCAACCCTTTCCCCATGTCGGTCGGCTCGATTTTTTCCAAACATTCCACCCCTTAGATGGTAAGTCTTCGGTTTTTATTAAATATGTTTTTCGGCGGTCCGAATGTAATTAAAATTGTTAGGGTTTCGGAAGAGAGTATAAGAATTCAATGTTATTCAATTACATTCATTATTATTTCATTAAATTATATATATATATATATATATATATATATATATATATATATATATATATATATATATATATATATATATATATATATATATATATATATAGAATAATAAATAAAGCAATAGAAAGATTAATTGAATAATCTGTGGTAACATATATTTCTCCAAGAATAACCTATATTATCTAATACATATGAAATAAATTAGCAACAATAGCGATGTAACCTTGAAGGATTTTATATACATTATATATTAATTTTTATATAACCTAAAACTAAAAATATGAAATCTAATATTATGTAGTAACGAATTGGTGTTTTACACTTGAAAAAGAACAAAATCTGCTCAGATAAAATCAATTTGGATTTAGGAATAAAAATTTGACAATAAATTAAGTACTAGAACTACAAAGACAATCTAAAATGCTTAGTTACATTTCTAGACGTAGCTCAAACTTTATGAAAATATGGTACGAGAACCTCGAATAAGACAGGTACGAAATAAGTACAGCTAAAGAACTGAGTATTGTATATATATATATTTATACAAATTTCCTGCCACAGATCATAAAAAATCGATTAAAATTTTGCATTAAGCTCCAAAAAATATATGGAACACCAGTGTAGACATATGAAGTGCAACTATCGAGATGGGCAAAGAAACTAATGCCAACAAAATATAAACATCTCAGAAAAAAAAGTCCATGATATATTAGAATTAAAAATGAAATAGTTTGCGAGAAAAACACGAGATAGGATTATATGAACATGAAAGTATTACAATTACTCGATAACGGTGGGCTTACTCAGAGATTGAAAAGCCAAATAACATTCGTTCTAATGTACTTAAGTTAAATTGTATATGCAAATATATCGATTTTTAAACATATATGAATTGCACCAGAAATGGCATCCCTCAGACGCTGTTTAATGTGAGTTTGATACCTTAAAACTGACTGATTAAGACAAAATTACTAGAAAGTTGTTTTAAATATGTGCCCTGTTTAAATAATAAAAACAATTAATATTTTGCATTTATAATATCACATCATATATGGTATTGATATGATGGTACAAAATATTATTTTATATAACCATTCATTATTGATATAACACGGCGAGGAAACCGGAGTTTTCTTAATGAAAGTGATAAATATTTTTTGAATACTGCTTGTTTATGGTATATATTGTTATATATTAATAATTTATCAAAATAGTCGTGGGATTATTAATACAAAATATTTATCGTTGATAGATTTTCGAGATTTTAAACCAACCAGATCGACCACTGCGCAGTTCATAAAAATATGGCAGCATGTGTGCCGAAGAAAAATGGTGGACTAGTGTGGAGGGCCATCATGTGTTTTTTTTTTCGTTCGCGCTTCTCCTACTAAGATGAGAGTGTGACATGTAACTGACGAATTACCTTCGATCAGACTCCAGGTATCACAGAACTCAATAAAGAACAGTCACTAACGAACCACTGCCAAACCTACCCCATACCACCCCAAAACACCTGTCACCACGCGTCGACCGCTTTAAAAACGCTTCAAAATCATTGAGGAGAGAACCCCGGCGGTGGCCTCGGCACCGATTGTCTCTCGTATTGTTGGAGACGGTCTCCAAGTGGTGCGCAGAACGTCGAGCCAAAATAGCCGCAAAAGGCGGCGCCTAACTTTCCCAAAAAACTTTTCCAACTGTCATAAACTCCGGAAAGTTATTGATCCGAAACTTCCCCAAGAACAAACTGATAAACTTTGTTCCTAACTATGGTACGGGAATTTTAAACTTCGACTTTTAAAGTTGGGCGACGCGAGCCTACCTGGTCAGTAGCGTGGCTGCGGGAGCTTCGCCGCCGTCGTAGATGGGTCGTCCTCTTCCTTCGTCCGGTCGGACCGTGCGACACGTATGCACCACCGTATGGCACGCTTTCACTAGACACCTAGAGGTCGTCTTCGGAGAGGTTTCCAGCTGGCCGACGCGGTCGCTGGTTACGAGGAAAGGAGCACGGAGAGGGTCGGGAGTGGCCGAAATATAACGATCAGTGGCGGGTATAATATTTATGCTTCTTTAAAAACTCGAAATGATTGTCATTCTAAGAGTTTTGTCATGTTATGGAAGACACTTTTAGTTAATTATATAGAAATAGTGTATGATTATTAAATTGTTGACAGAATATCCTTTAAATTAATTTACTTTATGTTTTATTAGCTTTTCAATAAGAAATATAAAGAATATATCTAATTAAATTAAAGGCCTTTATTTGCAAAGATGTATAAAATATTGTTCATCGATACTCATTATTTTATGGTATGGTTATTAATGATATCCAAAAATTTATCTAAACTATGCGCCATTCACTGAAACAAGTATGGAGGGAAATATCTTGTCAATATCAACTTTTTGAATATTCTCATGTTATTTTTATTGTTATATACTTCAATCTTCATTTAATTCAGCATATATATTTTGAATTTAATATATTAAAATATTGTGAAGAGACAGTGAGTGTGAATTATAACAGATGTAATTACAGAAATCATTTAGCAATCAAAAAGAGAATATGCGAATCATAACCAAATAAATTATGATAAAATTTTAAAAAATTTAAAATATTACAATTAGCATCTAAATATAAAAATATTATTTTTGACAATGGTAAATAAACTGAAATAGGATTGACTTGTACTGGATATAGTTAAAAGATCAATTAGAAAAGGAAAAGGGAAAGTGCGAATCATAACCGAATTAATTATGATGTATTTCAAAAATTTATTAAATTTCGCAACTGGCATTGTAAATATAAAAACATTATTTTTACACAATAAAAGAACCAAATGAAGGAGAATAACCTAATTATATAAATAAAAAATAGTTATAATATAAATTATTTTAAAAAACCGAAAATAAAAAGAGAAAGTGTGAATCACAACCAACTAAATTGTGACTGAAAAAGTTGTTCATAATAATATTAGTAAAAAATTATTATATTTTAACAAAGACAACTGTTTAATAGAGGAAACTGTTATATTTTCATCAAAATATTGTCCTATGAAGAGTTCAAGTGCATTATTCGAGGTCAAAAAGGTGAAACGTGGGTGGACGCCGAACAATCGAACCCGAGCAGCAAAAAAAGGGGCAAAAATCCGTGGGTTTTTTGAAGGTAGGTCGCCGCCGCTGCTCCAGTGGGTGGTACTACCCTATTGCGTCCGTTCCTGGCGTCGTCGTCTGGGTGGACGAAGCCAGGGCCCGCCCGCTACATGGCGATCGATCAACGAGGACGCGGAAAGAGCTTGTACGAAGAGTGCAGCCGACGAAGATGGTCTCCGAAAAGTTTTACGTGGCGGCGTCGGCGGTGGTGGCACGGGGAGGGGACGGCGATGGAGGTGGAGAAGCGTGTGGAGGAAGCGCGGGAGGCAGATGCGTACGGAAAAGTTTAGAGTCCGGAATCTTTTTTTTCTCGTCCTTGGGGGTGTGAGCCTTTGGTGACCTGGAGGACATGTACTCGAATGCACTGAATGATCATTGGTACCTCAATAAACATATATTTTGCTTATTATCGTATATATAGGACTACATATAATACATATGTTTGACTTAACTAAGAAAAAAGTCTTTTGTTATAGAAACAATGGTTTTCAATGGCTGACGCTTATTAAGTTGATGATATTTTTGACCTAGGTATATAGTATCATCCGTTTTTCACAAACTGCAACAAATAGTCTTTGAACTTCCCTTGACAGCTCCACGCAATAGATACAAACGCAGTTGTAAGTTAATAATTGAAATTTGGCATATATTGTTTTATTTTCTTGTTAATATTACCCCTAAATTATATAAGCGTAGCAATAATGACGGTATTTATGTACCAGACAAGGTACTTCAGTGATCTATTATTTATTTATATACAATGATATTGTTAACAATTATTATTTATTGAATATCATTTAGAATGTCCTTGTGCAATAGTAATGATATTACTAATGAGAATACGAACTAACTTACGATATATATTGACTTATTGTTGAAACCTTAATAATAGAAGGATTAATGTAATAGGGATTATATCATCTTTAAAAAAGTCAGGCTTTCCCTAATTCAGTAATGCAAATATATTTATATTTTTTAAAAATTTTATTTGGCGAGATGTTTTATCAGCTTTTTTGTTAAATTATGTCATTTGTTATAAGTATAAGACCAAACAAATACGTAATATGTATAAATAGTTCATGTTATTTTAACCTTCAGGGAATACATATTTTATAAACAAATTAGAGAAAATAATTAAAGTTAAAATCGACTATGTTTTAAAAAATAATTATCAATATCCTTCAGCATAGATCTGGCCTTATAGTTGTCAACGAAATGTATGTGTGTAGAAGCTCGAGCTCACCAAATGAGCCGTTTATTTTAATCAGTTAGCCAGCGCCGTCAAAGACGACTTAATTATCTTTTTTCCGTTTGATGGTCGAGGGAGGGAGACCGTGGACCAGTTTTAAATCCTTTGTAGTGGAGTCCGAAAAAGGAGGACGGCGCCTACACGCGCACTCACACACCGGCACACGAGGGCGGAGCGTTTGACTTATTGAATCTTGTGTTAACAATACTAAGCCGAAAGGGTTCGGCGGGCAGATGCGACTTGGACAGAATCAATTAAGGGGATTAGTCATTTTCATCGCTGAAGCCGACGTTGACTTGCCGCTGCCAGAAAATGAAGGCTCTCGACGGCGGCAGGGGAGTGAGGGGGGTCTAGAGGGCGGCGGGGGAGCGAGGGGACGAGTTTTCGCGCTCGACCGGTTCCCATTTTAGGGTTAACGCCAACGTGGCTTTGAAACCGATGACTCGATTATTGAGTTATTTGTAGGCTTGATAAACACGAGGAGTTGTCGGGTGTACTTTGCTCCCCAAATGACAAATCCACTTGATACTTTTTAAATTTTTTATCTAAGTTTCTTTTTAACATATGCTTAAAAGGGTGTAGATATAATGTGATGAAACATTATGAGAAAAAAATTTTTAATTATTTTTTTTTACTCTTTGTGACTCCACAATCTGCCCTATAGGCAATAAGTATTTCTTATGTCTATATTATATTTACATGGCATGCAGAAAATCACTTCATTAAGTGATCTTCTGTATAAAATACTGTCTTAATTAATTAGTCTTATTCTAAAGTTTATTCTAAAGTTTATTCTAAAGTTTATATATGTCCAGTAATCGGATCAGGTGGTGTTAAACGTTTTAGTCTACGCACTTCACTATCACGTCGCATATTTAGCTGATTAGCGAGTACATTGGGATGCACTGACACTGTTTCGAAGTACTTCACACAAATACGTTGAATTACACTCGTTATAGGTTTTAGAGGAATATCGCGTTGTATCTCTTTATTTGAAATATAGTACAGAGCATCAACAATGGTACGCAACACTTTATTTTGGAACCGTTGAATAATGGATATATTCGATTTGCTAGCGGTACACCATAGTTGGATTCCATATGATCAAATGGGCTTGAGTATAGACTCATACAGCAATACCTTGTTATCTAATGATAACATACAATTTAAGTCCAAGTTGTTTCCGTTTAGAGAGTATGTGCTTCTTCCAGGTTACGCGTCGATCTAAGTGCATACCAAGATATTTAACATGCTCTGCCTGGGGGAGTTGACGATGATTAATATTCACTGGTGGACATGTTCTTCTACGCAGGGTAAACATTACATGGGTGGATTTTGTTTCATTGACTTTAATACGCCATGTCTTCAACCATAAATGTATTTGGTCCAGGTGGGTTTGTAGGTTTATTGATGCTGTCACCGGATCTTCATGGGATACCAAGATTGCTGTGTCGTCTGCGTATGTTACCACAGTAGTTATTTCTGTGGTGGGCAGATCGGCCGTTACAGATACAGTACTGGACGCAGTACACTACCTTGCAGAACTCCTGTATATATGGGATTTAATTCGGTATGTTCATTGCCTTGATTTACAATAAAATGTCTATCAATGAGATACGATTTTAGTGACTGATAGTCCGGATGAGGGAGAAGTTTCTTTAGTTTAACGTGCAAACCTGTATGCCATACTTTGTTGAAAGCCTGAGATATATCTAGAAAAGCAGCCGAAAAATATCTTTTGGCATTTAGGTCTCCGATTTAGGTAGGACTCCGATCAAGTCAGGACTTGAAAAAAATACAAATCGGAGTTTTTTCCATACATTCTGGTCGAAAACGCGACAAGCACTGGAGGTCTATTTTGGTCAAATATGTTCGATACGTTGAATTAGCTATTTTTCCTGGATCATCTGGAGCTGGTTTCTATGTGGTCTCAGCAAGATGGGGTCACAGAACACGCAGCTCGTTCAACAATTCAATTATTGAATGACGTTCTTCCACGAAGACTAATTAGATATAACAGCACCAGAATTTTTCTAATGGTTTTTTTAAAACAAAAGTTTATGTGAATAAGCCCTAAACGATTTAACATCATTAAGACAATATTCTTCACGAAATTTAAGAAATTCAGTCTCAGATGTTACACGATGTCATGAAAAATGTCTAGAAATGTCTAGTCTGTCTCTGTATGTAGAGAAAGAGAAAGGGGAATTCTGGATAAAAACACCACAATGGATCGACCACAGCTAAAAATCATCAAAACCGATGAAACGAAACGCTTTGCGGGATCGGTATTCCCGTCCAATACGGGAACGAAAAGGGTTCGAGCCAAAAACTCCCGATCGTGCATCCTAAAAGCTCTGGCTTCTTCTTCATTATCTGCGGTTAGGCAGATTTTATTCGGATCCCTTCCCTAATCTTATGCCTAAACACACCGAACGGTCCTGATTAAAATCAGAAGCTTTCCGTTTAATTCTCCGTCCAGGCCGAACTTTCCCTGTGGTTTTCGGTCGACGCCGTTGTTTTGGTAGGACTCCAACCAAGTCAGGACTTGAAAAAAATACAAGTCGGAGTTTTTTCAATCTATTCTGGTCGAAAAAGCGACCAGCAAATACACTGGAGGTCTATTTTGGTCAAATATGTTCGATACGTCGAATTAGCTGTTGTTCCTGGATCATCTGGAGCTGGTTTCTATCCAATATTGTTTAACTTATTCGCCAAACCTCCTTAATTTGTTTGTTCTCCGTATTTGGATCCGACCATGTAGCTATCTCCATCATATTTCACCTCTTACAACCAGAACTGGACAAAATACATGATACTATCTCGCCCGTATGTAAATTACGAAATATACAATATTTAAATCGTGTTTTTGAGATATAAAATACAAAATACAGTGAGGTGTTAAGTTATGTACACAATAGAACTAATCCTATACATTCTGTTAATCCGTTAGTCATTCATTCCAATACTATTTACGTAAAAACTGAAAAAATAAATAATTCTAGTTCTTCACATATTTTGTTTGAGAACACCATTTATTGTTATAAGTGTAGATCATTAGAGTCAACATAGTTCTTAAGAAATTAATAGGAATTAAACAAAAATAAAATACTTCAATAAAATTATCATCAATGCCCAATAATTCTCCCATTTTCTTATATTCTAATGCCATTTTCTATATGCAATTCCTATTCATAGTTCTAGTAGTAAATAATTAATTTCTTAATCAACTAACAATATCTGAATATTGACTTAACTAATTTTTATACATAATCATTAAAAAATATTAATATTTTGTTTACTGAATAGTATTTTTCATCGAGTTATTTTTAATTTATTTAATAATGAACAGGATTAGTTTTGAAAATCATTCGTTACTAAAATCGGCGATGTCTTTTTGTAAATATTTATGTAAGTGAGCCATTCAATTTGACTACTGCATATTTCTGATGAGACATATTACGTAATAATCGTAACGAAGACGAAGACGAACCTAGCCCTTTGGTGGTCGTTCCCCGTTTGATGAAAATCGCTCGGTTTTTCTCCGGTAATAAATCGGCGCAGACTCGTAACCCTTCCCACATTCTCTCCGCCTCCACACACTCACATCAGGTCCTGGCAACACTAAAAAAACAAATTTTCTTCCTTTACGTAAACGCAAAAATAATCAGCGTCGTCAGAGGGAACCTTTTCGAACTAGACAACAACAAAAATTTTGTTCAACATCTGTTGATAACAATAAATCATCATGTAAATATTCAATATAGTTTTTATATAATATACAAAATATAGTCAGGTGTTAAGTTATGTACACAATAGAACTAATTATACATTATATAAATCAGTTTGTCATTCATTCCAATACTATTTACTTTATAATTTCACCACCAATTTGTTGGCTGTAAAATTAAAGTTATTAATAATGGATAACATAATTATAGATAAGGGGGATAAGTAGGTCTAGAAAAGAAAACAATAAATCTATAAATCTTGGACTTTTATTACTCCTTATTGTGCTATAAAATTTTATGGGACAATAGAAATGATATTTCCATCTGAAGTGGAAATAATCTATTAGTATCCAAGTAAAAAACTTACAAGATAAAGACTAGCATATTTATAAAGAACATAAAATTTTAATATGATAGTCTGAGAAATGTTATTTGTATGTATTAATATCTGGCTTCGACTTCTTTAATTAACTGTATGAAAGTTCTACCTAATACGTTTTGTCGATACTCAGTTATGTAAAAAATAATAACATAAAACAAACAATCGTTTCCTTATGACGCTTTCATAATATTTTTTAAAACAGATACCATAACAACCGAACCGAACTATTCTCCTTAAAATTGTTGGTTGGTCCCCTTTAGGTCAACTCTCGAAAAATATTTATATAAATATTAAACTCTTAATAAAGTGAGCTCCGATAAAACGTTTGCCATTACGTGCGGAGCTAGCGGAAAAAATAGCGGAGATATAAATATATATAGTATATTAAAGTTTTTTGTACATACGTCATCATGATGTTTAATGTATTGTCTGTCGCAATTTATAAATTCATTTCAGAATCAGGCAATATTTTCCTTCTCATTTTATTCGAGTTAAAAAGAGACACAATGCTGTCCGATTAGTTCGAACGCGTAATCGAGGATGCAAAATCGTCCGGTTGTCAGATGTATGCAAATGTCTTGAAAGCAATAAGAGGTTATAACTCCAACTTATAATTATACTTGTGGCTGTATAATTAATTCTAGTTTTTAGATGTACTACAATGTTAAAATAAATTATATTTGATAACATTTTTGTTCAATTATTTTATTTAGATTAGAATTTGCGACGTTGTATATATATATATATATATATATATATATATATATATATATATATATATATATATATATATATATATATATATTTGAATGAATTTTTCTTTACTCTATCTCGCAATATTACCGTTCTATTCCGCTGTTGATGTTTTATTTTAGTTCCAGCATAATTATAACTGATATTTATATCGTGTTGAGTGATATTAAAGTTGCAAGTTTACGTTCTTCACCTTCTCCCCGCCGGCAACTTAAACGAAAGACTCATAACACACGGCTGAGTAACCGATATCCCATTACTCCTCTAAGTGTTGTTAAGCCCTAATGAACTCTCCCAGCTCGGATAACTCCGTTTCTAATTCGAAAGTAGTACAATGAAGGCGCCTAACGTATACATCGAACGTTTTCTCTCCACCTTTTCGGTTTATTATTTACGGGAACAAGTTTGGATACACGGCGACGGACTACCGGAAATATATTAAACCTCCCGCGCTCCCCCGCGCCCCCTCGCGCTCTTCCTCGCTCGCTCGCGAGGTATTTTCTTGATGCGAAAGTAACAAGTTCGCGAACAAATTGAGCTTATATTAAAACCGGAGAACCATATCCTGTTTCTTCGGTTGCACGATTGTCTGGGGCACGACGAGTGGTGCGAGGGAGGTGGGGTAGTATGACGGGCTTTATATGTTGCTAATATAGATGTAGCTGTTAATGGAAGAGATCGCAATATACAGTCTTCCTATTTTTTTTATAGTAAACTTGTATTATTTAGTACACTTTTATTAATTATACACAAGAGTTAATTAATTACGTTAATTAATGTTCTTAAGAACACGAGGTTTTATTTTTTATATAATATTTTATATAATTCATTGTCAAACACTCCTCAGTAACTGCTATGCCCTTTTATTTCCTTTTAAATGATCGTAGGGTAATGAAATTTTCAATGATGAATGAATTTCAAGCTGAATCGAATAGTGGGACAATCCTTTTTTAAACCCTTTAGTTTTGGATTTCTGTTTATGTCAGATATCTTTAAAATTATAGAGCCTAGAGTGATTTATCGTAGATTTTCGTTTTGTTCACACCAAAATACATATATTCTGAGAGTTTTGTCTTTATCTGAGAGATAAAAAATTTTAGTACTTTTTCCATATATGTAGTCGTGAAAATTTACGATTTTTTGCAATTTTCGTACTTTTTCTTACTATTTCTCTTCAAATAATCGCAAGTCAATAAAAGTTTGAGAAACAATAGAGAATTTTACGCTGAATCTTATGGTAGTATAGTAATTTTCATACATCCTCAAATTTTGAAGCCACATAATGATAAATGTATTTTCAAAGAATGAGTGGATTTCTGTTCATGTCAGATATCTTTAAAATTATAGAGCCTAAAGCAATTTATCATAGATTTTCGTTTTTTTCACGCCAAAATACATATATTCTGAGATTTTTGTCTTTATCTGAGAGATAAAAAATTTTAGTTCTTTTTCCATATATGTAGTCGTGAAAATTTACGATTTTTTGCAATTTTCGGACTTTTTCTTACTATTTCTATTCAAATAACAGCAAGTCAATAAAAGTTTGAGAAACAATAGAGAATTTTACGCTGAATCTTATGGTAGTATAGTAATTTTCATACATCCTCAAATTTTGAAGCCACATAATGATAAATGTATTTTCAAAGAATGAGTGGATTTCTGTTCATGTCAGATATCTTTAAAATTATAGAGCCTAAAGCAATTTATCATAGATTTTCGTTTTTTTTTCACGCCAAAATACATATGTTCTGAGAGTTTTGTCTTTATCTGAGAGATAAATAATTTTAGTACTTTTTCCATATATGTAGTCGTGAAAATTTACGATTTTTTGCAATTTTCGTACTTTTTCTTACTATTTCTCTTCAAATAATCGCAAGTCAATAAAAGTTTGAGAAACAATAGAGAATTTTACGCTGAATCTAATGGTAGTATAATAATTTTCATACATCCTCAAATTTTTAAGCCACACAATGATAAATGTATTTTCTAAGAATGAGTGGATTTCTGTTTATGTCAGATATCTTTAAAATTATAGAGCCTAGAGCGATTTATCATATATTTTCGTTTTCTTCACGCCAAAATACATATATTCTGAGAGTTTTGTCTTTATCTGAGAGATAAAAAATTTTAGTACTTTTTCCAAATATGTAGTCGTGAAAATTTACTATTTTTTGCAATTTTCGGACTGTTTCTTACTATTTCTATTCAAATAACCGCAAGTTAATAAAAGCTTGAGAAACAATAGAGAATTTTACGCTGAATCTAATGGTAGTATTACAATTTTCATTCATCCTCAAATTTTTAAGCTACGTAATGCTAAATGTATTTTCAAAGAATGAGTATATTTCTGTTTATGTCAGATACCTTTAAAATTATAGAGTCTAGAGCGATTTATTGTAAATGTTCGTTTTGTTCACACCAAAATACATATATTCTGAGAGTTTTGTCTTTATCTGAGAGATAAAAAATTTTAGTACTTTTTCCATATATGTAGTCGTGAAAATTTACTATTTTTTGCAATTTTCGGACTTTTTTTTTACTATTTCTATTCAAATAATCGCAAGTCAATAAAAGTTTGAGAAACAATAGAGAATTTTACGCTGAATCTAATGGTAGTATAATAATTTTCATACATCCTCAAATTTTTAAGCCACACAATGATAAATGTATTTTCTAAGAATGAGTGGATTTCTGTTTATGTCAGATATCTTTAAAATTATAGAGCCTAGAGCGATTTATCATAGATTTTCGTTTTCTTCACGCCAAAATACATATCTTCCGAGAGTTTTGTCTTTATCTGAGAGATAAAAAATTTTAGTTCTTTTTCCATATATGTAGTCGTGAAAATTTACGATTTTTTGTAATTTTCGTACTTTTTCTTACTATTTCTCTTCAAATAATCGCAAGTCAATAAAAGTTTGAGAAACAATAGAGAATTTTACGCTGAATCTAATGGTAGTATAATAATTTTCATACATCCTCAAATTTTTAAGCCACACAATGATAAATGTATTTTCTAAGAATGAGCGGATTTCTGTTTATGTCAGATATCTTTAAAATTATAGAGCCTAGAGCGATTTATCATAGATTTTCGTTTTCTTCACGCCAAAATACATATATTCTGAGAGTTTTGTCTTTATCTGAGAGATAAAAAATTTTAGTACTTTTTCCAAATATGTAGTCGTGAAAATTTACTATTTTTTGCAATTTTCGGACTGTTTCTTACTATTTCTATTCAAATAACCGCAAGTTAATAAAAGCTTGAGAAACAATAGAGAATTTTACGCTGAATCTAATGGTAGTATTACAATTTTCATTCATCCTCAAATTTTTAAGCTACGTAATGCTAAATGTATTTTCAAAGAATGAGTATATTTCTGTTTATGTCAGATACCTTTAAAATTATAGAGTCTAGAGCGATTTATTGTAGATGTTCGTTTTGTTCACACCAAAATACATATATTCTGAGAGTTTTGTCTTTATCTGAGAGATAAAAAATTTTAGTACTTTTTCCATATATGTAGTCGTGAAAATTTACTATTTTTTGCAATTTTCGGACTTTTTCTTACTATTTCTCTTCAAATAATCGCAAGTCAATAAAAGTTTGAGAACCAATAGAGAATTTTACGCTGAATCTTATGGTAGTATAGTAATTTTCATACATCCTCAAATTTTTAAGCCACACAAATGATAAATGTATTTTCAAAGAATGAGTGGATTTCTGTTTATGTCAGATATCTTTAAAATTATAGAGCCTAGAGCAATTTATCATAGATGTTCGTTTTCTTCACCCCAAAATACATATCTTCCGAGAGTTTTGTCTTTATCTGAGAGATAAAAAATTTTAGTTCTTTTTCCATATATGTAGTCGTGAAAATTTACTATTTTTTGCAATTTTCGGACTGTTTCTTACTATTTCTATTCAAATAACCGCAAGTTAATAAAAGCTTGAGAAACAATAGAAAATTTTACGCTGAATCTAATGGTAGTATAATAATTTTCATACATCCTCAAATTTTTAAGCCACACAATGATAAATGTATTTTCTAAGAATGAGTGGATTTCTGTTTATGTCAGATATCTTTAAAATTATAGAGCCTAGAGCGATTTATCATAGATTTTCGTTTTCTTCACGCCAAAATACATATCTTCCGAGAGTTTTGTCTTTATCTGAGAGATAAAAAATTTTAGTTCTTTTTCCATATATGTAGTCGTGAAAATTTACGATTTTTTGTAATTTTCGTACTTTTTCTTACTATTTCTCTTCAAATAATCGCAAGTCAATAAAAGTTTGAGAAACAATAGAGAATTTTACGCTGAATCTAATGGTAGTATAATAATTTTCATACATCCTCAAATTTTTAA
Organism: Rhynchophorus ferrugineus; assembly: GCF_030347505.1. Taxonomy (NCBI): domain Eukaryota; kingdom Metazoa; phylum Arthropoda; class Insecta; order Coleoptera; family Curculionidae; genus Rhynchophorus; species Rhynchophorus ferrugineus. The sequence goes on from NW_027472586.1 coordinate 877,057, forward strand.
GCCACACAATGATAAATGTATTTTCTAAGAATGAGCGGATTTCTGTTTATGTCAGATATCTTTAAAATTATAGAGCCTAGAGCGATTTATCATAGATTTTCGTTTTCTTCACGCCAAAATACATATATTCTGAGAGTTTTGTCTTTATCTGAGAGATAAAAAATTTTAGTACTTTTTCCAAATATGTAGTCGTGAAAATTTACTATTTTTTGCAATTTTCGGACTGTTTCTTACTATTTCTATTCAAATAACCGCAAGTTAATAAAAGCTTGAGAAACAATAGAGAATTTTACGCTGAATCTAATGGTAGTATTACAATTTTCATTCATCCTCAAATTTTTAAGCTACGTAATGCTAAATGTATTTTCAAAGAATGAGTATATTTCTGTTTATGTCAGATACCTTTAAAATTATAGAGTCTAGAGCGATTTATTGTAGATGTTCGTTTTGTTCACACCAAAATACATATATTCTGAGAGTTTTGTCTTTATCTGAGAGATAAAAAATTTTAGTACTTTTTCCATATATGTAGTCGTGAAAATTTACTATTTTTTGCAATTTTCGGACTTTTTCTTACTATTTCTCTTCAAATAATCGCAAGTCAATAAAAGTTTGAGAACCAATAGAGAATTTTACGCTGAATCTTATGGTAGTATAGTAATTTTCATACATCCTCAAATTTTTAAGCCACACAAATGATAAATGTATTTTCAAAGAATGAGTGGATTTCTGTTTATGTCAGATATCTTTAAAATTATAGAGCCTAGAGCAATTTATCATAGATGTTCGTTTTCTTCACCCCAAAATACATATCTTCCGAGAGTTTTGTCTTTATCTGAGAGATAAAAAATTTTAGTTCTTTTTCCATATATGTAGTCGTGAAAATTTACGATTTTTTGCAATTTTCGTACTTTTTCTTACTATTTCTCTTCAAATAATCGCAAGTCAATAAAAGTTTGAGAAACAATAGAGAATTTTACGCTGAATCTAATGGTAGTATAATAATTTTCATACATCCTCAAATTTTTAAGCCACACAATGATAAATGTATTTTCTAAGAATGAGCGGATTTCTGTTTATGTCAGATATCTTTAAAATTATAGAGCCTAGAGCGATTTATCGTAGATTTTCGTTTTGTTCACACCAAAATACATATATTCTGAGAGTTTTGTCTTTATCTGAGAGATAAAAAATTTTAGTACTTTTTCCATATATGTAGTCGTGAAAATTTACGATTTTTTGCAATTTTCGTACTTTTTCTTACTATTTCTCTTCAAATAACCGCAAGTCAATAAAAGTTTGAGAAACTATAGAGAATTTTACGCTGAATCTAATGGTAGTATAGTAATGTTCATACATCCTCAAATTTTTAAGCCACACAATGATAAATGTATTTTCAAAGTATAAGTGGATTTCTGTTTATGTCAGATATCTTTAAAATTATAGAGCCTAGAGCAATTTATCATAGATGTTCGTTTTCTTCACCCCAAAATACATATCTTCCGAGAGTTTTGTCTTTATCTGAGAGATAAAAAATTTTAGTTCTTTTTCCATATATGTAGTCGTGAAAATTTACGATTTTTTGCAATTTTCGTACTTTTTCTTACTATTTCTCTTCAAATAATCGCAAGTCAATAAAAGTTTGAGAAACAATAGAGAATTTTACGCTGAATCTAATGGTAGTATAATAATTTTCATACATCCTCAAATTTTTAAGCCACACAATGCTAAATGTATTTTCAAAGAATGAGTATATTTCTGTTTATGTCAGATACCTTTAAAATTATAGAGTCTAGAGCGATTTATTGTAGATGTTCGTTTTGTTCACACCAAAATACATATATTCTGAGAGTTTTGTCTTTATCTGAGAGATAAAAAATTTTAGTTCTTTTTCCATATATGTAGTCGTGAAAATTTACGATTTTTTGCAATTTTCGGACTTTTTCTTACTATTTCTATTCAAATAACAGCAAGTCAATAACAGTTTGAGAAACAATAGAGAATTTTACGCTGAATCTAATGGTAGTATAATAATTTTCATACATCCTCAAATTTTGAAGCCACATAATGATAAATGTATTTTCAAAGAATGAGTGGATTTCTGTTCATGTCAGATATCTTTAAAATTATAGAGCCTAAAGCAATTTATCATATATTTTCGTTTTCTTCACGCCAAAATACATATATTCTGAGAGTTTTGTCTTTATCTGAGAGATAAAAAATTTTAGTTCTTTTTCCATATATGTAGTCGTGAAAATTTACGATTTTTTGCAATTTTCGGACTTTTTCTTACTATTTCTATTCAAATAACCGCAAGTTAATAAAAGTTTGAGAACCAATAGAGAATTTTACGCTGAATCTTATGGTAGTATAGTAATTTTCATACATCCTCAAATTTTTAAGCCACACAAATGATAAATGTATTTTCAAAGAATGAGTGGATTTCTGTTCATGTCAGATATCTTTAAAATTATAGAGCCTAGAGCAATTTATCATAGATTTTCGTTTTCTTCACACCAAAATACATATATTCTGAGAGTTTTGTCTTTATCTGAGAGATAAAAAATTTTAGTTCTTTTTCCATTATGTAGTCGTGAAAATTTACGATTTTTTGCAATTTTCGGACTTTTTCTTACTATTTCTATTCAAATAACAGCAAGTCAATAAAAGTTTGAGAAACAATAGAGAATTTTACGCTGAATCTAATGGTAGTATAATAATTTTCATACATCCTCAATTTTTTAAGCCACACAATGATAAATGTATTTTCAAAGAATGATTGGATTTCTGTTCATGTCAGATATCTTTAAAATTATAGAGCCTAGAGCAATTTATCATCGATGTTCGTTTTCTTCACCCCAAAATACATATCTTCCGAGAGTTTTGTCTTTAACTGAGAGATAAAAAATTTTAGTACTTTTTCGTGCAACTTTGTATTTTTTTGTAATTTTCAATTATTTTAATGTTATTTCACCGCAAATAATTTCAAATTATGTGTAGTTTGATTTGTACATTTTTTTACATTCAAAGTGCAATACATTTATTTAATACAATAATCATGTATCTGTAGGTATATCATCTGTACGTCATCATGTACTTACTGTATTTTACTTAATTAATACAATTTTAAAAAAAGTGACGTTACCTTAATATTTATCATGATCTTTTAAAATATGAACTTTTAAGCATTCTGTAATATGGCTTCATTGAACAAGTATTTAAAGAAGGATTGATATCTAATAAAAGATAGGGAATTACTTTTTCTCCTATATGTTTTAATACTTTCTGACCCTTCCATCCCCTTTTGTTTCTTGGAAGAACCTTTAATCTATAGACGACGCTTCGGCAGAGTCTCATCTGCCATCTTCAGGCTTTGCTTCTTGTTCTCTCTACTTCTCGTTTCACTAACTGCACTGAACAAAAGAGAACGGATAGAATCACCGCTATGTCCTGTGAGCGAACCTTTTCTATGTCTTGAATATGTGAACGGTACTTATATATATATATATATATATATATATATATATATATATATATATATATATATATATATATATATAGGGGTTGCTGTAAGAAATATTTAGGTTTATTCCCAAGAGTTATTTATCAGAAAAAGCGGAAAGTTTTTCGCATCAAGCTGTTGTCTTCTCATTTCGGCTTCCTAAACGACTGGTCCATTTATCCTCCGGTTAATGAAATTATAGCCGGCGTTAGGTCCATCTCGGGGCCCGCAATCTCACACCCCCGCCCGCGCGCACTCGCCCATCTCCGACGCCTTCGCCAAATTACCGACGCCATACTGTTTGTTCACCGTTATTACACGGAGATCGTCTGTTTCTCTCGCTGGCCGACGCGCTATTTGCGTTTGACCGACCTTCATATTTCACCGAGGTCTGTTTCCCGGCCGCCGAAACGAATTTTGATTAATCGGCGAGGGGTCCCCGTCCGGAACGACCTCTCCGTAGACGACGGTCACACGTATCACTCGTTTTTAATTAAACGCGCCCGAGTCCTGATGATGATCCAATTGTTAATGAAACGTTTTGATGTCGGCTAGTCTATCAATCATAAGAAAAATTCGGTCATGTCGATTTCAGGTGTGTATTTTAAGAATAAAGACAAGAAAGAGGGTCAATTGTCACAAAATGAGTCAATTTTAAATGGAATAGATGGTGATCCAATTGTTAATGAAACGTTTTGATGTCGATTTTAATTTTAATGACAAGAAAGAGGGCCTACTGATGCTTTAAACACAAAAGGAGTTTCAATTTATAACGGAATAGAGACCAGTGATAATAGAAATGGTACTTTCTGATAATCCTATATGGAAAAATAAACGAAACATTCAAGCTGTGGGTTGGCTATTGTTTTTTAACATTCACAAGTCATTTAATATCATTAGATTTACTTATAGAAAGGATCAAAGTTATTGTTGTCAGTAAAATAGAGAAAATCAAAGTAAAAATGATAATAAACAAAAACAAAATAGGTACGAGAGCAAAGTACATTAACAACAAGACCGACTGAGAAAATAACACAGATTTTGACTAAATGCAATTAAAAAATTCAAGAATAATTCAAGAAACAAAACAATGAATTAATGAACGATGATGAGGAGAACGAATATAAAGTAGGTGTAGCTGCGTGATGTTTATTGTTTATTATATCTTTCTCCATGTACAAATGCTTTCTATTTTTTATTTGTGCTCTGCTCTTGCTTCGGCTGGGGTTTTCTATATTCTAAAGTATTTTTCTGATACATTCATCACTAGTTCCACTTAGACCTCTCTGATTTTTTCTCCTTGCCCTCCATGTTCTATTTACCTGTCTTGCGTCCTCCATGCAATGTGTCCCCACCAACTTAGCTGTACCTTCTATGTATGTTTTAGATATCAGTACCCCGATATTTAAACATATACCGTCCTTGTAGGTAATGTGAAATCAAAACCCAAGCATAAACCCTGGCCAAGAAAACTCTGGGTATAGTATTAAAGGATAAAATAATAAATAATGTCTGAACAGATAGAATGTAGCTTTATATAAGTTATGAAACAATTGGAAAACATAGAAATGTTGGTAGGAGCTTTTGCAGAGGATGTAATAATAAAAACTGATGAAATATGATGGCAACGGAATAGATTCCATAAATTGGATAGAAATAATCAGTTAAGAAGTCAGAATCTAATAACGATGTTGTAAGATGAAAAATATTTAAAAAATGGCATACAAACTAGAAGGGCATAAAATAATATTGATGGACCATTGTGGTGGATCATCTAGAAAAATATTTTAAAAATTAGGTGGTATTATAAAAAACTAGCTGAGATTCGTCAAATGCTCGCTGTTCTATATTAAATCATTACACCAAATCGAGGGAAATCAATTTCCTATACTTACAATTGTATAATTTCAATAGTCAAATGCTTTCCTGTGTAGTTTTGACTATATTTTCTAAGTGCTGCTCTATGTATTTCATAATGACTATACAAGATACATATTTTAGCAGCTTTTCTAGATCTTCAATGTAATATTTATAACATTTTGAGTTAGCATTTAGCTAGTATTCATTTAGTTGTACCTGTCCATCACTATTTGAAATTCAAACCAATTTAACAGAAGAATTTGTACCATTTAAATATACTTGTTTTAATTGCTTATTTCTAAAACAAAAAAAATATATATATGTCAATGTTTTTTAAGTATCTTCACTGTCACTATCTTCATCTTATTAGATTTAAATATAAAAAAGCTTTTCGTATTTTTTATACAAAGCAATCCTGATAATAGTGAACACAACAAAAAAGTATTATCCAATTTATTGCAGTGATCCTGAAATTGCGTGTCTCTATGGCTTCATTTTTCCTCATGTCCCAGACAATTTTTTACCAATTATCCGAGAAGATAACAGAAAAAACGTCAGCCGTTCCGTTACTTCGACAACCCTATCGATCCGAAACGAATTTACACATACATACGTAGCGCCCCCTCCCTCCGCACCTACTTACGACCACTCCCGGTCCCCTCTATCGCTCCCGGGGCCCATCGCCCTTATTCTTATTTCTTAATTTATTAATCGAGTCCCCCGAACGCCCGACGATCCGAAGAGAGCGACTCTATATCGCGAAGTTTATCGTCGCGTAGCAAGAAGTTCTACGTTTGATGTAAAAGGAGTTGACATTAAAATTGAAATCTGCGCGCTGGAAGATTCCTAACGCGATCAAAGATCGTTATAATTTAATTCGGATGGGATTCGGCGGTGAAGTCTCCGTCTTTTTATTTGGTTTTTCGCGTTTCTGCCATGACGACGTGAGAAGTTTGCGAAAGCGCGAGGTACGGAGGTGATTTTTCAGCCCCATGTTTTCTCTAGCAAGAAACGGTCTTGATTTGTCGAGAGCTAATAGATTTTTTTAATAGTGAAGATTAGAAGGCGAACATGGAAAATCGTGCAATATTTTCTTATTTCTTATTCATTCCACAGTATTCATAAATATATGACGATCTTCATTTGTATATTATGTATACTCCAAAGAAACAGAATCAACGGAGCCGTTTTCTTACTAATGTAATAGTTGGAAATCTCATCCAAAACATTTTAGATTTATGTGCGGTAAGGAAATACTACTTAGTAAAAATGAATTCATAATTTATTGTTACACGATTGCCAGTTTCTTATTGTATTAACAATACAAAACATTAGAACATAAAAAAGGAGATATTCAAAATTTATTAGTATCAGATACACATATTCTTGTAGAGCTAGGGTTAATTCATCGAAATTTATTTGTCTATAAACAATACTTATTAAAAAAGGAATTTTTAAACATTTCCGCAAATTATTGATATACGTTGCATATTTTCTTGTAAAGTTAGCATACTATTTAGTGTTAATAAACCGAAAGATTCTTTCTTTGTATATTTCATTGAGTTATACACATTATTTTTTTTAAAGATTTTAAAACAGAGTGAAAGAATATATTCATAATTCACTGATATACGATGGACCCTTTGTTATATAATTAAGAATTCATTTTGTATTAAAACACTAAAATATTTCTTCTTTGTATATATTTTAGTTATAAGTACTTTTGTTCTCATTCATTATTTGGATATATAGAAATAAATATTAAAACATAATCATAGAAAAACTAAATTTCTTGAAATACGATGTACATTGCCTTGCAGTATTAGCGTTCCATATTTTGTCACGTCATAGTCAAAATATTCGTTCCTTTAAGTCTTTACAGTATACATTACTTGGTTGTAAACATTAATTGTTAAAAAGAAAATTTGAAGTAGTAAGTTAGAATATAAAGAAAACTATGTTCATAATTTATTGATATACGGTGCACATTTTATTGTACAGCTAATATAACATTTTATGTCAATAGATCTAAACATTCCTTCCTTGCATATTTTATTTGGTTATAAACACTAGTTGCTGAAAATAAATGTTAAAACGTAAAGAAAGAACAAAAGTTATTGATATATTTTCTATTAATAGATCGAAGCATTCATTTTTTGTGTATTTTATTGGCTTATAAACATTATTCGCTAGAGTTAACATAACATTTTGTGTTAATTTATTGAAATATTCCTTCGCTGTTTATTATATTAAGTTAATCTTCTATTTATTTCTGAATAATATTTTTTCATATAATATTACCACTTTTTAGCTAAACGTTCGTACCCAAATGGTATATACACTATTGCACTGTAGACTCTTTCTTGTCTGGTATATTTTTGTTCCCCAACTGAAGTTAAACCTGATCGTTTAAATTGTTGGTTTGATGGGACTGGTTTTATGAGAGCGTGAAAGTGGTTTCCCCTTTTATTTGACTTCTATAGGTACCCTTCCTTCTACCTGTTTATTTCTGATATTTCTTCTAGATTCTCTCCCTGGTGTTACTGTGAGCGTTCAATGTGCGTGGGTACAGATCTTTAGTTTGATCTAATTTTAATCCAAAAATGCTCACACTCTTGTTATACGCTTGTGTTGGCAAAAAAACAAATGGTAATACCCTTTCTTAGTAATATAACTACCCTTTAATATGAATCCAACATTTTTTCTGTTTATATAACGAAGCGTAATGGACTCTGAAACTATGCAGATAAAATGTCACTGTGTTTGCAAATATTTCTGGCTGTATATTTATTTTCAAGTGGCAGTCGGATAAACAAATTATCTCAGTGAAGAATATAGCTCACTATGTATATATGAATGGTTGTACTCATGATCATTGTCTTAAAATAATATATCATCTATATATATTTACATAAATATCTGTCTAACATAAAATAGATATAATAATTGAAAAATATATGGAAATTATTATAGGAATAAAGAATAAAATTAGATTAAATGGAATCTAGTAAAGTTGTGATTTTAATATATAAGATCTAAATAAACTTAATTGCGAGAAATAATATATTATTTTCGGACATATTATTAGATATCATTCGGGCTATTTCCCGCTGCCTTTATCTTTATTGTCCTTGGCCGGACCCCCTCGAAAAATAAGCTAATTTCTCGGAAATAGCCGCCTAATTATTCGCCTGCCAATTCCCCGCAAAACAATAATCGTTTGGCAATCGTAAAGAGGAAAGTTTATTTTTATATGTGTTTGTAGGAACGATAGGGGCTGTGGGGGTGTGGGGGCTGGTGTATCAGTGGCCGATGATGCGTCGCTCGATAATAAGATTGGCTCGGGCGTAGATCGCTGATCCAAAAGTAGGGAAATAAAGTGGAATTGGTCCCGTAAATCAAACGGGGCGGCCGTGAGGGGGAGCGCCGTTGTTTGCAGCGACATCTAGGCGGTTCGCTCTAATAATGTTATGGCGGCGGGCCTACCGTCTCCCGGTGATCTACGATTCCGTCTTCGTGGAACTTTTTCTTATGATTGAATCTTGCACGGGTTATTTGATGTTTAATTTCCCGTAGAATATTCTTAGGAATCGTCGTTGTTCCGTTTCATTATGGCCGAAGTCTTCCGGAATGTCGTCGTAATAGTTTTCGCGACATAACAAGTCATATTTCTTCTTTAGCCGATATCGTACCTTACGATATCTCTGAACAAAGAAAACAACATTTTATTAACAAGATAATAATATATAAACGTGCTACCCATGAACCATTAAGTCTACAAAATAGTTGGTTAGTTTAAATGATTTGTTTTTAAGTAATCTGAAGTTTTTTTCTAAAAAATTATACTATGCATATAAACATTTCGCGGATATCATCTCGAAAGAATGACGTATCTTTTGAAGCTATCAACGAATCTGGTATTTTGTTATAAAGCTCTATTCAGACTGATCACAACTCGTATGTTAAAGCAAATACTCATCACAAGGTGAAAGGCCGGAGAATGCGGTATGTGGGATAGAACTTCCCATTTTAATTTTTCCAATTATGTTTCACCGATATGGCAACATCTGGTCAAAGGTTGTCGTGATGAAAAGAAACATTCTTGTGTCTTTACACGTATTCCGACCATTTTTCTTGCTGTGCCGTCCAAACTCATCCATTGCAGTCGATATGTATATTAATTGATGGTTTGAGGTAATTCCTGCAAATCCTCGTTTCAGTTTTATTAGCTATCCTGAACGCTCTTCTGCTGCCTTCTTCCACTGCTTTTTATTCAAATTGAAGCAAAAAAAATCCAAGAAATGAAATTTACTTGGTACAAAATTAGACATAATTCTTGTTCAAGCAAGCAAGCTTCGTCAGTAAGGCCTCAACACGAAGTTACTCAAACCATCTGATGTAAATCATTTAAAATTAATTTATAGGCCTGATATTTGAGATATTTAACATTAATAAGCTCAGGATTAACTGAATTTGGAAACTAACAAAAGAAATAAATATTATTCATGATAATCAGTTTAGAACTCGCATAAACATGGAACAGGTACATTGCCTAAGAAAATATTACAATCGGTTCTAAAATATTTACCCATTATTCTCTATGACTCCGAGACTTACAATATAATATTATAGTACTTACTTTTGTTTCTATTTATATTACTTTATAACCGTCCTTGCTTTTCTGACTCTGTTCTGTCTTCTTGTTTTGTCTGCGTATTTTGTCTTTTCTGAAGTATTTTTCTGATACATTTATCCCAAGTTCAAATGAACCTGCCCTCTGGTTTGTTTCTTTTCTTCCCCACATTTACCTATCTTGTGCCATTCATGCGCTGTAAGTGTCCTTACTAATTGGGTTGTCTTCTTTCCATGTAACCTTTCACTGACTCTATATTCAAGTCTTTTCTTATTTTTTTCTTCTCGTCTCATTCAGATTTGTTACATTCCTATTTCTGCTGAGATATTTCATTTCCACTGCTTATACCTTCATATTACCTGTTTTTGGCCAAAATACCCACATCTCACAACTGAGTGTGATGTTTGAGTTAGTCTTTAAATGGCTTTGTACATTTCTATTTTAGTTCTGCTCGATATTTGCTTTTAAGTAATGAATTTGCCATTTCTGGCCAATTACAAACTCATAGTTTTTTCAATAACATTAAAAAACTTCAAAACCACATTAAATATATATTCAACATATAATTAACTAATTAATCAATGGTATAGTTTGTCGAGGACCATGATTCATCCGATACCAAACCCGAGTCCTCCATAATGCAAAGAAAAATGATATTTAAACGGATATTCGAACAAACATTTACCTTATACTTGGACGTAAGTCTCTTTCTGATCGAATTTATTACTCGCACTGTTTGGTTTTAATTTATGGTCCCCGATTCTCCACAGTTCAAGTGCAGAAGATATCACCCGTCGAACGCTAGAAACGGTGATATATTTTTCTCGATTTTTGATGTTTTTGTTATTGGATCGATGGAAGCATAATAAGAAAAATGGCTCCTCGGAAAATCGATAGGGAATGTTATTATATGTTTGGATATTCCGAATTTGTTGAATATATAGGAGTGTTTGTTAATTTTAAGTAATAATTTGCATAAATTCAAGACAGAGAAGTTTTTTGTGAAATGATAGGATAGATAAATAATGTTTGATAACAAAATATACATAATTTAGTAATATACGATACACAGTTTCTTATAGAGTTGAGAAGATTTTGTGCTAATGCTTCAAATCATACTTTACTTATATTCTTCTATATTTAGATTTATTATGTGACTTACAAACACCAGTTGGTAGAAAGAAATTTTAAAACATACATAAATAACACATTCACAATTTATTGATATACGATGCACATTTTCTTATAAACTGGACATAACATTTTGTGTTAATACCTTAACCCATTCCTACCTTGTATATTTTATTGAATTATAATCGCGATTTAGTAAAAAATAAACTTTCAAACACACATAAAGAATATATCCCCGATTTGTAGGTATAAGATGCAAATTTTCTTGTAAAGGTAATGTCACATTTTGTGTTAATATATCAATCCAATCCTTCCTAAATATTTTATAAAAATATAATATAGTTATAAAAATTACTTTTTAAATAACAAACTTATAAACTTGAAGGAACATATTCATAATGTGTTGATATACGGTATAGAATTTCTTGTAAAGTTAATACAACATTTTGCGTTAATATATTAAAACAACGCATTTTTTTCGCATTATTTTCTTGTATATTAATATCTCAACTTTTTCATTTCCTAAATAATAATATAACACGAAGTTAGATACGAACGAAGGAAGGATAAGAAATAGTGTGAATGTTTTATGAATCTATAGTAATACGATGATAACGATGATTTTAATATTTGCTCGTCTTCTTAGTAATAAAATGCTTGTTTAGCCACACCATACAGCATTGATTGGCTAGGTAGAAACCTGAGAATTTTTATTAACAATAACTTATAATAAAAACAACATTAATATTCACACAATATATAAGCATAGCTAGTAATAAAAAAGTAATGTAGGAATGATATATTTACCCCTATGGAATAATAAACAAATAAAAAAATATTATCGAATTATATCGATAGAGGAACATGTTCAGCATAACAATATATTAACCGTAATCATTTTCTGTTCTTATATGAGATGGAAAACACCCTCCGCCTCCCCTAAGGCCTCACAGGCATAAAGAAACAATAGTCTGTTTGTTATTCCACCCCGGCATCCATCGCCAATTGTTGTGCCAACTAATTTTCAATTTGAATCTGATTTTTTTCCTCGCCGGCCCGATATCAGTCTGTTGCCCGTGCAGCAGCATTCCATTATTCATGAATCTGCGACGAGAAAGGCGACGATGTCGACGAGGAAGGTGGGGTGGGCCGGGACGAGCAAGCAGACGACACTCTCACATATTTTTATCGGTGAAGGTACCCACGTGAGCTGTGTATTATATTGTCGGGGAGACCATCGTCATCATCAATCATTTTTATGAAACAAACGCGTGATAAAAAGTTTGCCGATGCCGTTACATGCTATCCAATAAACAGATTAGGACGGCCGGCGGTGTCGCTGTCGAAACATCTGATTTGTCATTTAGATTGATGATTTTTTTTCGTATTTTACCTTTTTTCGGCTCCGGTGTAATACGCGTACTTTGTACTTGTCCCAATTACGACGAGAGTGATGGCGATAATGATATGGTAAATCTTTTAACAAAATTAGACACCATTATTTGGTATACGACAATTGAGCATTTCTAGAGACAGAACAAATCCATTCTCCCTTTCTATATTTTGATTAACTATAAAAACTAGTGGTTAAAAAAGAAACATTAGAATATTTACAAAGAACATATTTATAATTTATGGATGTATGATACACATTTTATTGTACAGTTAATAATTCATTTTGTGTTAATATGTTAACATATTAATTTCTTATGCACTAATTCTTGTGCACAATCCATCATTGCTAAGATTAGAACAAAACAATTATACAGAGAATTATTGGATTAAAATATTGCTGCAGTGAAATAACTCGATAAACACTAGTCGATCATTTAATAAACCCCAAGTTTGACCTAAAAATGATGCCATATACTGACCTAAACCTAACCTAGTAACCTTCATACGAGACGTATCACAATCTCATCTCAATCTGGCACTTAGTTTAAAAGTTACATTGGTTTAACTGGAACAAATTTTGCTATTTTCAAAATAATATTTTATAAACGTGATTATTTCGATTTATATATTCGTAATCAGATATTATGCTGTAGATGAAGGATTTCTAGGAATCTAACTTCCAGTAGGTCCTACCTTAGAGTGAGAATCAGTTCAAATTGATTGATAATTGGGCTAGTGCTGTAGGTCTGCAGAGAAATTCTAAGGGTATAATTTTGAATGGTTTAGAGGGGGCGCTTACAGTTGGTACCCTTATCTTGGTGTAAGTGTAGGTGGTCTTGGTGTAGTCTTACGATATGGCATTTGAAATTTAACAATTTTAATCATTTTACGATATTTTTTGAGGAAAATAACTTACTTGTTTTGTATGTCTAATGTATATTTCCTTTAACAACATATATTTGTTTTGTAATAGAATTTTTCAACAAAACAGATAGAGGATAGTCCTCTACTGACCCCAAAACCGTTATTAACCGTAATTCGCCTCGTTCGGAATGTAAGTTGTGCATTTTCCAATGGTCTGCACAGAAGAAACGACCGGGACCGTGGTGAGAACGGCAACAGCTGGAACGGACACGTTCGTTTATAGTCGCGATTTCGGCCCGTCCGCCCCGTTCAACTTTGTACCTGCACACGCCCGAAATAATTTCCTTCGTTCCTGCAACGAGAAGTCCGACCGCATCGTTTGGTTGTCGCAGAAAACCAACCGAGCCGGACCGCGTCACATTTGTTTCCGTCGTTCTTTACAGGAAAAATAACCATTGGTTTTTAACCAACGTAATTACAACAACTTATCGAATGATGATCATTTACATTGGTTGGTTTGTTGGATGAAATGATGTCAAAAAAATATCGACGATAGTTGTAAATAAAAATAAAGAATCTTTAGTTACAAAATATCGATATTAATGACTAGTGTTTTATGACTAGTGTATTAAATTCTTGTTTTGAGATATCTCCATACTGATCATCAAGTGAATTTTATCTGTAAAAGTAGAAATGGAGCGAAAAGGAGTTGATACGAAATCCTAGAGTTTTTGCAGGAGCGTATCGAATGATATTTTTTAAATATCGATATTTTACTCTGCTCACATCCCCATATAAAAGTAATACCTTGTTCACTTGATATTTCATAAGCCTTTATCAAACAAACGACAAAATCAATGTACATTAAGATATTTTTTCTGCTCAGATGGCTCAGTAAACAAAATTCATAGGCAAAATTATTGAATGACAGTACGGTTTCATCAACCATCTTATTCACCAAGTGTAGATTACCCTAATTTTTGTCTTAACTCACATCTCAATAGAATATTCCGTAGAAAACGATTTTTTCAGGCGTTTTACATGTATATTGCTCAGCGATCAAATCTACCGGCGATAACGCAAAAAAATAAATGTAAACACCTGTTGACTTATTCAGGTTAGTCCAGAAGAACCATTAACATTGAAATGGAAGCGGAATATTCATGGCGGTAAATTTTATTAATAAAATTATCTCTCCTAAAATACTCTCTTTCTTCCATGTCACTCTATAGGTTTCTCATGAATTAACCAATATCAATAGAACATTGTTAGCAAGCACACCACTGAATATTTCTCTCTGATTCACATATGAGAACTACACCTTTATTTGGAATCATGGAAGGAATAAACTCAACCAGTTACTGGCTTACCTGATTCCTTAACATACAAAGATCCAATTCACTATATAAATCGAGAGTAATCCCGAGATTACTTTAGTAGGCGTTTTAATTTATTTAAGTATGTAGTAGATTCCTTAAGGAAAAAGAAGAAATGGAAGAATATAAATACAAAAAAGTTTACCTAGCAATAATTTTACTTTTTCAATTAAAAAGAGACCGCATTGGAAGGGTACCGAATAAACACAAAAAATTATTATGGAAACAACACAGTAAGATGTCTTAAATGTTTCCTAATTCCTGGGATATGTTAAGTAAAAGGATAAAAACATTAACTATGTGTGACATGTGTAAACACAGTCCAGAAAACTTCGACTAAACATTGTATTACAACATTAGGTTCAATAAAATCCATGTTTTAACCACTCCACGACGCTATTTGGCACGAAAACTTAATTAGTGTAGCTAAAACCTAGTTTTTGGTTTTATAAGCACCAAAATAATATCAACAAAGATAAGAACTATAAGACCGTAATTCTGCATATATCCTCATTTCTTTCTAAGTTACGAATAGAGAAATATGCTTTAATAATTTCTGTTCCAAAGAGACAAGAACATTAACAGAAAATTGAACTTTGCCGTCCAATTTCGTAACATAGATTTCATGGCATCGTATGAGCGGGTTACCGGAAACTGAATTTTCAATAAAGAGAGAAATAAACCGCGAAAAGAGGAGAGAAAAACGACGAAATGATTTTCGTTGGCGGACTGGGGTCTGAATTGCAATCGCGGGGCATCTTGGCAAATCTTTTTTTTTATTATATAATTTAATAATTTCCCCTTAACTTCTGGAACGAGGATGGCGTCGGTAGTGGATTGGAATGGAGGCCTACTATATCGATTACATTGTCGGTTATATATATTTTTTATTTTGTACCTTTTATTACATATTCTGACCATTATACATAACAATTATTGTACAGCTCGAATAGTTGATCACAAAATAACTAAACCATTATTATTATTATGAGGACTTTTTGTATGTATTCTCATTATTATACTAGTATCAAAATATTATATTTCTTAAATATTAAGGGGTGTATACAAACCAAATTTAATACCATTCAACAGTCCTTACAACTTCCTACCATTTAAAGAAAAATTACAAAAAATATTAACATTTCCAGATTCTACATTCGTTGGGAATAGTATGCATTTGTTTTTTTCATCCCTTGGATAAATATGAGTGTCTCAAAATTGATGTACGTTGAGGTGAAATAAACTTCAATCCATGTTAAATTATTTTAATATTTATATTTTTAACATATGTGACATAAACCGATATTGACTCATTATAAAAAAATACACTTTTTATTGAATAACTTGAAAACTCGCATAAACATAAGTCCCACATAACCATTCGGTCTAGCGTAAAGTTCTTAATTTTATGTGCAATTTTCATTAACTTGGAATGATTTGAAAGAAAATGACAGCTAAAAATAAGAAAATGGGAAAAAATATTTGCAAATTTTCACGACTATCTATATATATATAGATAATCGTATTAACCAAATAAAGATGTAGTTCTCACATCTAAATCAGAGAGAAATATTCAGTGGTGTGGTTGCTAACAACGTTCTATTGATATTGGTTAATTTAGGAGGAACCTATAAAGTGACATGGAAGAAACAGAGTATTTCATGAGCGATAATTTCGTTTATCTTCTGATTATTCCAAATTTTAGTGGAGAGGGATACTACCACAATACTGACAAGTACGCAAGAATTTTGTTTAACACAGTAATATTCGTTAACATATATCTCAAACCAATGCAAAATATACTGTAAAACTGGATTTTTAGAACGAAAATATGGATTTTTCTTAAAATGATTTTATTTTCATAACAAACCCCTTAAATTACACTTATTGGGATAATACCCTAGATTAAGCAGCGCGTGGACTAAATACCAAATTATTTGGTAGTTAATACCTTTTTGCTCTATTTTAGGTGCTATTATTATTAGATTTTTATTTCAGATCCGACTATCTATTCATTTTCAAACTCCTTATGCATTGTGAAGCCTAGTATAGGCCCTCAAGGTATTCTGTATCGATCTGAAGAAGTGGTAATTAGATCACGCTATTTCTGGTGGGTAGTCCATACAACTATTCAATAGTCCTTACAACTTCCTATCATTTAAAGAAAAATTACGAAAAAATATTAACATTTCCATATTCTACATTCGTTGGGAATAGTATGCATTTGTTTTTTTCATCTCTTGGATAAATATGAGTGTCTCAAAATTGATGTACGTTGAGGTGAAATAAACTTCAATCCATGTTAAATTATTTAAATATTTATATTTTTAAGATATGTGACATAAACCGATATTGACACATTATAAAAAAATACACTTTTTATTGAATAACTGGAAAACTAAAGCTCGCATATAAATAAGCGTGCGACCATTCGGTTCAGCGTAAAGTTCTTAATTTTATGTGCAATTTTCTTTAACTTGGAATTATTTGAAAAAAAATGACAGCTAAAAATAAGAAAATGGAAAAAAAATTGTAAATTTTCACCATTATATATATATATATATATATATATATATATATATATATATATATATGTGGAAAAATATATATGGTTTCAAGGAAAAATTACATTGACCACTATTAAAAACATTATTGATGAATGATATAAAACAAAATCAGTTATACTCCAGCCTGTTCTCGATATAGCGGGCCTATCTTCCTATCCGAAGACTGCCCCCGGGGCTCGCGATTTCCATCTCGGTTCGGGCACGGAGAGCAGCGACATCACCGAAAAAGAGGTTGGCTGAGGGTGGCGGGGGGGCGCGCTGCCAGGGACGAAAGATTTACGCCGCCAGAGTACATTATCTTGTAGTCTGAGAGGACTAATTACGGCCTATGATACCGCATCGGGCCCCGGGCGATCGCCCCACGATAACCGGCCCGACCCGACGCGGTGTAGGCCCTCGGCGAGGATCCCGCGCCCTAGGAAGAAACCGCACCGGGATATTTCAATGGTCGCTTTTTTATTCTCCGCGATAAGTTTTGTTCGGCAAGCTAGACGCCATCGTCGAAAAGAAATCGACTCAAAGAAATTAAAAATGTTTTAAAGTAACTAAAAAAATGCTGGTAGACCAAGACCGAGCCAAATTCATCAAAGTTGTAGAATTTTATTACAACTGTAGTCGTCTTTAGTAATATTTTTATAGTATTTTTAGAGATAAAGAAAAGATAATCGTAAGGTATCTTTTTTCAAAAGAAAATGACGTCCATTTCAAAGGACGAGGTCACTCCATTCTATGCATTTCGATGTAAATGAAACGAAAATTTAGGCGAAATTGTTTTCGCGTTCATATTTTTTGATATAAGCGACATAAAAAGCATCCACATATTTTTGGAAACTATACTTTTCATTGTTTAACTAATAAACTAATGGGTGTATGTTATGCCTCTGCCAGATTTAGCTGAAAATTCTTTATAATCTCTGAGAGCTCAATAATCAAAAAATCGCAAAATTTGACGACTAAACGTGCCAAAATTTTTCATCTCTAGGATACCGATCAAATTCCCAAAATACGCGTATTTTAGTGTAAAAGAAACGAAAATCTGAGTGAAATTGCTTTAGCATTTATATTTTTGAAGATATGTAACTTAAACAGTAATTTAATATTTTTTAGAAGATATACTTTTCATTGTCTAGCTTAAAAATTGAGGGGTCTATAAAAATTATTGTACCACTACTAGATTCAGCAGAAAATTCTTTATACCCTCTGGTATTTTCATTAACCTACATCTATTTAAACAAAAACGGCAACAGAAACTTTGAAAATGGCAAAAAATCGCAAAATTTGACGACTATATATATGAAAAACTTGCCAAAATTTTTCATCTCTAGGATACCGATAAAATTCCCAAAATAGACGTACTTTGGTGCAAAAGAAACGAAAATCTGGACGAAATTGCTTTAGCATTTATATTTTTGAAGATACGTAACTTAAACTGCAATTTAGTATATTTTAGAAGTTATACTTTTCATTGTCTAGCTTAAAAATTGACGGGTACGTGAAAATGGTTATACCACTATTAGATTCAGCAAAAATTTCTTTATAATCCCTGATATTTTCATTAACCTACGGCTATTTAGACGAACATGGCATCAGAAAGTTTGAAAATGGAAAAAAATCGCAAAATTTGACGACTATATATATGAAAAACGTGCCAAAATTTTTCATCTCTAAGATACCGATCAAATTCCCAAAATACGCGTATTTTGGTGTAAAAGAAACGAAAATCTGGGTGAAATTGCTTTAGCATTTATATTATTGAAGATATGTAACTTAAACGGTAATTTAGTATTTTTTAGAAAATATACTTTTCGTTATCTATCTTAAAAATTGAGGGGTGTGTAAAAATTATTATACTACTATTAGATTCAGCAGAAATTTCTTTATAATATCTGAGATTTTCATTAACCTACGGCTATTTAAACGAATATGGCATCAGAAAGTTTGAAAATGGCAAAAAATCGCAAATTTTCACGACTATATATATGGAAAAAGTGCCAAAATTTTTCACCTCTCGGATAATGATAAAACTCCGAAAATATATGTATTTTGGGGTGAAATAAGCGAAAATCCATGTTAAATTGCTTTGGAATTGATAGACTTTAAGATATGTAACATAAACAGAAATTTACTAATTTTTTGAAAATCCATGTTTCATTGTAAAACCTAAAAACCAAGGGTTGTGTATAAATTATTATACTACCATTCGATTCAGCGTAAAAATCTCTATCATCCCTGTAATTTTCATTAACCTGTGATTGCTTGAACGAAAATGAGAGGAAAAATATTGAAAATGGCAAAAAATCGCAAATTTTCACGACTATATATATGGAAAAAGTGCACAAATTTTTCACCTCTCGGATAATGATAAAACTCTGAAAATATATGTATTTTGGGGTGAAATAAGCAACAATCTATGTTAAATTGCTTTGGGATTGATAGATTTTAAGATATGTAACATAAACAGAAATTTACTAATTTTTTGAAAATCCATTTTTCATTGTAAAACTTAAAAACCAAAGGTTGTATAAAAATTATTATACTACCATTCGATTTAGCGTAAAATTCTCTATAATCCCCATAATTTTCATTAACCTGTAATTACTTGAACGAAAATGAGAGGAAAAACATTGAAAATGGTAAAAAATTGCAAATTTTCACGACTATATATATGGAAAAAGTGCCAAAATTTTTCACCTCACGGATAATGATAAAACTCTGAAAATATATGTATTTTGGGATGAAATAAACAACAATCCATGTTAAATTGCTTTGGGATTAATAGATTTTAAGATATGTAACATAAACAGAAATTTACTAATTTTTTGAAAATCCATTTTTCATTGTAAAACTTAAAAACCAAAGGTTGTATACAAATTATTATACTACCATTCGATTCAGCATAAAATTCTCTATAATCCCCATAATTTTCATTAACCTGTGATGACTTGAACGAAAATGAGAGGAAAAACATTGAAAATGGCAAAAAATCACAAATTTTCACGACTATATATATGGAAAAAGTGCAAAAATTTTTCACCTCTCGGATAATGATAAAACTCCGAAAATATATGTATTTTGGGGTGAAATAAGCGAAAATCCATGTTAAATTGCTTTGGAATTGATAGACTTTAAGATATGTAACATAAACAGAAATTTACTAATTTTTTGAAAATCCATGTTTCATTGTAAAACCTAAAAACCAAGGGTTGTGTATAAATTATTATACTACCATTCGATTCAGCGTAAAAATCTCTATCATCCCTGTAATTTTCATTAACCTGTGATTGCTTGAACGAAAATGAGAGGAAAAATATTGAAAATGGCAAAAAATCGCAAATTTTCACGACTATATATATGGAAAAAGTGCAAAAATTTTTCACCTCTCGGATAATGATAAAACTCTGAAAATATATGTATTTTGGGGTGAAATAAGCAACAATCCATGTTAAATTGCTTTGGGATTGATAGATTTTAAGATATGTAACATAAACAGAAATTTACTAATTTTTTGAAAATCCATTTTTCATTGTAAAACTTAAAAACCAAAGGTTGTATAAAAATTATTATACTACCATTCGATTTAGCGTAAAATTCTCTATAATCCCCATAATTTTCATTAACCTGTGATTACTTGAACGAAAATGAGAGGAAAAGTATTGAAAATGGCAAAAAATCGCAAATTTTCACGACTATATATATGGAAAAAGTGCCAAAATTTTTCACCTCTCGGATAATGATAAAACTCTGAAAATATATGTATTTTGGGGTGAAATAAGCAACAATCCATGTTAAATTGCTTTGGAATTGATAGATTTTAAGATATGTAACATAAACAGAAATTTACTAATATTTTGAAAATCCATTTTTCATTGTAAAACTTAAAAACCAAAGGTTGTATAAAAATTATTATACTACCATTCGATTTAGCGTAAAATTCTCTATAATCCCCATAATTTTCATTAACCTGTGATTACTTGAACGAAAATGAGAGGAAAAATATTGAAAATGGCAAAAAATCGCAAATTTTCACGACTATATATATGGAAAAAGTGCCAAAATTTTTCACCTCTCGGATAATGATAAAACTCTGAAAATATATGTATTTTGGGGTGAAATAAGCAACAATCCATGTTAAATTGCTTTGGGATTGATAGATTTTAAGATATGTAACATAAACAGAAATTTACTAATATTTTGAAAATCCATTTTTCATTGTAAAACTTAAAAACCAAAGGTTGTATACAAATTATTATACTACCATTCGATTCAGCGTAAAATTCTCTATAATCCCCATAATTTTCATTAACCTGTGATGACTTGAACGAAAATGAGAGGAAAAACATTGAAAATGGTAAAAAATTGCAAATTTTCACGACTATATATATGGAAAAAGTGCCAAAATTTTTCACCTCTCGGATAATGATAAAACTCTGAAAATATATGTATTTTGGGATGAAATAAACAACAATCCATGTTAAATTGCTTTGGGATTAATAGATTTTAAGATATGTAACATAAACAGAAATTTACTAATTTTTTGAAAATCCATTTTTCATTGTAAAACTTAAAAACCAAAGGTTGTATACAAATTATTATACTACCATTCGATTTAGCATAAAATTCTCTATAATCCCCATAATTTTCATTAACCTGTGATGACTTGAACGAAAATGAGAGGAAAAACATTGAAAATGGCAAAAAATCGCAAATTTTCACGACTATATATATGGAAAACACGCCAAAATTTTTCGTCTCTCAGATTAATATAAAACTCCCAATATATATCTATTTTAGAGTAAAACAACCGAAAATCCGTGTTAAATTGTTGTACAATTTATATTTTTTGAGATATGTGACATAAACCGAAATTTACTAATTATTGGAAAATACTATTTTCATTATATATTTCATATATATATTTTTATTATATTTTTCATTATAATTATTATATATTCGAAAACTCTTTATAACCTTTGCAATTATATTTGAACTAAAATGGCAACAGAAATATTAAAAATGCACAAAGACCAAATGAAAGTTATTATACTACTATTCGATTCAGCAGAAAATTATTTGTGCTCTCTTCACTAATCAGCGATTATTTGAACTGAAATGGCAACAATATACACGAAAAAGCATGATTAAATTGAATAAATAATGTTTAGATTTATTAGCCTAGTCGCCATACTCTCCATATTTTTCACCGAGTGGCCAAAATACATTTATATATAATCGAAGAATAATCCATTAACAGAAATATTTCAGAATTTGATGCCTATTTCGGGGCTAAAAAAGAATCGTTCTACAAATACAGCATCGACGGTTTCGGAAACTGTCAAAAATTAAGTGAATCATTCTATTAAATAATGTTCTTCTTTAAAAAAACATGTTAAAGTAGAGCACGATTTGAACCTTTATAGATTCATTATAATATATCCCGCATAAAAACTGGATAGTTCATTGAACATAATCCGTTTTCGTGGTAAATAAGGAAACCGAAATTCGCACTCCGCATCTGCAAACGTAAATATGCAGACGAGGAAGGCCGAGGAGGGGGGGCGACGCGGAAAAATGTACGTGCTGCCCCCTCGCTCGCATTCACAGTCGGACGGCGACCGCCCCGACAAATATTAGGTTGAAACGCAAAAGTTCCCGTTCCGAAAACTATCCTTTGTGGGCGATAACAAGTGCCTGCGCCGGCCGAAGAAGTGCGAAAATCAAATTTCCTACGGCCCCGGGTCGAATCTACATACATTTGCGAAGGTGATAAGGCGACGGCGGCGTCCCCTCTCGTCGCCCTCCCCGCCGTCTGGCCAACCGGCGGATGATTGAGTTACAGCAAAGGCGAACTTCGTCAAGATATCCGACCGAAAAAATTTAGAACCGGAAATAATGGTAGATATATTGTCTCTAATTCTTAAATATGCCTCTATTTATCTAGTTACCTGTATTTATTCGTCAGTTTCTCTTATTTTTCCTAAAATGGCTCCCGGAATTCACGTAAATTATGGGAACAGCTGCTACGAAGAACAATCATCATGTTGACAAACATATTCAATGTCCGTTTGATTCTTGTTACGGAATGTGTTGAGGTTACTCAAATAATTATGCTTAACAAACTGTCAAACTGGCAGTACATTTCGGATCCATAGCCATATCTTTGCTGTTTTATAAATTGCTGTAAAAATATAAGCTAAATCACTTTAGCATTCATATATTTTTAAGATATGTGACATAACAACCAGTAATCCATTAATTTTTTATTAATTCCAATCCACTAATTTGTAATAGCTGTAACTTTCACGGACCTATGACTATTTTAAACAAAAATGACAACAAAAAATTTTAAAATGACAAAAAATGGCAATTTTTTACGCTATATATATAGAAAAAGTATCAAATTTTGTCTTCATTTTGTCTTGTCTTTTGTCACCAAATCTTCAGGAAAAAATATTTTTATAACATCTTTATTAGATACGCTTAGTACAATCTTAATTTACAATTAATTTATTACTACATTTCCTATGTACTTGGATTAATTAACAAGCAAGACGAGTGCGAGAAAATACATTAGTTTGTATTCCTCAATTATAAAATTATAATTATTTATTAATTATTAACTTATAAGTTATAGTTTACACTAATAATACCTATTAAATGTTCACACAAGTTCGTATGGTTTTGTTCGTTTCAATCTCCTGACATCCTGCGCGCAGTCCAGCAGTTGTATTGCTTCCACGTTAGAATGATTTAGTAATCTTCTTTCGTGTTTCAAGGCGAAATCCTGCACAACTTCGCAAATCCATTTGATTTCCAGGTCATCGTGCAGTTCTTCATTGGTTACATAACGATAGCCATTGGTAATCAATCGAAGAACCTTGTTTTGACAGCGCTGTATGACTAACTGATATAAATTTTTAGTGCAACCCCATATTTGCACCCTATAGGTCCAAATTGGCTTTATAATTGTATTATAGATCAACCTCTTTGATTTTAGATCAAGTTGAAAGTATCTTCCGACTAACCAGTATAGTTATTTTATTTTGGTTCTAATGTGTTTTGCTTTTTGTCTAACGTGATGCTCTTCAGGAAAATGATGAATAAAGAAAGTATCCATGATATCAAATATATGAAAGTATTAATATATAATATATTCAGCAAGCACTCTACAAAAATGAAATTGATCTTGGTCAGTCCTCAGTCAGTCAGTTAAAATCCTCAATATTCCATATAATTTTAAATATATCAGAATAAGAGGAAAATAACTCTATTTAACAGATAAAAGAGTAATGCTACAAGAATACAATTATCTTTAAATTACACTTCTGGGTTTTCAAATGGTTGTTTTTCATTTTTCTTGGACGTTTTAGTAATAATCAGAAAATTCTTTTAATGATGTCAACATGTGTAATGCTAGAATGACACTATTATGGTTTTACCAAAAATTTAGCAGCAGGTCAGCGATATATACAATATGGCATATATAATTAGTATATGAGATGTATAAACTTCGAAAAATCATGAAAAGTACCAAAATTACTATTTTCTCAACCCATGTGTTATTATTACATAATAGAAAAGATAACTAACTAAAACTGGACGTTGAAACTTTTCTAATTTGTCCGACCGGGAGCGTTATACGGAGGCTGTCGCGCCCTCTGTTTCCCCGGGAGCAATAAAAATTAAAAATGAGGGCCATTATCTGTTCTTAATTATCGTTGTATTAAGGACTTACCGTCGGTGCAAATCTACCTTTATTGAATCGGATGCCGTCATTAATCCCCGTTATTGGCAGGTAATATCCAGCGGGCGAATGATTTTTGGCATGTAAAGAATTCCCCCGGGACGATAAACCGCCGTTATTTATTGTTATGGGAATCTGGAGATGGTCCGGTGGAATCCGGCATCTTTCGTTGGATGATATTACGCGAGAATATTATTGTACTTTGATTTCTTTTCACTGTAGATACAGTTAACTGCTTATTATTGAAACAAGTGATAATATGTACATTTTCAATTATTCTCAATATATTTTTTTAATTCATTTATTACATTGTTACTAGCCATTGCTGAATAACCTACAATTTGTCTTTACAATAAAGTCCAGGTATATATCGAAGAGGAACCATGGTTCCTCATTTAGTTTTTACAGTAATAATGTTCATATATTAACACTAGTGTAACTACACAAAATCAAAATATTTGATTATTTTGAGTATGTATCCTGTTCTGGTGTTATCATAGAGTTCTGTTACTTTGATATTGATGTAAGAATAAAGACTGCCCTTATGTCTCCTTACAATTCTCTTGATTTCATTAGTAACAGACGATATCTGAAGGTATCCGTGTAGGTAATTAGGCCTATAATATCTGGTTATACTTGCTACACCTAGCACATAACCACCATTATTTATTTAGAGTATACTACCAACAGAATTCTGGATTTCCTCAGGTAAATGCATCTTCGTATATCTGCTGTACTTAGCATCAATTTCAGCTTAGTGATTACCACGTGGATGAATGCAGTTTGTAAAAACTTAAAAATTGTTATAAACTCAGTGTGGATTTTTGATTCACATTTTAGTCTAGTTAAAAGGAGAATAATGTCGGATGGGTCGGTACATATAACCGAATCAGTTGTTGTCTGTTGTCTAATGTCTGCAAAGTTTTTAAAATATTAGGTATAATAATTAGAGGGTATAAGCTGGCAAATATAGTCAATGTAACATGTCGTATATATACTTCTTATTTATGTATATGTTTTATATGTTGTATTCGAGCTTTTAATTCTTTTACATAAATTTGTATGCTAATGTTTTACAACGTTTGTAAGATTAATAGTCTCAGTCTGATGTTAATTCCGACAGGACTACAAAAAGGACATTGTTTTTATAATAACTTCCATAATGATGGTATAAATTACTTCTATAATGTTTAAGGAATTCACTGGTTCTGATGGAACAGTGCAACGAAAAGTACATATAAACATCTTTCGACAATAATAGGTAACAGGTCAATTGAAAAGTCCCCGGCCTACCAATGTAAAACACTTTCTTTTTGGCAAAATTAGTTTTTTTTATTCAACATAATTCCCTTCAAGGGTTATACACCGATTATAGCGGTCCTCTAACTTTTCGATACCATATTTATAGTACAATTTGTCCTTTGCTTCAAAATAGGCCTCAGTTTCGGCGATCATCTTTTCATTCGATGAAATTTTTTCCCAGCGAGCATTATTTTGAGATATGTGAACAGAAAATAGTCGCTGGGGGCCAGATATGGAGGATATGGTGCATGAGGAAGCAATTCGAAGCCCAATTCATGGATTTTTTCCATAGTTTTCACTGACTTGTGATGCGATGCATTGTCTTGGTGCAGAAACACTTTCTTTTTCTTCAAATGCGGCTGCTTTTCGGCTATTTTGTCCTTCGCTGTTGATGGTCCTTTCTTTTTCAAGGTAGTCAATGAAAATTATTCCATACGCATCCGACATATGCCAGCCGACTGTTGCGTTTTTCCACGTTTTGGAATGGGTTCATCATGTGCACTCCACTCGAATGACTGTCGATTGAACTTCGCAGTGAAATGATGGAGCCATGCTTCATCCATTGTCACATATCGAAGCAAAAACTCGGGTTTATTACGCTTGAACATTTTCAAGCACTACTCCGAATCATCAACTCGTCGTTGTTTTTGGTCAAAATTGAGCTCGTGCGGCACCCACTTTGTACAGAGCTTTCTCATACCGAAATATACGTGAATCATATGATGTACACGTTTAGTTGATATCTTTAAAGTATTTGCTATTTCATTCAATTTCAATTTACTATTATTTAAAATCATTTGGTGGATTTTTTAAATGTTTTCGTAAGGTAACAACGTCTTTTTGGCGTTCATCGTCTGCGATGCTCATTTCACCACGCCTAAAGTTAGCATACCAATCCTTGATGCAGTAGAGCAGTGTCCGGAAACTCGGCATCAAGCCAAGTTTTTGCTTCAACTGTATTTTTTCCCTTCAAAAATCAATAATTTATCAACACGCGAAATTCATTTTTATCCATTTTTTTCACAAAAACAGAAGTTGCTTCACTCAAAATGCTATAATTCACAAACTAATGATCCGACAGCTGCCAAATTTATACACGCATCTTTTGAGGGTTTGGGCTAACTAAAAAACATATGGATTTGTAGGAATGTTCGTCATGTCCGTCGGTCGGTCGAAATGTGTGGCTATCGATGCGATTACCCGTCCGAACTCTCACTACCATTCTTGGAAGGAGTTTGCAGGAAAACTAAAAACACTGCATGGAGAAATACTTGTTTATTTCGTTATTGAATGATACATGTGGTCGACGGGAGAATTGACAGGATATTAGGTTAGGTAGAGGAAGTACGGTAGTGTTGTGGAAGTGGTACTGTTACAAGCGGCGGAGAAAAGAAAAAGAGAGCGAAACATCGTCGTGATGGTCTTTTATAGCATGGAACCGCATGGTACTAATCCACCAGCGTTGCCAACCTCTGAATTTGTTGAACGTGAATGCGTGGTGGCCTTGTGGCGGTCGCCAAAGATTTAGTTCTAGTAGTGCCATCTATATGGCAGACTGGGGACTTTTCAATTGACCTGTTAATATGTTCTAAAGTTATAAACTGAGTTAATTAACCAATTTGCGAATTTCGAAGACACAAACATACATATGTGGCATGTGTATGTTAAAATAACAAATGTTATCACTATTTCTATATCCAATGGTCATAGTTCGACCTAAATGAGAGCATTAATAAGATATTGATAAAACGTTTCACCAGCGATACGAAGCAGGAATGACAACGACCCGGGCTTCAGAGAAAAAAAACACGTAAATTTCCCCTGATAGATAATCCGGACTGGTAACGGTATAAAACCCAAATTACCTTATAAAAATCTCAATTAACTACCCCATTATAAATCCGGAGCGTCCTCGACGACGCCACCCCTCCCCCCGCCCTCGACCACGACGGGAAAAAAAATAGAGGGCGACACCGATTGTCTTCCTCGCGTCTGCATTCCAACGATTCACAAACATAAATCTAAGGGTAGTAAGAAATCAACCTGGGATTTTTTCGCCGCCTCGCCAGGAGGGCGAGGAGGTAGAACACCGGGAGGTCGGCGGTTAGTTAGGGTTTAGGGTTTTTTCCCCCTCGCCGGTGCCGTCTTCTTGGCCGTGGATTTATCGCGTTTGAGACTAAGATTTAGGAAATTTAAATCGGTCTGAATGGAGGCCTCCGTAACAGGCGTCGTTTATCTTTTGCGGATTGGCTTCGGCGGTAAGGTGCAATGCTGAATAATAATTAGTTGGATACTAGTTAATTATGGGAATGGTTTTCTTTGTCTTGGCATCGACTGGTTTCAACTCGTGGAGGTATATCCTTGCTTTTTAAACGAATCATCTTTTAATTGGTACTTTACTTAAATCAATTCAGGTTCAATAAAATAGTATAGTATATTCACGTCATCATCATAATAATAATATAGTTACTTCTCAATGTGGTGCTTTTTATGCAAGCCTTGTGAACGGAATTTATTGCTAAGCCGAAATCCCTTCGCCGACCGTTAGATGGTAACAAAATATGTAAATTAACTGTTTTCAATATATACCTGAATTATCATCACCTCAAGAACGTTTACAAAAGCAACTCGATCATGCGGTCAAGTGATTCATATTCTGGAGGTTGCAAATCAACCCCCTGTAAACCCAGGCCATCATTTTCCATAAGAAGCGTCTGCTTCCAGGGTGCCTGCCGATTTCGCAACTTTAAATTGTCACCGCAACAATTCCATGGCTGGATAACGTCACGTACCTAGGTCTCCACTCCTACCGACGGTTCGGTTCGCATTCCCATATCCAGAAAACAATCCAGAAAGGTTCGGGTATAGCAAACCTGCTATCTTCTCTGAGCTGCCCTTCTACCTACCGTCTCCATCAAAAGCTTATTTTACAAGATGTTAATGCAATCCGTACTCCTCTGCGGATCTAATGTCTACTTCAAATTTGTTACACCCAACCACCAAAATAAGCTCCTCTAAAAACAAAGCTCTCCAAAATGACCAATTTCATACGGAAACTGACACTCCAGAAATTAAGCATTTCATATCTCAATCATTCCACAAACAACTCAGCTCAAGTTCTTCTGAAAACGCGCTTATTCGCGAGCTGGTCGACATGCTGGGAGCTTAACACCGCGTTACCGCTAACGTCCCCCTTTTCCAGGTTGAGACGACCTCATCACCAGAAAAAATCATCATCACAGTCACACCAGTCTTCTCGCCGATAACGAAATATACCTTCTGAAAATCACCGACGTTTATTATAAAAAAAAAAGAATTAAAGAATAAAGATATAAAATTAAGTGTGGTGTCACAGAGAGGAGGAAGTTGGAGAGCGAAAACAGGAACGAAAGGCAACGGTCCCGAGCTTAGAGGTTTTATTTTTCGGCGGATTTGCGGCCGAACGGACACGTTTTCACTCTATACCATCGAACTATACTTTTATCTAATCTGTATCCGGCAAGTTTCTACAACCGAACGAATTAACAAAGGGATGGGAGGACCTGGGCCACATAAGCCCGTCGAAATGAATCATGTGACGGGAATAATAGACCGGTTACGGCCCAGGGATCCGTACAATTTCGATGAAAATAAGATGATGTCACTAGTATTCGCCTTAGAAAGCGATTATTTGTTGAAATATGACTATTTTCTGTATTTCATTAATAACGGAGAATCATAATAAGATAAATTATGAAATTCAGTAAACCATATACGACACTGAGTGATTTATTTTATTTATTTTTTCCAGTTAGACGATTGCCCACTTTGTGGAGTATGTTTATGATGGGGTAGCAGATTTATACCAAGGTATGTCCGTACTTATTAATTAATTATATTAATTTGCAGCCATCTGGTGTATCTCTAATAAAAAGTAAAGTTGTACCTCTAACATTATTCATATGTAGAAGTGTTTTAAAACATTATTTTACAGCTTCTGAAGGTTTAAATTATATTTTCAATACTGTTACTTATCAACTAGATAGCTCTTGGTAAATTAGAGCTTTTTGTTTTAGTGAATCCTTGTCCCATGGATAGCTTTTCTTTAAGTATACGCCTAGGATTGCTATCCAACTTGTCACGAACATAAATTTGAAAATATATACACCTTTCTAAACGACTATAACACAACGACAACTAAAAACGGCATATTGTCAACGAGAATGAATATAAAATTATTAGGCTTTTTATATGGTACCTATTAACTATTATAACATCCCATTAGTATGTTACATGTATTTTAAGAATTTCTTTCTATTCATAATCAACTTGGAGTGTAAGTTCTATCAAAAAAGCATGAGTATCAACCAATCAGATAAAGACTAATACGTCAGCTTCTCGAAAACATTATCACTCAGGTCAATTAGTTAAGCTCTTGCTGATAGTTAAATTCCAAATGTTTCTCCTTCAGTATATATATATATATATATATATATATATATATATATATATATATATATATATATATATATATATATATGGATCTCCAATATATATCAGGATAAAACTTAGAAGACTTTCTGGCTTCGTCTTCTGTGAAGTTCTGATTTACACTTCATAAATTTTAAGTGTAATATTTTATGGAACATTTTGTTATTAAACAGTTTTTCGTAATTATTAATTAATTATATTAATTTGCAGCCATCTGGTGTATCTCTAATAAAGAGTAAAGCTGTACCTCTAACATTATTAATATGTAGAAGTGTTTTAAAACATTATTTTACAGCTTATGAATTTTTAAATTATATTTTCAATACTGTTACTTATCAATTAATTAGCTTTTGGTGAATTAGAGCTTTTTGTTTTAGTGAATCCTTGTTCCATGGATAGCTTTTCTTTAAGTACACGCGCAGGATTGCTATCCAACTTATCACGAACAAAAATTTGAAAATATATACACCTTTCTAAACGTAATAACACTACTTCATAGCTAAAGATTGAAATTGAGATTTTGTCAAGTCTTAACTAGCATAGTAATTGTCCATATATAATTGATGCTCAGCATTTAACTATTATTTTATTAAGCATATTATCATTATTTGTATATGCTAATTTCTCCTAAATTATCGCTAACTTGTATGTAGTGTCGGAAAGCAAATATTTGACTGATCTGAGGGAAATTCTGCCGGAGGACCTATTGTTACTACAACACCTAATGGAATTTATCTGGATACTGGTTTCCTCATTTCAGTGTTTCTCGAAAATATTCTCTCTCAAGTCAATTCTTGTTCTTTGATCACCAGTTTAGGATATTTTGCCTCAAAATTAAAACTAAATAGCCTGGATGACTTTCTACCTTCTTTTGCTAGAAATTTTAATTTACATTTCATAAATTTAAATTAGATAGGACGAAAAGAATAGGACTTAGGTTTTAATATAGAACAGACAATATACCAGATGGAACATTCTGTTAATCAATATTTTTTATTTTGTGTATTGACATATTATAGTTTAACGCGTAACATTTATTTTTTAAATTTAGTAAATATATTATAATACCATTATAAATTTTACAGCGATTTTTCCTAAATAATTCATGTCGGAACACAAATGTTAAACTCATCTAAAGCTAATTCTATATCATGATTTACTTCCGACCTTTTATTGTTAAAATATTAAATCATCGGGCGAATTTTGAGCAATCTTGTCTTCAGATACTAATTCGCCATTTTCACGATTTCTTGAAAAACCTAGTCCTCGTAAAACACTCAAAAATTGATCACAGTTTGGTATTCTCAGAGATTTTCTTTAGTAATTACTGTAAAATATCAACTAATGATAGCATATATTAAACTATATCAAACACCAGCAAACCTGTATATGTTATTTTACAAGTTTCCCGCGCCTTTGCCAGAGGCAATCAGCAAAAAACCACGAAAACCCGCTCCCCTCGCGTCGTGGTACCTCTCGCTCTATTTGCATCCGGCTTCAACTATTTTATCTCATTCCACAGCGCAAACATTCTCTTTAAATTCTATTAAGCGGTATAAACCGACAGGAGATGTCGCGGATCAGCCTCGCGCCCTCCTCGCCCTCCGGATCCCTAACCCCCAACAGGAGCTTAATCCGCTGAATTTTACCGAAAATCATCGGTTGATGGGATTGATTCATTTAATCACTTACCTTCGACGGTGGAAACTGAACGTGAAAGATTAATAATTCGTTATAGTGGGGCTTTTAGAATTGTCGGTTTTACGCGCTCGAAGTTGTTTGTTGTTAGATAAGTGATGCCAAGCGCCGCGTGTGTGTGTATGTAAGGCTGAAATAGTTCGAAAATAGAGCGACAATAACATATCAGGAGACTATGTTATGATAATATAGGGTGTGTACGAGTTAGGTCGCAATCAATGGACTTAGCACACAAGAGTTGAAATATTAACGCACGATAATCTATTTTTTAAGTATTTTCTTCTGATTTTAAGTCACCGAGAATGAATATAAAATTATTAGGCTTTTTATATGGTGCCTATTAACTATTATAACATCGCATTAGTATGTTATATGTATTTTAAGAATTTCTTTCTATTCATAATCAACTTGGAGTGTAAGTTCTATCAAAAAAGCATGAGTATCAACCAATCAGATAAAGAGCAATGCGTCAGCTTCTCGAAAACATTATCACTCAGGTCAATTGGTTAAGCTCTTGCTGATTGTTAAATTCCAAATGTTTTTATTTCTCCTTCAGTATATATATGGATCTCCAATATACATCAGGAACCAAAAACCAAACCTAAAAGGCTTTCTGGCTTCGTCTTCTGTGGTGCGTATTTTTAAGTGTAATATTTTATGGAACATTTTGTTATTAAACAGTTTTTCGTTTATTTATTGATATGTCATGTTTTAATTTTAGTGAGGATAGTAACAACATTATTATTCGGATCTCCTTTTTTAAAAATGTTAATTCAACACAATTTGTGGATTGGATAGCATATATTTCTACCATTTTCATATACACTTTTTTCACCTAAATAAATATCTTCAACAAATATAATATAACATATAGTCACAAAAATATTTGATGTGGTGTATGCTATTGCTTCGGTTCAGAGGTTCTTTGAATTAAATTCATCAAATTAAGCCTCTAATTGTTATTTGTATTTTTCCTCCATTATAAGAGAGATGTCTATATTAGGAGAAGAGTTATCTACCTGTTATGTGTTGTACTAGTGAAGATATTTGTCTTTTCTTTCCTACAAAAATTATGTTCTCCATTCTTGCATTTGTGCTTCTTTTTGTTTCTCCTCTAGATACTTTATCATGGCGATACACAGACCTTCCAGTTTTCCCGTTAATTTAGGCTTGACAAGATTTCTCTACATATCAAATATTGTTTATACTTTATTTTTCTTCAGAACTCTGCTTATCTTCTCCGTGTTTATTTTTACATTACAAACAAAGTGGTTACAAAGGCAGAATCTAATGGCTTTTCTTAATTTCTTTGTTTTTCTCTTTCGTGTGAAAATAAATTCTGACTTAATCATATCCACAACTTCTTCAGCTCATCCTTTTTACTATGTGTACTCACTTCTTTCTGAAAATTAATTGGAAAGAAGTAAGTTTCACTATTAAAGTATGAGAAATAATAGTTCAGCTTGAACATTAGACAAAATTAAGCTTCTGAATAAATCATTTAGTCCAACATTTTACTTTTTCTATCTTTGAGCCTTGTGATTCAATGTCGCTTACGTTGTCATCTGTATTTTACTCACAAAATAAATCTCTCTTAGACTCACCCATATATATCTGATAACCAACAATAATGTCGATCCTTTATGACAATAAAATTATAAGTGACACCCTGGATTTCTACAAATATTTAAAAATCAAAATTAGCCAAGTCGGTTCAGGTGTTCTCGACTTTTAACGAGACCAACAAATTAATCCAAAGAATATCATCATCTCGGCTATTCCATCAGTGAAAGACGTGATCCAGTGACACTGGGAGCCGAAATACTGGGGGAAAGAGGTGGCGGATAGCTCCCACCGGCCCCCCACCCTCCCCGAAACCCGAAAACCCTTTATCCTGCACATTATCCATCCTTTAACGCACGGCGACAATGCAGCGGAAGCTCGAGGAGCTGCATTGTGTCCGACGCGGGCGGGGGCGGCTTTTGTTTCGGGGGGAGGCGTCGGTGGATGGATGGAAGGCGAGACTCGGCCAAGCGTGGAGGAGAGCCCGAGCGAGCGGCAAGAAACCAAGGAAATTGCTCTCGCTACGTACCCGGTCGGGACACAAAAGACCGCCGGCCTCTAATTAAAATTAAAATCTTGACGAAATTGTCGGGGCGAAGCGGAGCGACGGCCCCCGGGGGGGTGGGGGTGCGGAGGGGGGCGGATCCGGTTCCGTGAAAGGCGACCGAGATGGGATTTTTGCAGCGATTTGGTGTTGTCCGTAGCGGTGATACAAATCACGTCACGTGGTAAGATTTAACTTCAAAAAATGGGAGTAAGTCGTGATATATGAAGATTATTGCTCATCCATAAATTAAGCAGAGACAATTTTTGGACAATCATAGGCGAGATTTGGTAAACTTTGATAGTTTCCGCTTTTATAAGCCATCGAGAGGTAGAATCCAAATGGGCTTAAGACGTAGGGTTAAGAATTTTGTTGTATACAGTTTGCTTGCTTTTGTACTGTTCATATTTTGATTATAAATACATCTTAGGCATAGTTCACCCTCCAAATATGACTCGATATCTTTTGTGTGAACATATATCATCAAAATTATAGCTTGTTGATCATATCCACGATATTAAGGGTCATTCCATAATATTAAAATTGAACAAGGATCATTGAAATTTTATATTGATGGATTATATTGAAAGAAATACAATATCCTCATTTATTGAGCTTAGGGATTCCTATTTTGGTAAAAATATTACCACTTCTAATTTTGTGTGTAATCCATCAAGTTGATTAGAATAACAAAGTATAAAAGTGTTGCTACATGTGTTGAAACATGTGTAAATAGGGCCAAAATACAGGATATTTGTTATATAAGCCACGCTCTTAGACACCTAATTTACTTTAAAGGAATAATGAACAAAAATTAAGAATAACGAATGGAAGATAATATGAAACGTTACATGAGAATACATATATTTGTACTGTATTATTTGCTACGTTATTTTTTAATGCTGTTGAAGATACATGTTTAAGTAATTTTAAAAGTAAATGGAAGCTCGTGTTTTTATGTATTAATAAATAAGTTATTATTGTTATCTTACATATTGCTTTATTTTCTCTTTTTCCTTTTCAAAATATTTTAAAATGAATAATTGTTTTAAGATGTTTATATATATATATATATATATATATATATATATATATATATATATATATATATAATTTTTTGTGCTATATATTCCTATAGTCTACTGAAAACAGTATACACATATGTCGACAATTGTATATTCGTTTAACAGTCAGACAATATATTCCTTCTCATTTTATTATATTTATATAGAGATAGAATGCTGTTAGAGAAGTTCGAACATGTAACAGAAAGAGCCTGCAAAAGTTTGTCAAAGGTCTGAGAAGTTCTTCAAAATATTATAATTACGAGTTATAAACCGGCAAACGTTGTTTTAACACTACGTTTTAATAAATTTCAAATTGCCACGGTTTTATTGAAAATATTTTTGTGCGTTGCAGTATACCGAATATTAATACTGATACGATCACTAAAATATCTGAAAAAATAACAAACAATATAACCTTAAATTCACCAAAAAGAAACCGTGTTTATGCGAAACAGGTGACGAATCAAGATCAGTTTGATGTTAGCTGTATAAGAGATCAAATATACGACATGTATAAAAACCGTAAGTAGTTTTTTCAATCGACACATAATTTAATACAATTATTTCAGAGAAAATTGTTAGTCTGGAATGTAGAACATTCCTTCATACACTGTTGGGTAATATAGGATTTAAGTATGTAAAGTTACCCCACCAAGGGGTTTAATGGGACTTCTAGAGATTGCTTTTAAATGAATACCATTTTTAAAAATATTTAACAAAATCAAGGAAGAACTATTATATTAATTTATATATTTAAATGAGAGATATATATCTTAGAATTGGTACATTGGGCCGCTTATGTTAGTCATAACATTTATTAATAACTCATTGCAGACGTATAGTTCTTCGTGCTGGAAACGGGAATGCCTTTTATTCCTGGTGCAGAATTAGTGTTTCCTCCAAGTCCAAGGGTGATTTGGTGAAATGGAAATGACAAGGAAACATTGTGTCGAAAGAGACAGGAACTAAGCGTAAAACATAAATAGGCTCTCTAATGAAAGTAAAACACATTACTCAAAAATACAATTGTTAATTAGGTGGATTATGCCTTCGGGGGATACCACTACATAAAAAACGCCCCTAGAACTTTACCTATGCTAGTGTGGAAAAAAGTTCAATATATATAATAAAACAACTCTAACCTATAAATTATTTTCGCTGTATAATTTATTCTGGTTTTAAGTACTTCGGTAATATATGCATTACATATATTATAATGTCAAAATAAATTATAATACATAACATTTTTGTTTCATTATTTTATTTAATATATTATTAACTATTAAAATCATACATTACAATTAGAATGTTTAGAGTCAAACAAGAAGAAGCTTATTCTACAATAAAAGAAGCTAAAGCAGGTGTACCACAAGAAAGTGTACTGGTACCAATGCTCTATCTACTCTATACTTGTGATATTCCATAAATGGAGAATATCACGATGTCTACATTTGCTGATAATACTGTGATTAGAGCTGTCGAGGTTATATCTCACGAAAATTACAACAAGCAAGTGATAATATGAATAATTGGACATAAGCTTGGAAAATAAAAATTATCGAAAGTAAATCTGTGCATGTGCAGTTCACCTACAATTAACGTACTAGCACCAATAATATTAAATAATACTATCATTCCGTATAGCAACAATGCTAAATATCTTGGAATGAATCTTGATGAAAAACTTCGCTGGAAGGAACATATAAAGAAGAAAAGAAAAGAACTGGAATTGAAATATAGGAAAATGTACTGGCTAAATGGAAGAAAATCACAATTATCAGTACATAATAAATTACTATTATATAAGCAAATACTGAAACCTATATGGACATACGGAGTTCAATTATGGGGATGTTCTGCAAAGAGTAACATAAATAAAATACAAATTTTTCAGAACAAAGTCCTGAGAGGTATTGTGAGTGCACCTAAATACTAGAGGACTGATTACCTACGTCGACGCCGTCAGATACCCACAATCAGTCAAGAAATCAAGAGAATTGCAAGGGGGCATGAGGAAAGGCTCCATTCTCATACGAATACTGAAATATTGCAACTTTTGGATACCACCAGAACAGGACACAGACTCAAAAGTATCAAACCATCTGATCTTGTGTAGTGAGGTGCATATAATAAAAAAAACAGCAATGACATGTATAAAAATTATTTCACCAGAGACTGAGGTAGGGCAGATGGGTCCTCCTAATTATATACCTAGATTTAAGTTATCATAAAGACAAATTGTAGGTTTGGACGGAAACGACTAGTAACAATGTATTAATTAAATAATAAAAAAAATTATGTTATTTAGATATGTTCTCGTAATAAGTGAATATCAAAATATTTCATTAAAAAGATAAAACGTATGAATTTTAGGACAGTTAACATTACTATATCCAAATTAAATCCTTGGCTAATCAGTTGATTCTGAACTATACGGTATAATGTTGGAACTAAGCGGCCGGATACCTGGCTCATGTTTTTCTACCTTCGCAGTAGGTAATTTTATTCGACGCTCCCTATCCGTGGCCGTTTTCGGATGACTCTCCCCGGCCCTTGCGGCCCGGTAAGGGTTGAAATTGCCGCTCTAGCAGCTTAAAGAACTAGCGTAGTCTCGTAATTTCAAAGGCAAATCAAACCACTAAACAGGGCTAAATATTCTAGTTGGCAGTTAAGCTTGGCCAACAACAATAAACCGTGAGATAATTTGGCGTATGGCCGCGAGCCTGCCAAGACCACCCTGGGGTTGCGGCCTCCGTCGAAGAAATAGGGAGGGAGAGGGGTCTAAACGACCGACTGCTCGAGGGGGAAAGGGATGGGTAACGGTTCCTAAATAAATCCTTAATAATATGGTTTTATTAAAATTTAAAAAGCACTATATTATCTATTATATAAAATAATTATGAACGCACGTCAGATATACGTTTAATATATTGCCTATTAAAAATATGTATTGAGAGGTGAAAAAGGAACGAAAATCCATATAAAACTTCTTTAGGTCTTATAATTTTTAAGATATAGGGCATAAGCTGAAATCCATTTTTTTCTGAAAATTTTTATTTAAAAACCAAATATTGTACGAAAATGAAATATCCCACCATTAGATTCAGCATAAAATTCCCTATAGACCGTGTAATATTCAAGATCCTGTGATTATTAGAATGGAAATGGCAGAAAAAAACTTGAAAATGGCAAAATATCTCAAATTCTCATAACTATATACCTCTTGGATAGTGATAAAACTTTTAAGATATATGTACTTTTGGATAAAAGAAACGAAAAACTATGCTAAATTACTCTAGAATTCATAGTTCTTAAGATATGTGACATAAATAAAAATCCATTCATTTTTTTAAATATACTATTCATTGCATAAGTTAAAAAATAAGATTTATGTAAAAACAATTATAATACCATCCAATTCAGCGTAAAATCCTGTATAATATATGTAATTTTCATTAACTTACCATTATTTGAATGGATATGGCAGTAAAAAACTTGAAAATGGCAAAAAACCTCAAATTTTCACGACTATATATATGGAAAAAAATGCTAAAATTTTTTACTTCTGGGACAAGGATAAAACACCCAAAATATATGTATATTGGATTGAAAGAAACGAAAATCTATGTTAAATTTCCGTAAGATTTATTATTTTTAAGATAACTAACGTAAACTGAAATCCACTCATTTTTTGAAATCTCAATTTTCATTGTGTAGCTTAAAAACTAAAGATTGTATTAAAATGATTATATCAACACTCGATTCAGCATAAAATTCTCTATAACTCATGTGATTTTCATTAACTTTACATTATGCCAGAGGAAATTACAGAGAAAAAACTGAAAATGGCCAAAAATCACAAATTTTCACGACTATATATATGGAAAAAGTGCCAAAATTTTTCACCTCTCGGATAATGATAAAACTCTCAAAATATATGTATATTGGATTGAAAGAAACGAAAATCCATGTTAAATTTCCGTAAGATTTATTATTTTTAAGATAACTAACGTAAAGTGAAATCCACTCATTTTTTGAAATCTCAATTTTCATTGTGTAACTTAAAAACTAAAGATTGTATTAAAATGATTATATCAACACTCGATTCAGCATAAAATTCTCTATAACTCATGTGATTTTCATTAACTTTCCATTATGCCAGAGGAAATTACAGAGAAAAAACTGAAAATGGCCAAAAATCACAAATTTTCACGACTATATATATGGAAAAAGTGCCAAAATTTTTCACCTCTCGGATAATGATAAAACTCTCAAAATATATGTATATTGGATTGAAAGAAACGAAAATCCATGTTAAATTTCCGTAAGATTTATTATTTTTAAGATAACTAACGTAAAGTGAAATCCACTCATTTTTTGAAATCTCAATTTTCATTGTGTAACTTAAAAACTAAAGATTGTATTAAAATGATTATATTAACACTCGATTCAGCATAAAATTCTCTATAACTCATGTGATTTTCATTAACTTTCCATTATGCCAGAGGAAATTACAGAGAAAAAACTGAAAATGGCCAAAAATCACAAATTTTCACGACTATATATATGGAAAAAAATGCTAAAATTTTTTACTTCTGGGACAAGGATAAAACACCCAAAATATATGTATATTGGATTGAAAGAAACGAAAATCTATGTTAAATTTCCGTAAGATTTATTATTTTTAAGATAACTAACGTAAACTGAAATCCACTCATTTTTTGAAATCTCAATTTTCATTGTGTAGCTTAAAAACTAAAGATTGTATTAAAATGATTATATCAACACTCGATTCAGCATAAAATTCTCTATAACTCATGTGATTTTCATTAATTTTCCATTATGCCAGAGGAAATTACAGAGAAAAAACTGAAAATGGCAAAAAATCACAAATTTTCACGACTATATATATGGAAAAAGTGCCAAAATTTTTCACCTCTCGGATAATGATAAAACTCTCAAAATATATGTATATTGGATTGAAAGAAACGAAAATCCATGTTAAATTTCCGTAAGATTTATTATTTTTAAGATAACTAACGTAAAGTGAAATCCACTCATTTTTTGAAATCTCAATTTTCATTGTGTAACTTAAAAACTAAAGATTGTATTAAAATGATTATATCAACACTCGATTCAGCATAAAATTCTCTATAACTCATGTGATTTTCATTAACTTTCCATTATGCCAGAGGAAATTACAGAGAAAAAACTGAAAATGGCCAAAAATCACAAATTTTCACGACTATATATATGGAAAAAGTGCCAAAATTTTTCACCTCTCGGATAATGATAAAACTCTCAAAATATATGTATATTGGATTGAAAGAAACGAAAATCCATGTTAAATTTCCGTAAGATTTATTATTTTTAAGATAACTAACGTAAAGTGAAATCCACTCATTTTTTGAAATCTCAATTTTCATTGTGTAACTTAAAAACTAAAGATTGTATTAAAATGATTATATTAACACTCGATTCAGCATAAAATTCTCTATAACTCATGTGATTTTCATTAACTTTCCATTATGCCAGAGGAAATTACAGAGAAAAAACTGAAAATGGCCAAAAATCACAAATTTTCACGACTATATATATGGAAAAAAATGCTAAAATTTTTTACTTCTGGGACAAGGATAAAACACCCAAAATATATGTATATTGGATTGAAAGAAACGAAAATCTATGTTAAATTTCCGTAAGATTTATTATTTTTAAGATAACTAACGTAAACTGAAATCCACTCATTTTTTGAAATCTCAATTTTCATTGTGTAGCTTAAAAACTAAAGATTGTATTAAAATGATTATATCAACACTCGATTCAGCATAAAATTCTCTATAACTCATGTGATTTTCATTAACTTTACATTATGCCAGAGGAAATTACAGAGAAAAAACTGAAAATGGCCAAAAATCACAAATTTTCACGACTATATATATGGAAAAAGTGCCAAAATTTTTCACCTCTCGGATAATGATAAAACTCTCAAAATATATGTATATTGGATTGAAAGAAACGAAAATCCATGTTAAATTTCCGTAAGATTTATTATTTTTAAGATAACTAACGTAAAGTGAAATCCACTCATTTTTTGAAATCTCAATTTTCATTGTGTAACTTAAAAACTAAAGATTGTATTAAAATGATTATATCAACACTCGATTCAGCATAAAATTCTCTATAACTCATGTGATTTTCATTAACTTTCCATTATGCCAGAGGAAATTACAGAGAAAAAACTGAAAATGGCCAAAAATCACAAATTTTCACGACTATATATATGGAAAAAGTGCCAAAATTTTTCACCTCTCGGATAATGATAAAACTCTCAAAATATATGTATATTGGATTGAAAGAAACGAAAATCCATGTTAAATTTCCGTAAGATTTATTATTTTTAAGATAACTAACGTAAAGTGAAATCCACTCATTTTTTGAAATCTCAATTTTCATTGTGTAACTTAAAAACTAAAGATTGTATTAAAATGATTATATTAACACTCGATTCAGCATAAAATTCTCTATAACTCATGTGATTTTCATTAACTTTCCATTATGCCAGAGGAAATTACAGAGAAAAAACTGAAAATGGCCAAAAATCACAAATTTTCACGACTATATATATGGAAAAAGTGGCAAAATTTTTCACCTCTCGGATAATGATAAAACTCTCAAAATATATGTATATTGGATTGAATGAAACGAAAATCCATGTTAAATTTCCATAAGATTTATTATTTTTAAGATAACTAACGTAAAGTGAAATCCACTCATTTTTTGAAATCTCAATTTTCATTGTGTAACTTAAAAACTAAAGATTGTATTAAAATGATTGTATCAACACTCGATTCAGCATAAAATTCTCTATAACTCATGTGATTTTCATTAATTTTCCATTATGCCAGAGGAAATTACAGAGAAAAAACTGAAAATGGCAAAAAATCACAAATTTTCACGACTATATATATGGAAAAAGTGCCAAAATTTTTCACCTCTCGGATAATGATAAAACTCTCAAAATATATGTATATTGGATTGAAAGAAACGAAAATCCATGTTAAATTTCCGTAAGATTTATTGTTTTTAAGATAACTAACGTAAAGTGAAATCCACTTATTTTTTGAAATCTCAATTTTCATTGTGTAACTTAAAAACTAAAGATTGTATTAAAATGATTATATCAACACTCGATTCAGCATAAAATTCTCTATAACTCATGTGATTTTCATTAACTTTCCATTATGCCAGAGGAAATTACAGAGAAAAAACTGAAAATGGCCAAAAATCACAAATTTTCACGACTATATATATGGAAAAAGTGGCAAAATTTTTCACCTCTCGGATAATGATAAAACTCTCAAAATATATGTATATTGGATTGAAAGAAACGAAAATCCATGTTAAATTTCCATAAGATTTATTATTTTTAAGATAACTAACGTAAAGTGAAATCCACTCATTTTTTGAAATCTCAATTTTCATTGTGTAACTTAAAAACTAAAGATTGTATTAAAATGATTGTATCAACACTCGATTCAGCATAAAATTCTCTATAACTCATGTGATTTTCATTAATTTTCCATTATGCCAGAGGAAATTACAGAGAAAAAACTGAAAATGGCAAAAAATCACAAATTTTCACGACTATATATATGGAAAAAGTGCCAAAATTTTTCACCTCTCGGATAATGATAAAACTCTCAAAATATATGTATATTGGATTGAAAGAAACGAAAATCCATGTTAAATTTCCATAAGATTTATTATTTTTAAGATAACTAACGTAAACTGAAATCCACTCATTTTTTGAAATCTCAATTTTCATTGTGTAACTTAAAAACTAAAGATTGTATTAAAATGATTGTACCAACACTCGATTCAGCATAAAATTCTCTATAACTCATGTGATTTTCATTAATTTTCCATTATGCCAGAGGAAATTAAAGAGAAAAAACTGAAAATGGCCAAAAATCAGAAATTTTCACGACTATAGATATGGAAAAATTGATATTTTTTTGCCTCTCAGATCAAGATACAACTCTCAAATTATATTTATTTTAATGCGAGAGAAACGAAAATCCTTGTTAAATTGCTCCAGAATTCATAGTTCTTAAGATATGTAACAAAAATTCACTAATTTTTTAAAATAGACTTTTCATTGTATAACTTAAAAAATAATATTTATATAAAAACAATTATGATACCATCCAATTCAGTGTAAAATATGTGTAATTTTCATTAATCTGCGATTATATAAACGGATATTAAAGTAAAAAGAAGAGGACTATATGATTTCCATTAAAACAAGTTAGTTAACATTATATATTTGTTTACAACAGAACTAGCAAAAACATTGCTTTATTTGAACTCATTTCATAATAATTTTGATATTTTAATTAGAACAACTCAACCAAAAAATGCAACCAAACCACAGTTTTAAATTATATCAACAGGTCATCAACATTTAGTAACAAAAACAAGCAAACGTGCTAATATTGCAATTTTTTTCATTACTTTTGCAGTGTAGTTTGAAAAGATCCATGGTCAAGTTTCATAAAACACTTGAATGTTTATTGTACTGATCAGCTTTCAGTGTGGTTAATAAAAATGACTATGTCATCTGGTGTGTAAAAAAATTTTGCCCTAGTTTAAAAGCAAACTTGATATCTTCCGATTATCAATAATTCAGATCGGTATGATCTCACAATTTTCACTATTTTGTCCACATAGTTCGAAATATAGAAAAAGTTATAAAAAATATTACTAAATTTACTGATTGGACCTAATTTGTATCAATTTTTCCCAATATATGCCGATCGAAACGATGACAAGCATAATAATGTTAACATCAATTATAAATTAGTCGTGTAAGCTGATAAGATTCTAGACGTGGGAATAGCAAGGCAATATTTGGTTTGAGTTTAAATATTTACACATATCTGCCTATCGGTTTCTAGCCTCCTCTGGTTTACCACCGCCGCAGACGTCTTTTGTGTCGAAGTTGTACGCTAATAAGCAATGTAATCAGTCAACCACTAAAAGAATGATTGTTCTCGGCGCTTCCAACTTGCGGAATAGGCAATTGTTCAATTTCAAGCGCAGAAACGGACTCGGTAACATTTTAATAATGTAGATTATGATATAATTTTTTCTCTCGATTTTTTAAAAATTTGTATGTCCTGCAAAATGTATGCTTCAGAAATCTATGCATGATACATATAAAAAACACCGTTATACGAATGCTATAAATCAATTAAAGAAGACCCAGATAAACATTGAT
The DNA here is from genome assembly GCF_030347505.1 of Rhynchophorus ferrugineus. Classification (NCBI taxonomy): domain Eukaryota; kingdom Metazoa; phylum Arthropoda; class Insecta; order Coleoptera; family Curculionidae; genus Rhynchophorus; species Rhynchophorus ferrugineus. The sequence continues at coordinate 922,053 of NW_027472586.1, forward strand.
AGTTTTTAATTGACCTTATGGTGCCTGTTGACCTTTGAAGGTTCAAAGACTACAAAAGAAGAACAGACCTCCAACAAGACAATGTTTAATCAAAATATTATTTCTGGTGCATCAATTAATAATTCTGACAACTTTTCGCAGAGAATGGACTCTATACTCATACTCGTATTGTTAGTTTTTCCAAATAAAGAACTTTATTAAAAAAAATCTATCAAAGAATGCTCCTATCTCCAATGCTTAACCCTTTTTAGAAATACAGCCATTTTAGTGAGACAACATCTAAAAATCCAAACTTTAAACGCATTTTCCTCACAAGCATTTTTTAAGACTGTTGACATGATACCTGAAGTTCTTGAGCCTTGTTTTGCAGTTTTCTAGACTAGGATGCTGGATTAAGGTATCGTATTTCTAATAATAATTACTCAATGAAGCCATGCCTAGTTTGAAAGCTAACTTTAAGGATAGAAAAGTAATTATTCACAATAAGATACTAGAACCCGTCCAAAATATTTATTCAACTATGTACACACAATGCGATATTAATGTGTCTAAATGATGAATGATGAATTCATGTCTGATCTTCACTGAACTCGGCATCAGTATCGGTAGTGTAGAGTTCATCATCCACGAACACCTTCAATATCGCAAAATAACGGCGCGATCGGTTCCTAAACTGTTGAACTTCCAGCAAAAATTTACGCGATTGAAAGTTTGTCGCCGCTTGCCGACGCGATACGTGGCGGAGGAGGACGGTTTTTTAACGCGAATCTTCACTACAGACGAGATGTCCTCTAAAGAGTCGAGGAAGAAGAAGGAAGGGGCGCCGCTCAACGCGAAGGCAACCAGGTCCGCGGGTAAGGTTCTGTGAACGGTATTCTGGGACCAGCGGGGCGTGCTATATATCGATTTCCTGCACACCCACTGTACCATTAATGCTGTGTACTAGTCTAACCTTCTGAAAACACACGTGAAACCCGCTTATCGCGCAAAACGGAGGAGCATTCCAGCATGAAGTGCGGTTCTTCTCCAGGAAAACGCGCGCCCTCAATATCGCGCGTCTCACTCTCGATACAATATCGGAATTAGGGTGGGAGGTACTGGAACACGCTCCCTACAGTCAGGATTTGTCACCCTGCGACTACCACATGTTTGGACCACTGAAGGAAAGAAATGCGTAACTAGTGAGGGGAAATACATAGAAAAACTGTAAATCTTTTTTTGCCCTGTCAATAAAACGTGTCAGTGTATTTGTCTCGATCATATTTGAATCACCCTCGTATATATATATATATATATATATATATATATATATATATATATATATATATATATATATATATATATATATATATATATATATATATATATATATATATATATATATATATATATATATATATATATATATAGGCACACGAAAAAAAAACTAAAATTATTTTTTCCCCAAATCATGAATTCTTGTCAAAAAGCAAATATTGTGCCGAGTATATATGAAAAATATGATAATATATATTGACAAATCACCAAAAATAATGACTTGGTATTCCGGAATCAATCCATGCCGTCCCTGACCCATTCTAATTGTTAGGTGGCAAATAATTAACACTGCGCTATTGAAGGCAGGTTAGTTGGTAAAGCTATTGAAACCGGCGAAAGCGGTTGCGGATTTCAACAACTGGATGTTCATTACCATCTTCACAATACGTTCCGGTGAACTGACGATGAATACGTCGAGATTTGCCGGGATAACAAGATACATTCGTCTTTTTTCCAACAGAAAATACGTACAACAGAAATATTCTAATAACATAGAAATATGTAATATAAAATTATTATTCACTAATACATAGTCCGTTCAATAAAACATTAAACTCGCGTAATCTGAATAGATGACTACAAAACGACGAAATTTCGTCGCATCAACTCTGAATTTTAGTTCATTTTGGTTTTTATATACAACAAAATTGTAATCTAAATCCTGTAACGCATAGTTGTTATGTTTTCGTCCTGTTTTTTTTTTCCTAAATGGTGAAAATAAAAAATGTCATATAATTTGTTTTTAATTATAACAGAAATTTGATCTAAACACATATAATGTAAAAACTCTTAATTGTTTAAGAAAGTTTTATAGAAATGTTGGTGGTAACTATTTACGTTCATATAACAGAACTAAATTAATAGCTCAGAACGCAATTATTATAAAATAAGATTCTACAATACGATTTCTTCGACACAAGTATGCTTATAAATCGAAGAATTTTGACGATTTTTAACAATAACAATAATACAATTTTTAATAATACAATATTAAGCACAGTCTGCCGCAAAATTAACTTATTTAGGTTAACTAGTACAAAAGAGAATTTGAAATTACTACATTATATATAGAAAAAACGTTGTTAAACTGTTAACTTAATAAATAATTACAGTAACAAAAATATAAATATTAAGATATTTTATTCAGTCAACGCTCATTAGGCCTTAATTCAAATCTGCTAATCTGGAACCGATGTATATTTAAAACACATCATTTACGTCGTAATTAAGTCATTGCCCCTTTGAAGCATAAGCAGAATAATAATATGTCACAAAAATTTAATATATACACGTTGGACCCCACCCTGTATTGCAAAGATATAAAAATGCACGTATACAAATTTTTGAAAATAACCTACCCCTCGGTTAAAAGTTGCTCTCTTTTTATTACTAAACACAAAAACAGGTCAATTGAAAAGTCCCCGACGTGACCCATAGATGGCGCTACTAGAATTAAATCCAAATGATTTTACTTAGCCCTAACCCTCAAAAGATGCTTTTATAAATTTGACAGCTGTCATGATCATTAGTTTGTGAATTATAGCATTTTGAGTGAAGCAACTTCTGTTGTTATGAAAAAAATGAATAAAAAGGAATTTCGCGTGTTGATAAAATATAGCTTTTTGAAGCGAATTGGCTTGATGCCGAGTTTTCTGACACTGATCCAGAAAAACCAACCCTCAAGGATTGGTATGCTAAGTTTAGACGTTGTGAAATGAGCATCAAAGACGGTGAACGCAGTGGATGCCCAAAAGAGGTTGTTACCGATGAAAACATTTAAAACTTTCATAAAATGATTTTGAATGGCCGTAACTTGAATTTGAATAAATCAAAATATATACTGAACGTGTACATCATTCACAAATATTTGGGTATGAGAAAGCTCTTTACAAAGTGGGTGCCGCGCGAGCTCACCTTTGACCAGAAACAATGACAAGTTGATGATTTGGAGCAGTGTTTGAAGATGATCAAGCGTAATAAACCCGAGTTTTTGCGTCGATGTGTGACAATGGATGAAACATGGCTCCATCATTTTACTCCGAAGTCCAATCGACAGTCGCTCGAGTGGACTGCACACGACGAACCCGCTTCAAACCGTGGGAAAACGCAACAGTCGACTGGCAAGGTTATGGCGTCTGTATTTTGGCATGCGCATGGAATTATTTTCATTGACTACCTTCAAAAAGGAAGGACCACAATAACAACTATTAAATAGCGTTATTGGACCGTTTAAAAGACGAAATCGCCGAAAAACGGCCGCATTTGAAGAAAAAGAATGTGCTGCTTCACTAAGACAATGCAACGTGTCACAAGTCATTGAAAACCATGGCAAAAATCCATGAATTGGGCGTCGAATTGCTTCCTCATCCACTGTATTCGCCAGAGCTAGCCCCCAGCGACTATTTCCTGTTCTCAGATCTCAAAAGAATGCTCGTTGGGAAGAAATTTTCGTCAAATAAAGAGGTGATCAACGAAACTGAGACCTATCTTGAAGCAAAGGACAAATCGTATTACAAAAATGGTATCGAATAGTTGGAGGGTCGCTATAATCAGTGTATCATCCTTGAAGGGAATTATGTTGAATAAAAAAACTATGGTAAACTGGGGACATTTCAATTGACCTGTTATATACACAAATGATGATATATGATATTTGATGTTAAATTAATTATCCTTGTTAAATAAAAAGGCACGTAGCATAGACACATACAAAAAAGTTGTATGCAGTTCACAAGTTACCAAACTCATTACTGTCACTCGACTATCTTATGAACAACGAGAGACGAGTAGTTGGCAAAGGAATTATCTCCACGTCCGTAGATGGGGGAGTGCGGGGGCGTAGGGACGGCGGGCAGGGATGGAGGAAGAGGAGGTAGCGGTGAGGAAGAGGCGACCGCCCGGTGAAAGTTCGTCATCCCTTGTTTTCGTTATAATTTCTCCATTAGGAAAAGACTGCACGTATATGTGAGCCCGTCTATCGAAAATCCTCGGATTTACCGGCGGATTCCGGTCGGTAAACTGACGAAAACTATATTACCGACGAAGGAATCGCTCCTGACGCTGGAGGTTCGTCGGAGCACGGAGCAGGACTGCTGAGGTATTTTGTACCGGTTCAATTCCCGTAAAAACTTCCATGTTCTGTTCGAACTGAATGATTCATCAAGAACTAATAAACGAAAATGTTATTAAGCCTGTCATTTTTATTAATATGTGATTATAAAAACGAATATCATAGTAAAATATAGTGTTGGGAACTATCGACTGAAATTGACTATCGACTGTTTAGTAATTGACTACTTTTTATTATCGACTGTTTCAGTCGCTATTTTCGGCCCGACTGATTCTGTTACTATTTACTATCGACTGTTTCAGTCGTACTTTTAGTTACTATTTTTGGTTCTACTAGTTTCATTCGACTGATTTTTAACGTTCTAGATCTGTCGTCCTAGCCGCAACCTTGACAATAATATACCCAATTTATGCTGACATAGATTTATATATATGTAATATATATAGTCTATGTCATGATTTTTTGGTAGTTTGTTTGTAAATAACAATATATTGTATATTAATATTATAGCACTTTTGTATGATATTTTTCGAAATTGTTAATGTAATTGGGTAAAAGGATTAAAATTGTGAATAATAAGTAGTAAGATATTTTGACTGTTTTTATGGCAATAATAGGCAATATTTCGATTACTCTCTTGATTTTTGTTAAAAAATAGGTCCATTCAGTAATAAATAAAGCATTTATATCATTTCATTCAGATCATTTTTAATTATGTCACGGATTAGTTTTATTTCAATGATGAAGTATATATTTTTTATATAATATTTATGATTATTGTACATCTTTAGCTTTTAGGGTTTGTTTAAGTTCTATTGTATTGTCTATATTTATTATTGTATATTATCTAAAAATAGCAATTGACACATTAAAATACAATAAAACATTTGTGGGGTATTATTCCATTCCTTTTTACAGAGTTGTTTGTTAAAGTTAGATCGTGAAGGAATTTATACATCTCCGCCTCTCTTACACTACCGTTGGAAAATATAACCACATATAAAATTAAGTGCCTCAAGCGATTATCTCCGTCCTTTTCTCTCTCAAACTTTATACAGGAAAGGATGCGTACATCTTCGTCTGATATCAAGAATTGAAAAAAAAAACAGTCGAACCGTGCATTTGACTGAAAATAGTAATTACTATTTGTAAAAAAACTAGCGACCGAAAATAGTAATTACTATTTTGAGTCGCTAGTTTTTTTACTATCGACTGTTTCGACTGTTTTCAGTTCCCAACGCTAGTAAAAAAATTTAAAATGACATAAAATCAGCAATTTTCAGAACTATATATGGAAAATGTGCCAAAAATATATATATATATTAGGAAGAAAGTATCAAAAATCCATGATAAATTATTTTAGAACGTATAGACTAATAGACGAAAATATTATAAACCCTATAATTTTTATTAATATGTGATTATTAAAACAAAAATAACAGTAAAACAATTAAAAATAACAAAAAATTGGCAATTTTCGGGATTATATATGGAAAATGTGCCAAATATATAAGGATAAGATAGGAGATATGAAGGTAAGACCGGATGTCTTCTGGGATGATCTTCATGATGTTGGTCGGGACCCCTAACGCCGAGATAGAAAAATCCTAGTTCGTAAAAAGGAGACTCCAAAATCTGACAAGAAAAAACCGTGATTCCGGAAATTCCCGGGAGTTTTTCTCCAAGGAATATACGGATAACTGATTAAGCTAATTGCCGAAACACAATGATAGTGCTCGAACGTGCTTAATTATGATAATTGCTGCAACGGCAATCAATCATCTTTAAATTCGGGCAATCGCGACAGCTAAAATAAACAGATTAATTCGGAAAATGGCCTCGGTCTCTCGGAGTCCCCGTCGCTACCAGCCTGACCGACCTCCCGGGCTCCGTCATTTATTAACTTATCCCGACCGGGACCCCGCCGACGCCGCCGCTCTCTCCACCACCCCCCCTTTGTTATCTCGGGGCCGGGCATTTCTGCTGTTCTTCTATTGTGCCTAGAACGGTAATTAGTAAGTCGTTGCCGATTAACCACGAACGAATCGCTCGTCTAACGCCATTATGATTATACTTGACAGGGAAAAGCAGAAAATTGGGCGGCCCCCGAAGATGTCTTAACTCGCTCCCCCGTTCTACCCGTCTCTCCCCTTCTTTTTCACTCTTTCGTCCCCTGTGCATTTTCTATATTCCATTTCGTTTAGTATCAAATGTACAAGTATCTTTCTTCCATTAACTGTTACGTTTAAGCTGATGCACTATAGCAAACGAATATAGACCAATAAATTGTATTAGAATCGAATATATGAGAACCTCCAGCATCATAATAATATACACTAATAACACACAGATTTCTGTCTTATTTCTCTCTTGTCTGAATGAATGAACACATTAATAAGAAAAACATAACCATTTTTCTCAAGTAGGAACAATTCCTACACCCTCCTCATTTAACACCTCCCACGCCCCATCTCATCAACGCTAACCATTAAATAAAAAAAACTGTATAACGACAAGGGAGATGTACACGGTCCAATAATAAAACCTAATGAAAAATATGGACGATCTCGCACCAGAGACCTTCCGGGTCGCGAATAAAAAATAATTTGATTCTTCGGCGCGAAGCTCCGGAGCGAAGGGGGAAGTGGAGAGATTGGGAAGTCGGGAGACCGCGCTAGGTGCCGTGGCGGGACATTTTTTCGAGCGGCTGCAAACGTTCGGACGTCGGCTTGGGGGGAAGGCTCCCTCTTTGGCTGCTTGTTTTGTAAATCGAGCGATTCCGTCAGGTTGTTGAGTAGGTGTCTGAGAGGCAGTCATTGTCAGAGGTTTTCCTTTTTTCTTTTTTATTTAGGCCAATGGGAAAGGATGCCAGATAAACCTACTATACTACCTATGATGTTGTTGCTTCTTTATATTTATTTATTTATATATTTATATATTTTAAAGTATCCTCTTTACCAACGATGGTTTATCTGGATTCTGTACGTAATTGAACTCCTTTTAAACGGTTGAACCTATTTTGATCAAAAAAAAAAAATTATGGATTACAGAATGGTTTAGATTCAAACAAGACTCTGTAGGTAGCGCTGCGAGAGCGCTCCAGGATCTTTTAAATGTTTTCGATTAGAATAACGTATCACGACAAAATCACTAATTTGACGCTATTGTGATAATCTTATATAGAATAGGGGAAAAGTCCCGCTACCATTTTGTGTAAACGTCCAAAATTTATTACGGGTAAATATATGCCCCAAGAACGAGCCATCGTTCCATTATTACAATTCAACGAAAATTGCCTCAATAGTAGCGGTACTTTTGCCCCTCGTTATAGTATTTGTTTGTTGTTCTTGTTACCATTATCCAGAGAGAACAAGGTCTGTTGGGTTCGCTTGTTTTCGATGTAATTAGAAAACATCAATTAAGTAGGAGTAAAATAATTTCAGTTTTTTCTGGAATATTTAACAAAACTTATTCAATGAAGCCGTATGTTGTAGCACGTTTAAAATATTATTTTTCAAGATATATAGGTTTAGTGCTTCATTTATTCACTTAAGAATCCTTGGACGTTTAAAACAGAAGTTCCAAATCATTTTTGTCATATTTTAATTTTTTACTTTCGATATTGTGTATAATTAGATTCAAAAGAGCTTGAGGAAAAACGTTTGATAGAGTTTTTCACCCATAAATATCAGAACTTCTACAGTGATAGTGAGAATTATAGTTTCATCATAAATGAATAAATAAATTAACTTTGGAAAATCGTTAGAGAACCATAATTATCTTTCAGGGAGGAACTTGACATTTTTAAAGAAGTATAAGTCTATGACGGTATTACTTTCACAAAATATAACTTGTACGGCTCTGTAGCTTGGTGACAGTAGAATAACTGTAATGACATATTTGTCAAATCATAACATTGCATATTTAAACCTTCTGTCTGAAAATGGCGTGGCGTTCATATTATTTTGTGTAACACTGAATAATCTTCTGTGGATCACTACTTCTACTGCATTAAATTTGGGGATATGGCACCCGCTGATCGGGCAGCCGTTATTGGGCACGAGGGCCCGGCGATCCTATTGATTCGCAAACCTGAATTAACACACAACTGGGTACTGTTGTATGGGGGCAAAAGTTATGACTGTAGCAACGGATGAGGTCGTTTCAGCCTGGAAAAGGGGGGAGCTTGGCGGTGACGCGGTGCTAAGCTCCCAGCATGTCGACCAGCTCGCGAACAAGCGCGTTTTCAGAAGAACTTGAGCTGAGTTGTTGTTTGTGCAATGATTGAGATATGAAGTGCTTGATTTCTGGTGTGTCAGTTTCCCTATGAATTTGATTATTTCTGACAAATCATGGAGCGTTTAATATTCTCCTGAGGAGCTTATTTTGGAAAACTTGAAGCCGTTTGACCTGGTTGGGTGTAACAAACTTGAAGTAGACATTAGATCCGTAGAGGAGTATGGACCGAATTAACATCTTGTAAAATAAGCATTTGATGGAGATAGGAAGTCTGCTAGAAGGGCAGATTAGAGAAGATAGCAGGTTTGCTATCCCCGAACCTTTTTGGATTGCTTTCTGGATTTGGGAATGCCAACCGAACCGCAGGTCGAAGTGAAGACCTAGGTACGTGACGTTATCCAGCCATGGAATTATTGCGGTGTCGATCTTAAGTTGCGAGACGCGCAGTGCGTAACGCTTTTTATAGAAAATGATGGCCTGGGTTTTCAGGGGGTTGATTTGCAACCTCCAGAAATTGAACCACTTGACCGCATGATCGAGCTGCTTCTGTAAACGTTCATGAATTGTAACTTCGAACCTAGCGGCCGAGAAGAAAGCAGTGTCGTCAGCATTAAACGCGACGTCAATGTGCTCTTTTCTCGGCAGATTTGAAATAAAGAGGTTAAAATGAGGCTGGGGCCAGCGGGGAACCTTGAGGTACGCCAGCATCGATTTGTTTATGACTGGAAAGTGATTGCCTGATCTTGACCTGCAAAGATCTGCCCGAGAGATAGGACTTGATGAGAGTGGTTAGGTCTTCTGGGAACTGAATAGTCTTACACATCGCAATGATCACCAGTGAAATATCTCTATGTTAGTGTTCCCGTGACTGTTGAGAAAATATCGGAGAAAAAGTCACAAAAAGTATACGAAGATATATTATCTGAGAAACGATCAATATTATCTCACGACACCGCAAAAACATGAGAAAGAAGAGTTGTGCTATAACTAAAAGCAACAGAACTAAAAAATCGAAACAGCAACGCCAGATAGAATCGCATAGTAGGCCCTGCCGTTGCCGCCGTTTGTTCCGTTGCTTTCCTTTCATTATGCAAAGCGAGTCCGCATCCAGGCCTTGATTCTCTTTTGTTTTACACCCCCTCGATCCGCGCACACTTTTTATTTCCCTCTTTCCTTTCCCGGCTAATAATCTGCCACTAACTTTAACTGAGAACGCTCTTGTAACACCTACATTTTTATTGTGCAGACCTTTATTCAGACCCCTCGGCGAGAAAACGTTATTTTTTTCTTTTATTGGATTTCATCGGGGGCGGGAGGGAGAGGGAGGTGGATATCTGCCCCACACGCATCGTAATAATAACCGTTAAAATAAAGAGAGACGAAATTATATTAATGTACTCCTCATCAGTTTTTTTTTTCGAGAGGGAAGTGGTCTTATTGGATGCTGTCCGAGGTGCTGTTTTTCTCCTGCTCGGTGGCTGGCGTCATGACGAATAGCGGCCTTTACCATCGACGTGCCCCGATTCTTTTTGACGGCGTCAGAACGGAAATATTTCTGGTCAATTAGCGCGCAATCTGGAAAGGATCGCAACGGCTTGAAGGAAGAATTCCAGCGACGAAATGGCGTGGCATTCCTGCGACGTCGTTCTTGGCACAGTTGCCGGATCGACGATGACCGCATTCGACTGTACGAGAACGGGGAGGGTCAGCGAAATTACCACCCCCCGCCCCCCCCCCCAACTCAGGAGGGTGGAAGTCGAGGAATTTTGATGCATCAAACTTGCGGATGTTCGTCCGACGTGAAACCGACAGATTTGAGAGTCTTTGTCGATTTTCTATTGTTTTATTGTTTATAATGTCGGAAATGTATTCGTAGACGTGTCATTTTATTGAAGTTTTTAAGCAAAAATGGTCATTATACACGATAAAATTATGTTGTCTTATGAAAATCATTTTAATATTTTAAATTTCATAAAAATATTTCATTATATTCTGTATATCAATGTATGTAAAAAATGTCAAGGGCAACTACAAAAACCTTCGCAAAAAAGGTTCAAAAGCCATATTTTATACTATAGTCTATTCAAAGTTATTTTGTACATGCGTCATTTAAATTAGTGACATCAAAACGTCGCAATGTTGCCGCATCAACTTTGAGTTATAGTTCAGTTTGGCGTTGACATACAACAATATTCTAACCTAAATTAAATGTTATCAAATATAATTTATTTTAACATTATAGTACATCTAAAAACTACAGTTAATTATACAGTCACAATAGTGTATATGTTGCTCTCAAGAATTTGGCATATGTCTGACAACCGGACGATTTTGACAGGCCCATTCGCTTACGTGTTCGAACTAATTAGATAGAATTATGTCTCTTTTTAACTGGAATAAAATGAGAAGGAAAATATTGTGTGATTCTAAGACGAATTTACAAATTGCTGCATGCAAAACATTAAACATCTTGATGACGTATGTACAAAAAAAACCTTGAATAAACTATAGAAAAGTTCATACTAATCATGTTACATAAAGATTTAAATACATGAAAAACGTAATATATTCGTAATAAAGAGCTGTTTTTCCTAATTTCGATATTGAAACGACTTAGTAGTCAGATCATGTTTTTTCGCCTTCACCAAAACAAACAAACAAAGACGATTAAAAGCGAATGAAGACCAGATATATGTAAAACTAAACAAGGTATGTTTCCTTAAGTGCTCTCACCTTCGTGCTAAAGAGCTATTTTCTCTAGTTTGGACATTGAAAGGACCTTATAGTAAGATTTTTGGGCGCATTCACCATAATATCGCAAACGATTAAAGACCCATGAGAACCAGATGTATGTAGAAAAAGACAACGTATGCTCTCTTAGGTTGTGTCACCTTCGTAATTATTTTCCATAATTTCAACATTGAAACGACTAATAAGAAGAACTAATAGTAAAATATATATGGCGTATTCACCAAATTCTCAAAAACTAATAAAAACCGATAAAGACGAGATATATGCAGAAATAAACGAGGTATACTCCCTTGGGTTGTTTTACCTTCATAATTAAGATCTGTCCTCCCCAATTTCTACTTTTGAACGGTAAGATTTATGTGGGCGCTTTCACCAAAACCTCAAAGACGATTAAAAACCAATAAGGACTAGATATATGTAAAACTAAACAAGGTATGTTTCCTTAAGTGCTATCATCTTCGTGCTAAAGAGCTATTTTCTCTAGTTTGGACATTGAAACTACCTAATAGTAAGATTTTTGTGGGCGTATTCACCAAATCCTCAAAAACTATTAAACACCGATGAAGACAAGGTATATGTAGAAATAAACGAGGTTATACTCCCTTAGGTTGTGTCCTTCATAATTAAGGGCTGTCCTCCCCAATTTCGACTTTGAAACGGTAAGATTTGTGTGGGCGCATCCACCAATTCATCAAAGACGATTTAAAAACCGATATACGTGAAAATGAACAAACCGGACCCCCGCCCGCGCACCCCTTTCTTCCCGCGGACGGAGCTTTGCGTAGCGCCGGCTAAAACAACGGCCCGACGAAACAACGGTTAATGGAAAATTAAGGGTCGACTCATTTAAATTCGGGTTTTCTATTAGGGGCGGCACGTAACCGCCTCCTAGTCAAACGGTCGGACACTGTTTGTCTGCCGCCGCTCAGATGACAAATTACAGCACGAAGGTGACCGGGGGTGATAAACGGTCGCGTTTACCGTCGACCACCGCAGCCCCCGACTAATGACCCCCGTCTCTCCTCTGGATCCCCCCGGCCCCTCGGTCCCCTCCCACTCCCGGCGATTCGGCTTTGATCCGCCCGCCTCCCCGGAATCAATTGATTAGAATTACCAGTTGATTTAGACGCCGATGATCTCGAAAGGGCTCACAATATGGGGTTGGAGGGGCGGCGGGGCGAAGGGGGAGGTAGGATGGGGTCGGGGCTGATTTATATGGAAAATCTGGGAAAGGGTCCCTGTAATTACGATGGAGTAAAGTCGGAGGATGTTCTTTCACGGCCAAAATAGTTTACTGAAGATGGCCGATTGGGCGAATTTAACCGATGTCGTAACAGCTTAAGAGGTTCAAGTTCAATTAATTCGTAATGGTTCCGGTATCGAGGATTTATATGTGGGGTTACGGGGTGGGGCATAATTATTTTGACGATTTAAAAATAACGCCCGAAACATATGAGAGTTGAGGTTTAGTTTTAACCAAGTTTTAATCTAAATTAGATCCAAGCAAAAAGAAACCCTACAAAAAATGTTAGATTGTGCAGAAAACTTTAGGTAAATTGTCTTTACATCATCAAAGGATAATCCTAGCCGCCCAGAAATCATACACACCCAAAGCGATAGTGTGTGTCCAATGTAAAGACTATAAAAACAATACAGTGCCAAGCTCACAATATTCAGCTCTACTCTATGCAAGCAAACAGTGAAATCATGTCATCAAAATGTATGATGTTGTACGAATTTTCATCTGGTAGGTCGGTCGGAATATGTGGCTGACGATGCGATTTTTTGTCCGAACACTCACAACTATTTTGTGGAAGGAATTCTGACGATAACTTAAAGCACTGGTTCAGTAAAAACTTGTTTATTGCGATATTAAATGACACATGTGGTCGACGGGGAGTGGACAGGATATTAGGTTAGGTAAATTAAGTACGGTAGCGCTGTGGAAGTCGTACTGTTACAAGGAGATAGAGAAAAGAACAAAGAGCGAGATGTCGTCGTGGTGGTCTTTTATATCCGAGAATGGCATGGTACCATCCATCCACGGCGTTGCCAACCTTTAAACTAGTAACTGTAGGCGAATGCGTGGTGGCCTAAAGGGCCGTAGCGGTCGCTACAATGTCAAAACGTCGAAATGTCGCATTAAGGGGATAAATAAGTAATTCTTGTGATTTTTTTATCCAATTAAAAATAAAATTATTTTATTTAAATTTTGTTAACATATTATATATGTATTTAGGAGTATATTAACAAATTTTCGAAAGATTTCATTCATCATATATTGAAAATATAGGCTGCCGCGCGCCGTTAGTCTTCATGTGATTTGTGTAGATTCTGGAGGTCGCAATTTTCATCTGAAACGAATTTTCTTAAGTACTTTCAACGCTTCCTTGGCTGGTTTTGCTTCAGCTGATAATAGTTTCTTAGGTTTTGGCGAATGCGCTCGTAAATTACAATAATTTAAATATCATGATTATCAGGCCGTTTCGATTTTATAGTTAAGTAAAAACCTGCTCTGTGCCTCACAGGCCACCCTGGGTCACAAATTATCAGCGCGCTTCTCTCATACGTCGTTAATTTGTTGCCAATCTGAAAAATATGTTTGGACATAGATACGATCTCGTTCCACCTGATTTGGCGGTCGTAAATCTTCGGGGTTTTTACGAGGTCGCTCTCGGCGTCGACGAAGACGATCCTCCGGCAAACAAGTCTCCCCCGACGCCTCCATAAAAAGTTGCATAATCGGAAACAGAACGTCAGACCGTAAAAAATAAAGTTTCCCGTTCTGGCTCGGCTCACCCGTGGCCCCTTCGGCCACGATAGCACGATAGGATCTCTGGTCGAATGTTCGATAACGCAGCGGTCAGGATCTACAACTATGCCAGTGACGTTTCTTAATATTTTTTCCGATTAAATACATTGTGTCAGGTAGGAAAGCTAAAAAATGTTTTAAATTAAAACAAATATAGTATATTCAAAGTTTTTTTGTACATACGTCATCAATATCTTCTTATGTTACGCAATTTGTAAATTCGTTTCAGAATCAGACAATGAGAAAAAATTCTCATTTTGCTCTAATTAAAAGGAGACAAAATGTCAGATTAGTTCGAACACGTAAATGAATGTCACGGTCGTCGGGTTGTCATACTTGTGCAAAATTCTTGAAAGCAATAGTGATAAGAGGTTATAACTAACTATTAGATATACAATAATGTTGAAATAAATTATATTTGATAACATTTTTGTTCAATTATTTGATTTAGATTAGAATTTTGTTGTATACAAAAGCTCAACTAAACTAAAACTCATAGTTGATACGACAACATTGCGACGTTTTGACGTCACAAATTTAGATGATGTATGTACAAAATAACATTGAATAGACTATATTTATAAATGGACTGGACAAAATCATATGAAACCCTGATGTGGAATCACCATTTGAAAACTGAATTTTCTCCCATTCTTGCACCAAAACATACGCAAATTGATTCAATGATGTTGAAACTTCACTATTTGATCTAAAACTCCCCATAATTATCAATTATCTTGAGGTTTGGCAACTGCGCTAGCGAAGACAGGCTTTTAATGTGCTGTACTCACCTTTGTTCTTATTTTAAAGCCAATATATATTACAGAACTATGAATAACACAATAATTTAATTAATTGTTGTTATAGAGTTGTTAATGCATCACAAAATCTAAATATTTTAGGTAATTTGTTGTTTTCGCTCGATCAACAACAAATTTTAAAACGACCGATTATATATGTGTAGTACTAACCCAAAAATTGCTTCTAACATGGATTTTCGTTTCCTTCGCATAAAAATATATATACTTTGAAAGTTTTACCTTTATCCAAGAGATAAAATATTTTATCAATTTTTCCATATATATAGTCGTGAAAATTTGCGATTTTTGGCCATTTTCAAGTTTTTTGAAGTCATTTCCATTCAAATAAACATAAGGTAATGAAACTTACAGCAATTATAAAAAATTTTATGCTGAATCGAGTGGTGATATTGTAATTTTGATGCAATCTTTAGATCTCAAGTTATATAGTGAAAAATGTATATATAAAAAATTAGTGAATTGCCGGTTATAGGAGATATCTTAAAAAATAGAAATCTGAAAGCGATCTAACATGAATTTTCGTTTCCTTCGCCTTAAAATATATATATATTGAAGGTTTTACCTTTATCCAAGAGGTAAAATATTTTATCAATTTTTCCATGTATATAGTCGTGAAAATTTGCGATTTTTGGCCATTTTCAAGTTTTTGAAGTCATTTCCATTCAAATAAACATAAGGTAATGAAACTTACAGCAATTATATATATAATTACTGTAGTTTGTAGATATACTATAATGTTGAAATAAATTGTATTTGATAACATTTTTGTTCAATTATTTTATTTAGATTAGAATTTTGTTGTATACCAAAGCTCAACTAAACTAAAACTCGGAGTTGATGCGACAACATTGCGACGTTTTGACGTCACAAATTTAGATGATGTATGTACAAAATAACTTTGAATAGACTATATTTATAAATGGACTGGACAAAACCATATGAAACCCTGATGTGGAATCACCATTTGAAAACTGAATTTTCTCCCATTCTTGCACCAAAACATACGCAAATTGATTCAATGATGTTGAAACTTCACTATTTGATCTAAAACTCCCCATAATTATCAATTATCTTGAGGTTTGGCAATTGCGCTAGCAAAGACAGGCTTTTAATGTGCTGTACTCACCTTTGTTCTTATTTTAAAACCAATATATATTACATCACTATAAATAACACAATAATTTAATTAATTGTTGTTATAGAGTTGTTAATGTATTACAAAATCTAAATATTTTAGATAATTTGTTGTTTTCGCTCGATCAACAACAAATTTTAAAACGACCGATTATATATGTGTAGTACTAATCCAAAAATTGCTTCTAACATGGATTTTCGTTTCCTTCGCATAAAAATATATATACTTTGAAAGTTTTACCTTTATCCAAGAGATAAAATATTTTATCAATTTTTCCATATATATAGTCGTGAAAATTTGCGATTTTTGGCCATTTTCAAGTTTTTTGAAGTCATTTCCATTCAAATAAACATAAGGTAATGAAACTTACAGCAATTATAAAAAATTTTATGCTGAATCGAGTGGTGATATTGTAATTTTGATGCAATCTTTAGATCTCAAGTTATATAGTGAAAAATGTATATATAAAAAATTAGTGAATTACCGGTTATAGGAGATATCTTAAAAAATAGAAATCTGAAAGCGATCTAACATGAATTTTCGTTTCCTTCGCCTTAAAATATATATATATTGAAGGTTTTACCTTTATCCAAGAGGTAAAATATTTTATCAATTTTTCCATATATATAGTCGTGAAAATTTGCGATTTTTGGCCATTTTCAAGTTTTTGAAGTACAAAAATGTATGTACAAAATAACTTTGAATAGACTATATTTATAAATGGACTGGACAAAATCATATGAAATCCTGATGTGGAATCACCATTTGAAAACTGAATTTTCTCCCATTCTTGCACCAAAACATACGCAAATTGATGTTGAAACTTCACTATTTGATCTAAAACTCCCCATAATTATCTTGAGGTTTGGCAATTGCGCTAGCCAAGAGAGCCTTTTAATGTTCTGTATTCACCTTTGTTCTTATTTTAAAGCCAATATATATTACAGCACTATAAATAACACAATAATTTAATTAATTTGCATGGCGACAATATGTTTAAATGTTACTAAATGTTCCCTATACTTATTCGCCGATGGTGTATGACCATGTTTTGTATATGCTGTCATAACCGCGGAGATTTCCAATGTTGGCAACATCCAATAAGAAGTATTGTATTGGTGCTCATATGGTGTTGTCTATCCCCCGTATATTACACGAGTTTTATATAAAATATTGTCTAAAATAACGGATAAATCGTTCATGATACGCCGCTGTTGAAGAAATACCCTCGTTCAAGGCGATACATTGAAAAATCAAAACAAATATGCAGACTTTTTCTCGCCATCCAGCACCCATTATTGGATTGACTACGGACGGACCCTCTTCGGCCGCCCCCCTGAATCGAAGAGAGGGCCTTGAAATGACCGACGGCTCGGACTCGCACATAAAATATCATTTAGAAATGGCAAACAAATAAATCGTGATTGTTGCGAGAGGAGGAATCGACCAGAAAGGGAGAGAGAAAGAAACGTTAAGTGTTTTTGTAGTGTATTGGTTTGTTCTTCGGTGATCTGGGGGCATTGTGACGATATAATATTGAAAAAATTAGTTGTAAATGTTCGTTCATATTTTTAGAATTAATTATAATAGTGTGGTATGTCTTTTCGTTTTTCATTTTTATAAGTGAACTTTATTCATTACGGTTCCTCATTTTTTATTAATTTATGTTTTCATTTCCGTTCAGACAGTTGCAAGTCGTTGAAATTTACCGCAATTATAAAGAAATATATGCCCTATCAAGTAGGGGTATCGTTATTTTTTTTCAGTAATTAGTTTTAAAGTATTATAACGAAACATGTATTTGCAAAAAATGAGTGTATTTCGGTTTATATCATATATCCTAAAAAATATATATTCTACAGCAGTTTGACATAGATTATCACTTACTTCACGTCAGAATTCATATATTTTGAAAGTTTTAGCTTCATCCGAGAGGTAAAATATTTTTTATATTTTTCCATATCGCCGTGAAAATTTGCGAGTTTTGGCTATTTTCAAGTTTATCGATGTAATTTCTTTTCAAATAATCATAAGGTAATGAAACTTACAGCAATTATAAAGAATTTTATGCTGAATCGAGTGGTGATATTGCAATTTTGATGCAAACTTTAGTTTTCAAGTTACATAATGAAAAATGTATTTATAAAAAATTAGTGAATTGCCGGTTATAGGAGATATCTTAAGAAATATAAATCTGAAAGGGATCTAACATGAATTTTCGTTTCCTTCGCGTTAAAATATGTATATTTTGAAGGTTTTACCTTTATCCAAGAGGTAAAATATTTGATCAATTTTTCCATATATATAGTCGTGAAAATTTGCGATTTTTGGCCATTTTCAAGTTTTTTGAAGCCATTTCCATTCAAATAAACATAAGGTAATGAAACTTACAGCAATTATAGAGAATTTTATGCTGAATCGAGTGGTGATATTGCAATTTTGATGCAATCTTTAGTTCTCAAATTATATAATGAAAAATGTATATATAAAAAATTAGTGAATTTCCGGTTATAGGAGATATCTTAAAAAATATAAATCTGAAAGTGATCTAACATGAATTTTCGTTTCCTTCGCGTTAAAATATATATATTTTGAAGGTTTTACCTTTATCCAAGAGGTAAAATATTTGATCAATTTTTCCATATATATAGTCGTGAAAATTTGCGATTTTTGGCCATTTTCAAGTTTTTTGAAGCCATTTCCATTCAAATAAACATAAGGTAATGAAACTTACAGCAATTATAGAGAATTTTATGCTGAATCGAGTGGTGATATTGCAATTTTGATGCAATCTTTAGTTCTCAAATTATATAATGAAAAATGTATATATAAAAAATTAGTGAATTTCCGGTTATAGGAGATATCTTAAAAAATATAAATCTGAAAGTGATCTAACATGAATTTTCGTTTCCTTCGCGTTAAAATATATATATTTTGAAGGTTTTACCTTTATCCAAGAGGTAAAATATTTGATCAATTTTTCCATATATATAGTCGTGAAAATTTGCGATTTTTGGCCATTTTCAAGTTTTTTGAAGCCATTTCCATTCAAATAAACGTAAGGTAATGAAACTTACAGCAATTATAGAGAATTTTATGCTGAATCGAGTGGTGATATTACAATTTTGATGCAATCTTTAGTTCTCAAGTTATATAATGAAAAATGTATATATAAAAAATTAGTGAATTTCCTGTTATATGAAATATCTTAAAAAATATAAATCTAAAAGCGATCTAACATGAATTTTCGTTTCTTTCGCGTTAAAATATATATATTTTGAAGGTTTTACCTTTATCCAAGAGGTAAAATATTTTATCAATTTTTCCATATATATAGTCGTGAAAATTTGCGATTTTTGGCCATTTTCAAGTTTTTAGAAGCCATTTCCATTCAAATAAACATAAGGTAATGAAACTTACAGCAATTATAGAGAATTTTATGCTGAATCGAGTGGTGATATTGCAATTTTGATGCAATCTTTAGTTCTCAAGTTATATAATGAATAATGTATATATAAAAAATTAGTGAATTTCCGGTTATATGAGATATCTTAAAAAATATAAACCTGAAAGTGATCTAACATGAATTTTCGTTTCCTTCGCGTTAAAATATATATATTTTGAAGGTTTTACCTTTATCCAAGATGTAAAAGATTTTATCAATTTTTCCATATATATAGTCGGGAAAATTTGCGATTTTTGGCCATTTTCAAGTTTTTTGATGTCATTTCCATTCAAATAAGCATAAGGTAATGAAACTTATAGCAAATATAGAGAATTTTATGCTGAATCGAGTGGTGATATTGCAATTTTGTTGCAATCTATAGTTTTCAAGATATATAATGAAAAATGTATTTATAAAAAATTAGTGAATTGCCGGTTATAGGAGATATCTTAAAAAATAGAAATCTGAAAGCGATCTAACATGAATTTTCGTTTCCTTCGCGTTAAAATATATATATTTTGAAGGTTTTACCTTTATCCAAGATGTAAAATATTTTATCAATTTTTCCATATATATAGTCGTGAAAATTTGCGATTTTTGGCCATTTTCATGTTTTTTGATGCCATTTCCATTCAAATAAACATAAGGTAATGAAACTTACAGCAATTATAAAGAATTTTATGCTGAATTGAGTGGTGATATTGCAATTTTGATGCAGTCTTTAATTCTCAAGTTATATAATGAAAAATGTATATATAAAAAATTAGTGAATTTCCGGTTATAGGAGATATCTTAAAAAATAGAAATCTGAAAGCGATCTAACATGAATTTTCGTTTCCTTCGCATTAAAATATATATATTTTGATGGTTTTACCTTTATCCAAGAGGTAAAAGATTTTATCAATTTTTCCATATATATAGTCGTGAAAATTTGCGATTTTTGGCCATTTTCAAGTTTTTTTATGTCATTTCCATTCAAATAAGCATAAGGTAATGAAACTTATAGCAATTATAGAGAATTTTATGCTCAATCGAGTGGTGATATTGCAATTTTGATGCAGTCTTTAGTTCTCAAATTATATAATGAGTAATGTATATATAAAAGATTAGTGAATTTCCGGTTATAGGAGATATCTTAAAAAATAGAAATCTGAAAGCGATCTAACATGAATTTTCGTTTCGTTCGCATTAAAATATATATATTTTGACGGTTTTACCTTTATCCAAGAGGTAAAAGATTTTATCAATTTTTCCATATATATAGTCGTGAAAATTTGCGATTTTTGGCCATTTTCAAGTTTTTTGATGCCATTTCCATTCAAATAAATATAAAGTAATGAAACTTACAGCAATTATAGAGAATTTTATGCTGAATCGAGTGGTGATATTGCAATTTTGATGCAATCTTTAGTTCTCAAGTAATATAATGAATAATGTATATATAATAAATTAGTGAATTTCCGGTTATATGAAATATCTTAAAAAATATAAATCTGATAGCGATCTAACATGAATTTTCGTTTCTTTCGCGTTAAAATATATATATTTTGAAGGTTTTACCTTTATCCAAGAGGTAAAAGATTTTATCAATTTTTCCATATACATAGTCGTGAAAATTTGCGAATTTTGGCCATTTTCAAGTTTTTTGATGCCATTTTTCTATATATATAGTCGCTGCAATTATAAATAATCTTATGCTGAATCAAGTGGTCTTAATATATATCGCTATATTTGATACAATTTCATAGGAACTCAAACTTAAAGGACCTTGAAGCAAAACTTATCAACATTATTTTGAATCGAACTCATATTTGTACACTAATGGAAACAATTTCGGACAAAACGAAAATCGTCAAGTGAACACCGTTTTGACATTTCGACTGACGATCACATCTAATCAGGGCGGAAGAAAAACCCCGCAACGATAGCAGGACTAGTTTCGTTCGGGGAACGGTCGACCCATAACGAATTAATTCTTCCTGCCATATTTTTCCTGCGCGCTCCGATATTTTAAATTCCCGTTTCAGGTCACGCAGAGGAACTGTCGTAGCAGATTACTAAGCGGGACGTGTTAATGGTTGGCTGTTTCTGTCTCCTGGCTGCATCTGTTGGTATTAATGCGATTTAAATGGATAGCGCCGCAAGGGAAGCCGAGGTTTCCGTTTCTTTGTAACTTCATTTATCTTCCCGGTGGTCAAAGTGGAAGTGACACAAAATGTTTAATCAATATGACAAGGAAACAGAATTAAAATAAATTACAGAGTTAATTTGTATACAGAGTTTGAATTAATATGACTAAACTGTATTGTATCTATGTATGTATGACTTGACTGTATGTATGAAACTCTCTATAATTGCTATAAGTTTCATTACCTTATATTTATTTGAATGGAATCAAAAAACTTGAAAATGGCCAAAAATGGCAAATTTTCACGACTATATATAGGGAAAAATTGATAAAATCTTTCACCTCTTGGATAAAGGTAAAATCTTCAAAATATATATATTTTAAGGCGAAGGAAACGAAAATTCATGTTAGATCGCTTTCAGATTTCGATTTTTTAATATATCTCCTCTAACCGGAAATTCACCAATTTTTAATAAATCCATTTTTCATTATATAACTTGAAAACTAAAGACTGCATCAAAATTGCAATATCACCACTCGATTCAGTATAAAATTCTCTATAATTGCTGTAAGTTTCATCACCTTATGTTTATTTGAATGGAAATGACATCAAAAAACTTGAAAATGGCCAAAAATGGCAAATTTTCACGACTATATATATGGAAAAATTGATAAAATTCATGTTAGATCGCTTTCAGATTTCTATTTTTTAAGATATCTCCTATAACCGGAAATTCGCCAATTTTTTATAAATACATTTTACATTATATAACTTGAAAACTAAAGATTGCATCAAAATTGCAATATCACCACTCGATTCAGCATAAAATTCTTTATAATTGCTGTAAGTTTCATTACCACTGTATATATGTATGTTGTAGCCCTTTTACTTGTGGTAACACATGTTCAAATATATTATGAATATGGCTGGGGCACAAAAACACTATCAAAGGCTGCTGCCACGTAAAAAAGTGTCAGTAAAAAAAGGGCATATCTAAATATCCGAATCGTCTATAGACTATTCAACCTAATTGCCATACAGATCTTTTGCCAATAAGTCTTCAGCATCCTCAGAAACTAATTTTAAATAAAAATATGCATAAACTGAAATCTGTAGAGCTTAGTAATATGATTCGAAGCATTCACAGGTAATTGCAGAGCAAAGCTAGGATCTAGGTTACAGTAATGAAATGTAAAAATTATGTTTACACTCTATGGAAATTCAGAATTCGTTATTAACTCTATTGTGAATACAACTAAATATCATACGTTAAGAAAAACAAATAAATTCATTGTCCATTGATTGATTTTGTTTATGTCACAAAACAAAGAAGGGTGAATCATGTTATCGGGAATTATGAATATGGCAATAATTGATTATTGTTCCGTCAATAATTGATTATTGTTAGTCCACAATCTGCCTTATTAGCAATAAGTATTTCTTATGTCTATATTAGATATACATGACATGTAGAAAATCACTTCATTAAGTAATCTTCTGTATAAAATATTATCTTAATTAATTAGTCTTATTCTAAAGCTTATTCTAAAGTCTACATACGTCCAGTAATCAGATCAGGTGGTGTTGAACTTTTTGGTCTAAGCACTTCACTATCACATCGCATATTTAGCTGATTAGCGAGTACATTGGGATGCACTGACACTCTTTCGAAGTACTTCACAAAAACACGTTGAATTACACTCTTTATAGGTTCTAGAGGAATATCGCGTTGTATCACTTTATTTGAAATATAGTACGGAGCATTAACAATGGCACGCAACACCTTATTTTGGAACCGTTGAATGATGGATATATTAGATTTGCTAGCGGTACCCCATAGTTGGATTCCATATGCCCAAATGGGCTTGAGTATAGACTCACACAGCAACACCTTGTTATCTAATGATAACTTGGATTTGCGCCCGATGAGCCAATACATTTGATTCAATTTAAGTCCAAGTTGTTTCCGTTTAGAGAGTATGTGCTTCTTCCAGGTTAGGCGTCGATCCGAGTGCATACCAAGATATTTAACATGCTCTGCTTGGGGGAGTTGACGATGATCGATATTCACTGGTGGACATGTTCTTCTACGCAGGATAAACGTTATATGCGTGGATTTTGTTTCATTGACTTTAATGCGCCATGTCTTCAACAATAATAGTATTTGCTCCAGGTGGGTATTTGTAAAAATGGTTTAGACATTCTATTTTAACGAACACAAAATTATTTATTAACTCTATTATGTGCAATAAAGTCCCAAATATAACTATCATAGATTAAGAAGAACTATTAAATACGTCGGCTATTCATTGACTAGTTAAAACCCAGAATTTGTAAAATTTGTGTAGAAATTATATTGTAAACGTTCATCTACTGTTGACAATTAAATTAAAGCTAACAAAAATATTTGTCATATTCGCTTCTCTTATTCCCAAAACTAATAATAGCTGATTCATTTAGGAAAGCATCAACGGAGAGAGATTTTGTTAATGAGAGAACTCGTTAAACTCAATATTCCCTTATAAAAATAACCTTTTGGCCCTCGATGATGCCCAATTTGGTCAGGGATCCGCGTTACAAGGTTAATACTTTAAATAATTGAAAGCTTTCATGTGATCGCGTACGTGTATGAGTCCCCCGACAACGAAACCGCCACACTAGGACAATTCCCAGGAGCGACCGTCCGGAATCCATCGAAAACTATCCATCATCATCCGGGGATTTATAATTGACGCGCGGTCCGGTCCGGCATCCCGCCGTCCCGCTCTTAAGTAGCTGAAATCGTCAAATCGGAAGATCAAACGTGCACTTAACGAATGCCGGCCGTGTCGTAAGTTTAAACCGGAGGCTAATCGAGTTTGGCGGGTCCTGCGCGTCCATTCCGCTCGCAAATTAGATCGTTCTTTTCTTTTGATAATCGGGGACCGCCTTCTGCAACTCGAGCCCGCCTAATGGAATTAGGCGGCGGGACGATGCGGGTCAGATGACCAACGAACTCCGAATATGTACATGTGTCTTTATTAATCCACTTAAACGACAACCATCCCGGAGGATTTAATCGCGTTACGTGAGTACGTTTAACTTTTTATCGGAGACTGTATAGGCATCGTCAGATATTCCAACCGTTTGCTCTACACACCCGTAAAAATTACCCCCTCTCTATATTAACTCTAAGGGGAAGTCAAAATAAGAAAAACCCACTAATTTCCTTTTGGCTAGGGCTCTATTATATTTACGATAATGTATTTTTACTATAAACTTCGATATATAATAACACAAAGTTCAAAATCATCAGATTCATCAAACTTTCATAGATTAAATATCTTACTTATAACACTAGTACAGAATGGTTGATCTACTCTAACGGGTACAATAAAGTATCATACCAAAGGACAATACCATTAAAAGAACCATTAATTAAACTTTTATCGCCAAATAAAGAAACGTGTTTCATATAATTTCAAATTATGAATATGTATGTTCATATTGAATTTGTGTGAATTATATGTGCACTATGTCTAGATGAAATCAGATTGCCTATTAAATGTATTGTATATAGTAAAATACCATGTTCCCAATTCCATCTGTATGAAGTATTATGGTGTATATATTGAACAAAAGTTGTCAGTTTATCATTTCTATCTGCTCTTGGTCCTGGAGATTAAAATATAATGTTTTACCATATTAAGTGCGGTTTGTTCAATATTTATAATTTCTTCTTCTTGCATAATACGCATTAACGCATATTACTTATTTAAACAATATTCCTATTTGTTTAAGCGGAAGGAAAGCAGAAGTTCCTAATATATAAACACTGTAGCTAAGTAAGATAATCAGATTTCTATATAATTTCTTTGCTGCTACTACTGCTAATATATATCCAACATCTTAAATACACCCCTGTGCGCATAAACAATAAAAAACTTACTGAAGCCCGACCTAGAAGAAAACTTTCAGACTTGTCCCCTGCTTCCCTCCCTTCGTCACCCTTCACCATCGCCCTCCCCTTCTGCACCCTCCCACCCCTCACGAGGCGCTCCCGTCTCCGTCTTTATCTTCTGGACAAAACGAAGAATAATTGTTGCCGTCAAGTGATCCGTGAACGAACAAATGAAAAACATAAAACAAACGACGACCGGCATTCGATAATTTTTCGGATGGGAGACGGCAAACGTTATCGCGCGAGATCGGGACGATATCCCTAATTTATTCTTTGGTTTTTTTCTCTCCTCTCGCTTTATTGGCCTGGCTACGAGGAAATGGCACCGGTTGAATGGTTCGATGATTGTGGCCGTGGCGGAGGAGGGGGAATTGCGATGGTAAACGGCCGATATTAAAATGTATGTTAATTGGTCGGAAATAAAATTAGCTTTGATCGGTCGGAAATGGAGTGGAGTACTTTAAATAAATATTTTATTCATGGGGTGGTCGCGGTGGCGGAAATGGAATGGGGATGTTTTGGGAGCGGTCGTTTTTTTATTAATCAACGATTTTTGTTGATTTTTTCTTTTCTTGATATTCTCAATGATTCCTCAAGACTGGTGATTGTTATCATTTATTATTATATTCAGAAAAATTACATATCCTTGTATATATATATATATATATATATATATATATATATATATATATATATATATATATTATAAAAAATTAGAGTTAGTTATATTTGAAACCTGGCAAGAATAGAGATGATGACCAAAAAGTTTCAAAGAAATATTATAGCTGTTTCTGTAGTAGACCTGACGAAGGCCATTGTCCTGATCAAGACCAATTGAGGATTAATAGCCATCGATAAATATAATGTTGTGGTCAGAAGAGTTGAGAAATAGTTCAATAGGTTTAATAATTTGGAAAATATTTTAAGATGCCAGCTCACTTCACGAAAGCACTATATCCATAGATACTAATATCACCGCATATACTTTGAATTCAGCATATTCATAAGATTTAACTGGATTCCAGACAAAATCAATTTTTAACTATGGACTTGAAGTGATAATATCAATATGTTAAAAGAATTTAAACCGTATTGGATCTACTGCTGTTAGGTGCTACTCTTGATAAATATATAAACTTGTCTATAAATTGTCATTGGCCTTTGTGTAATATTAACTATTTTGTGTTAAGAACTTTAAGCTTCATGAAAAAATAACTGCCCAATTCAGAGTAAGAAATGCACTAAATATTGTGGTTTACTTCGCATCGTGAATTCAATAGACCTCGTTTATTACTTTTACAATGCATTAACCTTAAATCAATTAAAGTAAATTGTGCTACGAATCATTAACCATCCAAAAATTAAAGCCGCGCTCATTTTTCTGGAAATAATATCGACATTTTCGGGGAACTTTCAAAACAATTCGGGTAATCCGACGCCCGTGAAGCCGATACAACACTTTTTGCGACACCGTTTCGTCTCCTAATTACTTAAGATGTTAATCCATCCCTGAAAACATCTCCCGCAGACCCCCTCCCCCCCGTAGCGTCCGCGTTACCCCACTTTTTGTAGCGTCTCCGTTAATTGGAGGTACATCATGTTCCAGCCGCCCGAGCCATTGTCTGGATAATTTTTCATTTCCGCAGCTCGGCGAACAAGATCTAATGAAAATTGCGAAAGGCAAAAGAACCGTTGGAGAAGAAACAGGTAATTATTTTTGTGTTTTTTCGCTTTAATGAGGCGTCGAAAAGACCAAGGACGACGGCGTCTCTTTAGACGATGCCATAATTGCTTTCAATTGAGACGGGGTACGTGGAAATATCGCTTTTTTTTCTTTTGGCGGCGGTTTAAATGAGAATCTGAAGGTTTTTCTTCGGTTAACTCGCAGTAGGCCATAATAAAAAGTGTTTACTACACTTTTTACAAGCATGTCATATTGTTTTCTAATTTTATCATTCATTTATTATATTTAAAATATATATAATATTTTTTAACATTGAGAAAGTGCACGATACAAAATATTTACAGTCTTACAGTGAACGAAATAATAGTGAACTCAAGTTATCAATATGTTTAATAAAGTTCGTTAGAGAGGTTAAGTTACTATGATTTTTATTGAAAATATGTCTTGCAGCTACAGTCACTATTATTATGAGCACGGTCACTGAAATATCGCAAAAAATTAAAAATGTAATCTTGGATTCACCAAATAGAAAATGCCTTCGTACGAAGCGGTTGACGAATCAATATCAACTTGATGTTAGCTCTATCACAGATCAAATGTATGAAACGTATAAAAACAATGAAGGGTTTTTCAACATTTTTTAAATTATTTAATTATTACATTATTACTAGTCGTTTCCGACTAACCTACAATTTGTCTTGATATAATGTCTACGATAACTTAAATCTAGATATATCACTAGGAGGACCCATCGCTTCTATCTCAGTCTCTGGTGAAATAATATTTATATACGTCAGTGCTGTATTTTTTATAATATGCACCTTACACTACACAATACTACACAAGATAAGATGGTTTGATTCTTTTGAGTCTTTGTCTTGTTCTGGTGGTATCCAATAGTTGCAATACTTCAATATTCGTATGAGAATGGAGTCTTTCCTCATACCCCCTTGTAATTATCTTGATTTCTTGACTGACTGTGGGTATCTGAAGGTCTCGATGTAGTTAATCAGTCCTGTCGTATTTGGGTGCGCCCACAATACTTCTTAGGACTTTGTTCTGAAATATTTGTATTTTTTTCTGTTACTCTTTGGAGAATATCCTCATAATTGAACTCCGTATGTCCATATAGATTTCAGTATTTGCTTATATAATAGTAATTTATTTTGTTCTGGTAATTGTGATTTTCCTATATATTTTCTTATTTTGATTTCCTCTATATTCCGAGATATTTCGCGTTGTTGCTGTATGAAATTATAGTATTTTTAATGATATTGTTGCTTGTACGGTTTGATTGTAGATGAACTGTATATTCACCGATTTACTTTCGTTAATGTTTTTCAACATAAATATAATTAACACAATTATTTTATTGTTTTTTTTTTTTGGTTTTGAAATAGTTGCGGAGGTCTAAGGGAGGTTTATAGAATGAAAAAATATGGATCAATTACGAATAGAATAGTTTTGTTTACCTATACAAAATGTCACAAAGCATTGACATTTTTATCAGACCTGAAAAATCACCTGGTGACTGAACAACAATTAGCTGTAGTTAGTAAAAACTTTGCAACATAGTTCACCAGGTCATCTAATATAAATATGTTGCAGGTTTTGATGAATATTTTCTACAGAAATCGTATCTGATTGATCTAAGTATGTCTAGTTCCATTAATTTATCAAGTTCGTCCCATGTGCGACTGGTATACGTCGGAACAAACCTTGGCAGAAGGAGAGAAGTAAGCGGACCGAGCAGAGGGCGACCCGTCGAGGGCTAGAACCAATGTTTACATAACTTGCCTATTAGCATTAAAGATTCAGGAGCGGCAGAATTGTACAAACTGTGCGTAACATTTCTAGTCGTGGGCCCTGCGTCATTTTAAATTTGTCCGACGATAATTCCGCTCATGAAAGACGTATGGGGTCCGTCAGGGGCAGGACGAACTGATATTCCGTGCCCTATCAAGTATTCAGCGTGACGTGGGTCCGCCGAGGACCTGGACAAGCAGTCCAGCGTCGGAAAAATAAATTTGCTGTTTGTTTTCGTGCGCTGTCCTCCACGTCAAATTATCGGGCGGATGGATCGAAAGAGAATTTACGGTCACCAAACTGACCCGATGGCTGATATAGGGCCTAACAGTTTCTCTGTTTTTTTTGTTTCATAACAATGTTTGAGTGCTTATTTTGACCAGTCTCTTTGTATATAGCACATACTAAATAATATATGTCTTGTATTTCCAATTTCATATCAATAATAATATTTATTTTGTTTAAAAACTATTTATATAGACTTTTAATAATACTATTGTAACAGATAATTTTGAATGATTTTTTTATTCGAAGCTTTATTCGAAAAATCGATAGGATATATTTCATTCAATGTATTGCCCATCGATATGAGCTACTTTTTCCCATCTTCTAGGCAATTTACTGAATCCATCTCGAAAGGATCTTTTCAGTCTATCCACGAAGCAACACATTTTCTTGGCATATTCACCAGATGACGACTCATATGTCGGAACAAGTACTAATCAGAAGGAACAAGATCTCGCAAATACAGCTGGTGGGGTAGTACTTCCCATTTCAATTTTTCCCAGTATGTTTTCACTATCTTTTCAACAAGCATTGGGAACTATCGAATGAAAACAGTCGAAAGAGGCGATAGTCGCAAATCAGTCGAAAGAGTGGATAGTCAAAAAACTAGCAAAAATGCACAGTTCGACTCTTTTGTTCAAATCGTGGTATCAGATGTACGAACCCTTTCCTGTATAAATTGTGAGAGAGGAAAGGACGGAGTTAATTGCTTGGACCAGTTAATTTTATATCTGCTTATATTTTCCAACGGTAGTATAAGCGAGACGAAGATGGATATATTCCTTCACGTAAACGAAGTAGAATTACTTTTATATTTGAATGTTCTGTTGGATCTGTAAAAATAAATGTAATTGTTCTATGGAATGGAATAATATTCCACAAATGTTTTATTGTATTTAATGTGTTAATTACTATTATTAAATAATATACTATAATAAATATAGACAATACAATAAAACTTAAACAAAACCTAAAAGCTAAAGATATTTAAAATAAACATAAATACTAAATCAAAATTAAACATAGAAAAGAAGACTAATTCATGGCATAATTAAAAATGATCGCATAATAACTAATAAAGTAAATATTTTATTTATTATTGAACGGAAATATTTTTTAACAAAAATCGAGAGAGTAATCGAAATATTACCTACTATTGCTATAAAAACAGTCAAAAATATTTTACTATTTATCATTCACAATTTTAATCTTTTTACCCTATTACATTAACAGTCTTGAAAAATATCGTTCGAAAATTCTGCTATATTAATATACAACATATTGTTATTTACAAGCAAACTACCAAATTGGGTACATTTTTGTCAAGGTTACGACTAGGACGACAGAACTAAAACATTAAGAAAAAGACTGAAATAGTAGATAGTAAATAGTAACAGAATCAGTCGAACCGAAAATAGCGATTGAAAACGATTGATTGAAACAGTCGCTGGTAAAAAGTAGTAAAATCAGTCGAACCAAAAATAGCTATTGAAATAGTCGATAGTAAAAAGTAGTCAATTACTAAACAGTCGATAGTCGATTTCAGTCGATAGTTCCCAACACTAGTTATTATAATTTAATAGGGTTATGTACTAATTGACATACGACAGATGGCGTAATATGATATTAATAATCTTGTAATCAAAATTAAAGTAAATCTGTGATCACAAGCACCAATAACGAGAAATAATAATATCATTCTATATATGTTAATAACGACGCTAAGTATCTCGAAATGAAACTTGACGCAAAATTTCGCTGGAAGGAAGATGTAAAAAAAGAAGAGGAGTTCGAATATAGGAAAATGTATTGACCAATTGGAAGAAAATTAGAATTATCAGTATATAATAAATTGTAGAGTCAATACAAGCAAGTGTTAAGACCTACATTGACATATGGAATTCAAATATAGGAATGTTTCGCGAAAATTAATATAAACACAGTTTTCCAGAACAAAGTTCAGAGAAATATTGTGCACCCCTATGATACAGGACCGATTACTTACACCGAGACCTTCAGATACCGACTGTCACTCAGAAAATCAAGAGAAATGCAAGGAGGCATGAGGACAAACTCCATTTTCATGTCAATATCGAAGTACTACAACACTTGTATAACACCAGAGCAGGACACAGACTCAAAATAATTAAACCATTTGATCTTGTGTAGTGTAGTGAGGTGCATTTAATAGAAAAACAGCAGTGGTTAACACATAAGCATTATTACACCAGAGACTAAGATAGGGATGATGAGTCCTCCTAGATATATTAATGTCTAAATTAACAATATATATCTGAACGATTTTCCAATATGACAATTGGAAATCTTTATAAAAAACCCTTAAAATTAATTAACGGTTCTTATATATTTAAAAGGATTATTCTTCAGTAGCGTAGAAGTTGTAGCGCGGACTTTAAAGGAGGATCTTGACATTTCCCGAGGTGAGTGTATTTACTAAAACCCTTTCAATCCCGAACAAGTAACAATCGCCCTAATAAGTACCGGACATTACTGAAATGATTGGTTGTATGTTATAGGAAAAAGCGTAATTTATTCAAAAGAATAGTTTGGTACTTTGGAGTTAGTAAATGCAAACCAAAAACAGCTATTGAAATAGTCGATAGTAAGAAGTAGTCAATTACTAAACAGTCGATTTCAGTCGATTTTCAGGGCGTTTCTTTCTTTGCCATAAATAAATAAATCCGTATTATTTCAAAGAAAATAATACGAGAGAGTATAGTCGTTGTTTGCAATTCTAAACCAATAAACGCAGATGATATTGGCATCAATCCCGACGCATAAAACCTCCGGATCCGAAACGTATACATTAACTGCGCCAAAATGGAGGTCGGTTATCTCGCATCGTTGTTTACAGCCGCCAATAGAAATGTATCTGCATCTAATGCGACAGAAGAGCTCGTAAACGGCGGTCGTTCCAAGTGTGCAATAAATTTCAGCGACAAATTTCCGCGCTTTATTCCGACGTAAAGACGGTCAACAATGTAAAAAATATGCAACGGATTTTAGGTGGGTGAAAAGAGAAGAGATAATTCGATTATGCGAGAGAAATGTGTCTGAAATAGATACAATTTAGGTACAAGTTTTTACAAAGAACAAGGGACCAATTGATTCAGTCGATACGGATTACAATATTTTACTTATATCTTGTTAGTAGGAAGGTTATTTGTTAAAAAGACGCTAGCTTTACAGGTCAATTGTAAAGTGCTCGGCCTACTATAGTAAAACACATTTTTTTGGCTAAATTAGTTTTTTTTTAATCGACATAACTCCCTTCAAGGGTGATACCCTGATTATAGCGACCCCCCAACTTTTCGATGCCATTTTTGTAGTACGATTTATCCCTTGCTTCAAAATAGGCCTCAGTATGGGTGATCACCACTTCATTCGACGAATATTTCTTCCCAGCGAGCATACTTTTGAGATCTGAAAACAAGAAATAGTCGCTGAGGCTAGATCTGGGGAATACCGTGGATGAGGATGCATTTCCAAGCTCAATTCATGGATTTTTGCCATCGTTTTCGCTGACTTATAACACGGTGCATTGTCTTGGTGAAGCAGCACTTTGATTTCAAACGGTCCAATAACGCTATGTTATAGTCGCTGTTGATGGTCCTTCCGTTTTCAAGGTAATCTATGAAAATCATTCCATGCGCATGCCAAAATACAGACGCCATAACCTTGCTGACTGTTGCGTTTTCCCACGCTTTGGAGCGGGTTCGTCGCCTGCAGTCCACTTGGATGACTGTCGATTGGACTTCGGAGTGAAATGATGGAGCCATTGTTCATCTATTGTCACATATCGACGCAAAAACTCCGGTTTATTACTCTTGATCATCTTCAAACACTGCTCCGAATCATCAACGTCATCGTCGTTGTTTTTGGTCAAAAGTGAGTTCGCACGGAACCCACTTTGGACCAAATCAAACCAAGTTTTTGATTCAACTGTATTTTTCCTTTCAAAAAGCAATATTTTATCAACACACGAAATTACTTTTTATCCATTTTTTTCACAATAATAAAAGTTGCTTCACTCAAAATGCTATAATTCACAAACTAATGATCCGACGGCTGTCAAATTTATACACACATCTTTTGAGGGTTAGTGCTAACTAAAAAAGATATGGATTTAATTCTACTAGTGCCATCTATGTGTTAGGCCGAGGACCTTGTAATTGAACGATGAACGAACAAACGGCTTTGATGTTTTTATGAGGAATTCTCCATGATGAGCAAATAGAGTTTTGAATACGCTTGAACTAATCTTCCTAACACATTTTTCACATTAATTGAGGTACTTCCTGTTTGAAGGTCAGAAATTATTGGTTACGTATTCTGTTCTTGATTTACGTTTCACGGTTCAATGTTCATGAAATAACCTATTGATGATCGGTATGTTAACGCCCAGGATGACTTAATCTCACGGTAAGTCACATGACTCTCTTAAAATATCATTTCGTGCACGACACCAATGTTTTCTTGCACAACAACTGATTTTGGAGGACCTTCACAATTTTTGTCTATGAGCTAAATGCGGCCATGATTAAATTCATTATACCCACATTACAGAGAGGTCAAGGATGGGGCTTCATTACCAAAAGTAGAAATAAGTTGCTCGATGACCCACTGTTTTCCTGATGATACATTTGGAAAGTTGTAAGAAACTAAGTTAACTCACCTTTTTCACAGAAGTTTCAAGTTACCATATACAATACAAGTTATTCTGCAATGACAAAAAGCTCTGAAGATAGTAATGGTTATAAAGGTTACTTAGTGTACTTAGTGTAAGTAACAACGCTAGCAGCTAACTATAATCAGAGTATTTCACCATATATTTCCAACACAATCTTATAGTTTTCGATAGAATTTATTATATTTTTCTGGCTGTTACTTTGATATCTTTGAAGCTCCATCCATAGTTGAAGTTCTGTACTTCATATGTCATGAACACATCATAGTTAATTCACAGTCAGAATAAAATTAACCGTAAAAGACCCGAGCTAATAGAAACGAGAGACGACAGGAAAATATAAAGAACTGCACACACCAAATAAGTATCAAGACTCGCCCCATCTCCATCTCCACACTCGGCATCGTACAAGGTTAATTTTTAATTAAACCTGGCCATTTCCTCCTGCTCCTGCCGCTGCTGCTACCGGCTGAAGAGCGACGGTCCCGGCATACTAAGTCCCACGACGGCCAAATTAACCGACGCCCCCAGGCGTCGTTACGCTTTTTATCCGCCGACGAAAACAAATTCTAAGAATAGACGGTCCGACATGCCCTGCCGCGTCCCCCCGCCCCTTCATCTCCCTCTACCATAATCCCCCGAAAGTCTGCCCGAGACGACGTTACGAGGGAGGAAGCTTCTTAAAACCGACTACAGCGGTTGCAATTCGGATCAATTATGCATGGGTTTGGTGAGTTTTACCTGCACGGATTTTATATTAATTTCTGGAAGCGTCAGAATTTTCCAGAAATGACGGCGAAGTTAACTCAAGAGTTAATATACAATGGCGAGAGAAAATAATCGGCGTTAAAGTCGCATATCTTAGATATATTTCTTCTCGTATCATTGTTACCGAGCTGGGGAACATTTACATAAGACTGTATCTCAAAAGAAGCTCGATAATTGGGTTCTCGGTGAACCAGCAGTAGAAAATTTACAGCTAACAATTACAGAAAATGTTTTTTCATTTATTATTATATTGTTAGTAGTTATTCTCGACTAACCAGAAAATATCTGGGAGAACTCTGGGGTAATAATATTTATTTATTACCACTACCGTTTTTTTTAATTAAATG
Source organism: Rhynchophorus ferrugineus (assembly GCF_030347505.1). Classification (NCBI taxonomy): domain Eukaryota; kingdom Metazoa; phylum Arthropoda; class Insecta; order Coleoptera; family Curculionidae; genus Rhynchophorus; species Rhynchophorus ferrugineus. Next base: position 957,310 of record NW_027472586.1, read on the forward strand.
CACCTAACTACAGTACACAAGATCAAATGGTTTGATTCTCTTGAGTTTTTGTCCTGTTCTCGTGCTATCTTCGTGGCTCCTTACAATTCTGTAGCTTTCCTGAGTGACAGTCTCTATTTGAAAGTCTCGATGTAAGTAATCAGCCATGTACTATCTGGGTACACCTCCAATATTTGTCAGGAGTTTGTTCTGGAAATTTGTGTTTGTATTACTTTTCAAGAAAGATCCCTATAATTAAATTCGGTATGCCCATATAACATTACAATAATAATTGTGATCTTGTTCCAATTAACCAATACATTTTCCTATATTTCAACTCCAGTTCTTGTGATACGCCTGCTTTAGCCTCTTTTATTGTAGAGTAGACTTCCCATTCCCATTCCCCCAATGGAAATGAAACAAATAAAGACTGGAGAACCTAAATGAATGGAAACTAGCAGAAAACTACGAAATATGCAATGTCTGTTGGCCTTTTGGCCGACTTAGATGGAATTTCGACACTGGAAGTGGCTGCGTATTTACAAGGGCGGGTTAACGTTGGTGTTTGAAGAGCCTGGGTTGTTTTTAATGGTCATATGCCAGACTGAAAAGAATATCTGAGGTTTGTTCGAGTTTATCATTTTATTGAAGGTTTAAATATATAGTTGAAGAAAAAATTTAACGAGAAATAACGAAATATACAGGATATATACATCACTGCAGATACCGTCATTCCATACAACATGAAATCAAGCACCTTAAAAACCCAAACAGGATAAAACAAATAGGATTCAACAAAACAAGCCCAATTTATAATGTTAATGGATAAATAACAATATATAGAATAGTCAAATGAGGACTACATGTAGATTCCAATTAACCAATACATTTTCCTATATTTCAACTCCAGTTCTTGTGATACCCCTGCTTTAGCCTCTTTTATTGTAGAGTAGACTTCCCATTGTTTGACTCTAAACATTTTAGCTGTAATTAGGTTCTAATAATTCCGTGTGTTGTTTCGGTAACATTTTATGTAGCTTATGAACAAGAACGCCGCGCCATACCTTACCGAATATTTGTTCTACATCTAGGAATATAGCTGAACATACCTTTTTACCTTTCCAAGACCAGGGGAAGCCGTATTGGCATCAAGGAAGCTAATGTTAATTCTTTAGATGGATTGAAAAGAAATTACTTATAATGAGCTACTCATCACACTTGGTTAAACCTTTAATTTTAATCGAACCTTTTATTTTTATAATTTTTGTTCATACTTGCAATAATATAAGAAGTATTTAAATTAATTTCAAAACCCATGTTATCGCCAAGAGAGATGACGAATTATTAATCAGTTCCGTGTATGTTCCGCAAATTTGGCTAAACTCTTAGTTAGAATTGGAAAGATATCTTCACTAAAAACATCATGTATATAAGTGATTACTGTTCGAAATACATATTAATAAATTTCCTTTAAAATAACTTTTCCTCCACCCATGGCTTTACATTATTTCAAAACAATACCTATTTCAACTTCTAAAAATATTAAACAATCCTGTGAATCTCCGTCATTTGATTTTATAATTTTGATTCACACTTGAACTTATTCATACACTGTGAATACAGATAATCGATGCTAAGTGTAAATTTAACAAATAATTAAAACCAAAAAAATCCTCGCCAGCTCTTGCCGAAAGTTTTCGAAACATTCATCAGCATATCCAACCCCCCTAGCCCCGGCACCCCCCAATTTTACCTGAACTCGTTCCTTCTCCAGCAATTATTAAATCAACAAGAACAAAGTTGAACGTATGCGGTCATTCATTAAAGTCAAAAACTTCGCCGAGTTCTTGCCGCTCGCTCGATCCACCCCCCTTGCCCCTCGCAAGGCCCGGCCTGCTCCAACTCACCACCACAGCAGTAGACGGTTTAAATCGTCTATTAATTAGCGGGGTTGGGTTTAATGGGATATTTTTCGATAGCATAAACAGTCGGTTATTTTCGTTTTTTTTTTTTTTCACGGAGTCGAGAATTTTTGGCCAATTTTGATTGGAGAGTTTTACGGGGGATGAATTGTTCTCTGAGTTTTTTTTATGTACTGTTTCATCGACCGATTGATTTTGTACTCTTCTGGTAATCAATGACTGTAAAATATGTGATTTTGTTTGTAGTTTTTTTATAGTCTTTTTATAAAGTTATTTATTTCAGTCCATTTTGTTTATTACAACTACACAATGTCATTTTTGTTTTATTTTTTCACAGAAGAAAATAATAAATACTTAAGCACAGTGGGCGAGCTTCATTCAGTTTATTTATCTAAACTGGACCTACTGCTGAAAGTGGTGTCCGAGGTACAGTCCTCGTCACTAAGCCTACCGACTAGCGATTGGCCAACTTGGCGAGCACCCCAGAAGACATCCGATCTCACCCAGCCTGTTTACTGGCGAGACTGGGATCATTTCCTTCAAGACATAAATTTACAAATGTGCCCCAGCAGGATTCGAACCCACGACTATCGCAACAGTAAGAAGACATTCCTGTCGTCTTAACCACTGCGCCAACAAAGGTTAATTCATATTTAAAGCATACGTTGCAAATAATTTTACACAATAAAAATATTTTACTATAATAAAGATGATTTACTACAGTTAGTAAAGATTCCAAAGTCTAATTTCATCAAACAAATGGTTTAATCTCCAACAGTACTTTTAAGTACATTCATAGTTCGGATAAGTTTATATTAGATTTCAGATAAAAATATATGTATATTCTTGAAAAAATACTTAAAATAACAAAAGTTACAATTTTTTACAACCATATTTATGGAAAAATGGCTTGAGTAAAGATAGAGATAAAGTCTCAAAATATACACGTAAAACTAACAAAAATCTATATTAAATTGCTTTAAAATTGTAGCTTGTAAAATACGTGATAAAAGAGGAAACCACTATTTTTTCAAAAATATAATTCTCATTGTATATCTTATAAACTTTATCACTACATAGTATAAAACAAAGTCGCCTTTTCTGTCCCTATATCCCTATGTGCGCTTAAATCTTTAAAACTACGCAACGGATTTTGATGCGGTTTTTTTCAATAGATAGAGTGATTCAAGAGGAAGGTTTATATGTATAATACATGCATAATATACTAAGGCAACATTGCTAATTTTAGAGGTTTCTAACGTGATGTCGTAAATTAACCTATTTTTTTAGGCTTATTTAGCAATTAGCAAAAACGCTGCCTAACCCTACGAGTTAGATCAAATTAATGTACTACAGTATTGTACACCATAAAAAGGTCTACAAAAAAGTCCCCGATGGTTTATGTTTATCTTTTAGGGATAACCCACATTAACCATTTTTATTGTTTACTTTTTACGTGAGAAAATGGCTTATTTACGAAGCTATTTTAAGCAATACGGCATTAATCCTTGTCGAATTAAGTACCTTAAATATAGTGTGCAATTAATATAGATCAATATGGTTCCTTACAGCATGTAAATTAAACAAATATTTTCGGAGATATTACAAATTTAAAATTTGCGTAAAAAAATGTAATGTAATAAAAATTGTATGAATTTAGATATTCCAAAGATAGCAGGAAATCTTCATAGTAAGTATAGGGGAAGAGGAATTGTTTTACTCCAAATTTAATGCGTGCAGGCCAAGGGCAGTAATGAATGAACCAAAAATACTGGATCGATTTTAATCATGTTTTCATTGAGTGACATAGGCATATATATTTTATGCCCGTGCAAAGTCGGAGCGGGCCGCTATGTTTTTATATACAACGTTCATATTTTTTCTATAATGTATTTAATTTAGTATCAGCATTGCACCCGTGCGAAGCCGGGGCGGGTCGCTAGTACTCTATAAAAATAATTATTCTATCATTCGATTGAGAATAAAAATATTTATAACTCATGTAATTTTCATTGACCTGTAGCTACTTGAAATAAAATGACAGGGAAAATCTTCTTAGGGTTTATTGTCTTTGATGACATTAACCGACATTATCTATTTTCTTGAAAATACATTTTTCATTGTATATCTTTAGTATTAAAGGTTTTATAAAAATTATTATACTGTCATTCAATTTAACGTAATATTCTCTAAAAACTCGTTTTCATTTTTCAAAAATTTTGATTTACCTGTGATTACTTTAATGGAAATGATAGAAAAAGAACTTTAAAATCGCAAAAAAATCGCACATTTTCACGACTATGGAAAAAATGCCGAAATTTATTGTATCCAGCATAAAGATGAAAGTATCAAAATATATGTATCTTATGGTGAAAGAAACGAAAATCCATGTTAAATTATGTTAGTATTCATAGTTTTTGAGATAAATAACCTAAACGTAAATTTACTTATTTCTTGAAAATACACTAATCTTTGTATAACTTTAAAACTGGAGGCTGTATAAAAATTATTATACCATCATTCAATTCACCATAAAATTCTCTATAACTGCTTTCATTTTCATAAACTTGCCATTATCTGAAGGGAAAAGACAGCAAAAATATGAAAATGACAAAAATCGTACATTTTCACGAATATATTGTATGGTGAAAGTCCCAATTTTTTTTTAGTTTCATATAAAGATAAAAAATGAATCAATAAAGAGATAATTCGTCAAGTATACCCTCGTGAACATAAATAACATATACCTAATTATCTCTGACAGTAAATTAAAAGTCCAGCAACCCTCTCGCCTAAAAATACCGGCTTCTCGAGTCCAGTTGCCTTAAACACCCCTTCTCCATCGCGAAACAACAAAAACTATCCACCCTTCTCAAGCTGGCAACCCAAAAAAAAAGCGCCTCACGATCGTAATTTCGCTCGGGCGCGGTGGTGGCTTGAAGCTGCCGACCAACCCTTTAGTGCCTGGGGCCGCATTTTCAACGCATATTAAATAGTCCTGCTAGTGAGTCGACCTACCTCCCCCGCGCTCCCTCTTGGACCCAAGATCCGGGGGGGTAATTAGCGTCGGCCGGGATGGTGTGGGGGTAGCGGTGGCGGTAAACGTTGGCCGTTGACGTGGAGATCTACAACATCGGGACCGTGTCTGTTCGCCTTTTGGCCGGCTTAGATGGAATTTCGGCCCTGGACTTGCTACTGTTTGTATAAGGGCGGGTTGGTGTTGGTATTTGAAGGGTGTGGGTCGTTCCTAATGGGAATATGCCAGTCTGGAAAGAAAATCTGATGTTTGTTCGAGTTTATCATCGCTGTCCATAACTCGTCGTAATTATTACGTCGCTTCAGCGGTGGAAAATACAATTTTGATATAACCACAACTAGATATTTATTATAGGTCTAAACATATCGTGGAAAAACAAATTAGTTCAGTTTTTCCTAATAGATGATCTTAAAGTCATAAGTCCAAAGAACTAAGAACGGAATTGAAACAAATAAAGACTGGAGAACCTAAATGAATGGAAACTAGCAGAAAACTACGAAATATGCAATGTCTGTTGGCCTTTTGGTCGACTTAGATGGAATTTCGGCACTGGAAGTGCTGCGTTTGTACAAGGGCGGGTTAACGTTGGTGTTTGAAGGGCCTGGGTTGTTTTTAATGGTCATATGCCAGACTAGAAAGAATATCTGAGGTTTGTTCGAGTTGATCATTTTATTGAAGATCTAAATATATAGTTGATGAAAAAATGTAACGAGAAATAACGAAATATACAGGATATATACATCACTGCAGATACCGTCACTCCAGATAACATGAAATCAAGCACCTTAAAAACCCAAACAGGGTAAAACAAATAGGATTAAACAGAACAAGCCCAATTTATAATGTTAATGGATGAATAACAATATATAGAATAGTCAAATGATGACTACATATAGAATATAAAAATATGGAAAAAATGGAGGTAGAAATGCTTTTGAAGATGGTATTATAATTATAAGTAGTAGGTCAGAACACCTACAGGAAATAAAAAACAGATGGAATATGATACTGAAGGAATAAGGAATGATTATGAATAAAACTAAAACATGCAAGAGAAAAAGCAAAGAAGGTCATGATAATGGAGGTACTATATATCCAAATTAAGAGTGTAAAAATAGAACTATTAAATGCATTTCAGTATTTAGAAATAATTCAGACCAGTAATTCGACTCTCAACTCTCAAGAGCCAATGCAATTTGAAGCAAAATATTAAGGAACAGTCAGAATTGTTTAATAGGGGAGCTATTACATCAATGCAATACCACACACATATGTACAAACCCGACAATAAGGAGCGATTGGTTGCAGTAAGTTTTGGTGTACCCACCGTATAGCCCAGACCTTGCCCTCTTGGCAAAACAAAAGACTTATAAAAATCAGTAATTTTACTATAAAAGTGACAAAGAATAATCAATCATTAGTATCATTTATTTGTTTTAGGCTTATACGAACTTTTAAAGACAATTTCATACCACTTAATAACTCGCATATAATCGCCATATTTATAAACAAAGAAATAAACAAACAATACACAAAGAACATCATCGTATTTCCACTCAGTTTCCACAGAAAAAGACCCGTCTTTGAACCGAAATGCATCCTTTCAGTCGAACAATCTGGAATCACGACCGCTTCCGATAAAATTGAAAGCATCCGAGCGTCAAACTGGCTCCATTGTAACGCTCCACACCAATCGACACACATGATTTAATTCCTATGGGGCACCGTTTACTTTTTATATGTTTACCATCAATCGTTGAAAGTAATCTTATGTTTTCATTGTTCCGTAATATTTGACGGATTCACCCTTTGGATATCAATACGGACATTTTATGTTGATTAAAAAATATCTTTAATATAATTCTTTTAATTATATTTATTAGAAATGCCGACTAAAAACGACTATCGACTTAATTGACTATTTTTACTATCGACTGATTCATTCGACCACTATCGATCGACTAGTTTCAACTGTTCTTTAGAACACAATAATATCCAGCAATTATTTATTTCCTTTTGTTTTCCAATATTAGTAGGAGAATAAAAAAATATCCATCTTATCTACGGCACGGCTAAAAAAACATCTGTAAGTACACATTCGAATGAAACAGAACTAAATCAACTATATTTTTTTATTATATGTCATTGCTAATGTAAAAAATTAGTTTTACACTACGACTTATCAATCTAAAACTATTTAAAATGAAATTATCTCTACAGTATACAGATCCAAGCAATTACCTCTGTCCTTTCTTCTCTTAAAAGTGCTTTTCTTTTGCTTAATAATAATTACTGTTTTCAGACAACTACTTTTTTGGAATCGATTAGTTCGACTGCTTTTAATCAATAGTTCAAAATTTATTCAGTTCGCTATAAAATAGCGAAAACTTTATTTTGATAAAAACTTTATTTTGATTGAAGAAAAATGATTAAATATGGTGACTACTACGACATAGTTCTTGATTATTATTTGTCTTACAACACTCAAGCTCTTAGCTGAAATTAAACGCAACCTACATATCCTCCGCAGGAAATAATAAAAAAATACTGTTGATATACCCGTAATTAATTGATTTTCATTCGCGTAGGAGGATAACGGTCATCGCAGGCCACTCGAACGACCGTATCGGCCACTTGGATCATTTCGACCAACTCTTGGATAACAAATTTAATAAAAACTTTACTAATATAAAACAGGACTGGGCCGGAGGAAAACAACAACCAGCAGCAGCAAAATAAATATCTAGGAGTGGCACAAGTGCTATCGCCTTCATTAGTTAAACGAGAGTCCGGGCTGGCGATCGGTGCTGCCATATCGACGCATTTTTCCGGACATTCCAGGGAGGAAATCCTTTGACGAGCGTAGCGATCTGATAGTGACCAGTGAGGGCTCGGCATCGACGGACCTTATCCGTCTCCGGCTAGATGTGGTCATTTCTTCGAGCGGTCGTTTTGTTTTCGCTGCAATATGAGGCTTATCTGGCTGGCATGGCAGGAATAAAGTTGGAAATAGCCCGGCGATCAAATTTGACGATATTAAATAATGGATAAACGGGAATCGCGATGGCATCAGTCGAAGCCCCTAGAGTATCCGTTTCGATTTTATTGATGTTGTTTTATCAGATCGAGATCCTAATTATATATTTTCATCAGCATCCAAATCAAAGATAAGAATCACGAATAGTAAAAGGGGTATCATACTGAGAACAATTATGAATATTCTTTCTGAATAGATCAGGATTTATTTATACTAGTGATTTATTTACACAATAGATGAAACATGATGGATGGAATAGAATGGAATTCAATTAAATCTAATTTTCATTAAGTTTTAATAAGTTTAAATTACCAGACCACTGGTACCACAACACTGTTTAAAACTAAATAAAATAATTTAATAATATCTTAACTGACTTTTCCTATCGATATCGTTTCAAATACTAAATAATTGGAGCTGGCAACGGGCAGCAAAATTTGTTTAAACAATGTGTCAGTTACAATTTACCTTATCAGTTTTAAGAAGTGGGTTACATGTAAATTATTGAAATTATCTAACTCTTTAAAGTTCCGCCAGATCCTCCCCCGTGTCGCCTTGACTGTAGTTTGATAGAGAGTGCGGGGGCCCCGGCCTAATGGACAATGCATTACCTGCAGCTCGGACCTGCATATTAGGGCTTCATTAGCTGACCGCCGGCCACATCAAGTTGGGAGGGGGCGCGGTTTGGTGCGTCCATTAGGACCCGAGGACAAACTGCCCGATATACGGTAACATCGTTAAGGAAAAGTAGCGGGGAAGTGCGGTGAGCTTCGGACAAGACATTAGTGCCACTAATTGCTTTGGTGGGACTTCAGGTCGGTCCCGCGCAGCCACCTTTCGGATGCCGACGACGTAACTCCCTTCACTTCCAGTTCCCAAACTACATCATAATATTAGTTGGTTGATTTTTAAGTCAATCTATCGATTGGAACGCTCATGACGTTATCTTATGAAAAATATAACAGGTCAATTGAAAAGTCCCCGGCCTATCATAGTAAAACGAATTGTTTTGGCAAAATTAGTTTTTTTTTATTCAACATAATTCAATTCAAGGACTTTTCTTCAAATACGACTGTTTTTTTTGCAATTTTGTCCTTCAAACGGTCCAATAACGCTATGTAATAGTCGCTGTTGATGGTCCTTTCTTTTTCAAGGTAGTCAATGAAAATTATTCCATGCGCCATCCCAAAATACAGACGCTATAACCGTGTGCAGTCCACTCGGATGACTGTCGATTTGACTTCGGAGTGAAATGATGGAGCCATGTTTCACCCATTGTCACATATTGACGCAAGAACTCTGGTTTATTACGCTTGATCATCTTCAAACACCGATCAGAATCATCAACTCGTCGTTGTTTTTGGTCAAAAGTGAGATCTCGCGCGGCACCCACTTTGCATAGAGCTTTCTCATACCCAAATATTCGTCTGCTATTTCATTCAATTTCAATTTACGGTCATTCAAAATCATTTTGTGGTTTTTTTAGTGTCTTCGTCGGTAATAACCTCTTTTGCTCATTTCACCGCGTCTAAACTTAGCATACCAATCCTTGATGGATGATTTTCCTGGGGTAGTGTCCGAAAACTCGGCATCAAGCGAAGTTTTTGCTTCAACTGGATTTGTTCCCTTCAAAAAGCAATATTTTATGGACACACGAAATTCCTATATATCCATTTTTTTCAGAATAATAAAGGTTGCTTCACTCAAAATGCTATAATTCACAAACTAACGATCCGACATCTGTCAAATTTATACACGCATCTTTTGAGGGTTAGAGCTAACTAAAAAACATATGGATTTAATTCTAGTAGCACCATCTATGTGTCAGGTCTGGGACTTTTCAATTAACGTGTTATGATGCCCATTGGAAAACTCGGGAAATTCTGCTAGTAAAATCTAGTTTTTAAATATATCGTATGGCTGGATATTAATATTTAGTTATGCCACCCTTTGCTGCAATAAAAGCTTCTATGCGTGGAGACATGCTCTCAATACATATTTTCGCATCTTCCTGAAGTTCGGAGTTGTGATGACATTCTGTGATAAGAGTTTCAATTAACTGCTGCTTGGTGATAATCAGTTCTTTTTCAATCGTCCGTTTGGTGAGTTCCCATATGTTTTTTTTGAGATTCCTGGCGAAGGCAAATAAGTGATTTTTTCTCCAAATACGCAGTAACACTTTTGGCTATGTGACACGGTGTCGAATAATGCATAAAAATGTAGTCAGAGTATTGGAATCCCATCGATTTATGCTTTGCTATCATTAGGAAGTTCATTAATGAAAAATAAATATCAAACAGAACTAAAATAAAAATGCTCAAAGCAGTTACTGACCAACTCTAACATTCGGTTGCCATTTCAGTGGCTATTGTCAAAGAGAAATACAAGTTGGATATAGGCAACAGAAATAAAATACCTCAAAAACAGCTGTAAAGAAATAATGATATTGAATCTGTAGAATAGTATATAGAAAAGAGACAACGAAAGTGGTGAAGGACACAACATATATATATAATTATTTTCTAAATTATTATGGAAATATAATTCACTTAATAAATTACAGTGAAATCTCAATTACTAAACGAACATTACTATCAAGAAAGACATAAATGTATTATGTAATAATGGCTGTATGGATATATGAATGATAACAAATTGGTAGCAAAAACATATCTACAAAACAATTAAATACATTTTTGTAATGCAAAATATATGTACGTATAAAGCGCAATTAATTTTGGGGAAATGTCAGAAAGGAATTTCACACCGAGTACTTTCCAGTAGAATAAAAATCCCGACAAGACAAAGGTAAAGGCAATATTTAAATTTCCCTCTCGGCCAAAAGGTAATTATCGATGTAGACTTTACCAACTACACGGTCAGTCTGTGAAAGGAACGCTTCATTTCGCTGCCTGCAAAGCAAACGGAACCCCTCCCCCTCGACCCCATCCTCCCTCGCCGGTTAATTCGCATTCCGATATAATACGGGGGATATCCGCCACCAGGACGGTATTGTTGGGAGGCGAACTTGGGCTCGACGAGACTTAACTTAGTGGAAAAAATCGACGGGACCCGCTCTAAGGTCCCGGGGTCCCCCCAGACGCTCCCCGTCGGATTTACTCGGACTTTGCGCGCACACACACAGAGACCGACACACCCGCAGGTGTTTGAGCAAGTTCCTTAAATTATTTATTTATGAGGGTGGTTCAGGCCGGGGCCCTAACGGTCCGGGTGCTGTGGGAATTTGCCGAAGACAAAAGGTAAGACCCGCGAAATGGTATATCGTCCTTAAATACTATTATTTCAGGAAAGTTTGGCTGATAATATCCACATGAAAAGGAAAGAAACCCATTAAATTTCGAAAATATTAAAAAGCGTTTTCATTTTTCATCCTTCATTTCCAACTCTTTATATTTATTTTTTAAAAAATCTGAAATTTGGTGGTTGAAATATGGCCGCAACATCTTGTAGCATCACAATATCATAATTCCCAGTTTCCAGAAAGGAAAGGGAGCTCACTTGCTACCTCTGATTCAGTAAGTCCAAACTATCATATGTTTTTTTCCTGAGTAAAATTATATAATTTCCTAGTTGTCCAGGAAAAGATCCAGTAATATTAAGAACACTAAAGCTATAGCTCTAATTAAAGAGTAATAAAGATTAATCAACAACAGCACGTCACTCGTAAACCGTAAGTCTTCCTAAACGATTCAAAACGATAAAAGAGATGCAAAGCGATGTCTAAACAATATAAACAACATAACGCAGACAAAACCTATAGGAGGATCATCGTAAATATACTTATTATTAGTTAAAAGTAATCCATAATCTCTTAAATACGGAAAATATTCATTGAGAAAGTCCCAATTCAAGCAAACACATTATATTTAAGAAACAAGGTTCAAAAACAGATGACAAGGACTACAGTTATAATAATTAAATATACTGCTGATATTTACTCAATATCCAAGAATTAAATGAAACATATATATATATATATATATATATATATATATATATATATATATATATATATATATATATATGTATATATATATATATATATATATATATATATATATATATATAACGCACAAACATATTAGTTGAAATATTGCTGACTTAAACACTAATTCTTTAGTTTATCAGGAAGTATTCATGAATATTGCTAATTTAAAAAACAAATTACTGCCTTAACATACACTAATTATGTTTACGACGACTTTTGTTAATTTTTTACATTATTAATCCACAGAATTATAATGCTGATATCTTTTAACTACTACTGTCTTAATTGCTGCGCCTTTAGGCCTTTTCTTGAAATTGCATCTTCCTATGTCTTCTTTTGCAGTGAAATGACGATATTAGAAATAAATTTAAATAAATGTTTTTAAAAAGAATTGAAAATTAACGATATAATATTAAGCAATTACATAGTGTGTAAATTACTGATATAATATCATTTTTTGATATCGAAGCTTTGATATTTTCCTGTTAACACCTGTTATCATTAATCGAATTTAATAGCAGAATATTTATGATATTGCTTTTTGACAAACATTATTTTCGGATTTAAATTACCAGGTCAATTGAAAACTCCCCGGCCTGACGCATAAATAGCGCTACTAGAATTAAATTCATATGTTTTAGTTAGCCCTAACCCTCAAAAGATGCGTGTATAAATTTGACAGCTGTCTTATCATTAGTTTATAAATTATAGCATTTTGAGTGAAGCAACTTTTATAATTGTGAAAAAAATGGATAAAAAGGAATTTCGAGTGTTGCCAACACTGCCCCAGCCAAAAAACAACCATTAAGGATTGGTATGCTAAGTTTAAACGTGGTGAAATGAGCACCGAAAACGGTGAACGTAGTTGTTACCGACGAAAACAGTTAAAAAATCCACAAAATGATTTTGAATGATCGTAAATTGAAATTGAATGAAATAGCAGACATTCCAAAGATATCAGCTGAATGTGTAAATCAAATCATTCCCGAATATTTGGATATGAGAAAGCTCTGTGCAAAGTGGGTACCGCGCGAGCACATTTTTGACCAAAAGCAACGACGAGTTGATGATTCGGAGCAGTGTTTGAAGGTGATAAAGCGTAATAAACCCAAGTTCTTGCGTCGATCTGTGACAATGGATGAAACATGGCTTCATCATTTCGCTCCGAAGTCCAATCGACTGTCATCCGAGTGGACTGCATTCGATGAACTCCTTCCAAAGCGTGGGAAAACGCAACAGTCGGCTTGCAAGGTTTTAGCATCTGTATTTTGTGATGCGCATGGAATAATTTTCATTGATTATCTTGAAGAAGGAAGGGCCATCAACAGCGACTATTACATAGCGTTATTGCACCGTTTGAAGGACGAAATCGCAGAGAAAACGGCCGCATTTGAAGAAAAAGAAAGTGCTGCTTCACCAAGACAATGCACCGTGTCACAAATCAGTGAAAACGATGTCAAAAATTCATGAATTGGGCTTCGAATTGCTTCCTCATCCACCGTATTCTCCAGATCTGGCCTCCAGCGACTATATCCTGTGCTCAGATATCAAAAGAATGCTCGCTGGGAAAAAAATTTCATCGAATGAAGAGGTGATCGCCGAAACTGAGACTAATTTTGAAGCAAAGTACAAATCGTACTACAAAAATGGTAACGAAATATTGGAGGGTCGCTATAATCAGTGAATCAGCCTTGAAGGGAATTATGTTGAATTAAAAAGCTAATTTTGCCAAAAAATGTGTTTTACTATGGTAGGCCGGACACTTTTCAATTGGCCTGTTATGAATTGTGAATATGTAAATTTTATAAAATGTTGATCATTCGCAAATTTTAAAAATATTTTTTAATTTATTAGTGACATAAAGTGACAAAGAAGAAGCGAATGGAGTACATATCTGACCCTATTTATTATAATAAGCAGCAAGTATTTATTTCTGCTTCGACCTACCTTCCTGGCGAACCTTTTATATCAGAACCAACTATTAGGAGCAACAATAAAGAAAAAGCCCGAAGGAACCGATCTCGGGACGTTAAATTTAAAGAACTCCCACCGTTGTTTCGTAACCCGTCCTCCCCGCCACGACGACCATCCGTCTTCTGGCTCCGCGGGCCACCACCACCCCCCATCCAAAACAATCGCCTCGCTAAACAAGTGCAGAACAGCAACGCGGTCATATTTCAAAACATTTCGACTTTTGTTCGACTCCATTAAGAGTCTTTCTTTGAGGCCCGCTCTTTTACATCCAGCGGCAGCCGCCATAAATCGACGGCGCGGCACTATTGTGAGGTGGTGGGCTTTTTCTTACCGCTGAGCTGAAGGTTTTTACCGGTGCCACGAGCTATAAGTCACTAGTAATGAGACCGAGAAGTTCGCAGCGGGGAGGCAAGAGGTGCTTCTACGTGACAACAATAAAATGTGGACAAGACCTACAGGATGAGCATGGGGAATTTGTATATTATTAGTTACTAGCGACCCGCCCCGGCTTCGCACGGGGGCAATGCTGATACTAAATTAAATACACTACAGAAAAAATATTAACGTTTTATATAAAAACATAGCGGCCCGCTCCGACTTTGCACGGGCATAAAATATATATGCCTATGTCACTCAATGAAAACATGATTAAAATCGATCCAGTATTTTTGGTTCATTCATTACTGCCCTTGGCCTGCACGCATTAAATTTGGAGTAAAACAATTCCTCTTCCCCTATACTTACTATGAAGATTTCCTGCTATCTTTGGAATATCTAAATTCATACAATTTTTATTACATTACACATTTTTAAACGCAAATTTTAAATTTGTAATATCTCCGAAAATATTTGTTTAATTTACATGCTATAAGGAACCATATTGATCTCTATTAATTGCACACTGTATTTAAGGTACTTAATTCGATAAGGATTCATGCCGTATTGCTTAAAATAGCTTCGTAAATAAGCCATTTTCTCACGTAAAAAGTAAACAATAAAAATGGTTAATGTGGGTTATCCCTAAAAGATATACATATACCATCGCGGACTTTTTTGTAGACCTTTTTATGGTGTACAATACTGTAGTACATTAATTTGATCTAACTCGTAGGGTTAGGCAGCGTTTTTGCTAATTGCTAAATAAGCCTAAAAAAATAGGTTAATTTACGACATCACGTTAGAAACCTCTAAAATTAGCAATGTTGCCTTAGTATATTGTGCATGTATTATACATATAAACCTTCCTCTTGAATCACTCTATCTATTGAAACCGCATCAAAATCCGTTGCGTAGTTTTAAAGATTTAAGCGCACATAGGCATATAGGGACAGAAAAGGCGACTTTGTTTTATACTATGTAGTGAAATTATTCATTTAAAAACCTATAGATACCACATTTCAATCAAGCACATTATATTTAAGAAGAAAATTTTAATAACATCAAGATAATTACGATAAAATTCATATAAATGTGTCTTATTATTTAAAATAAATTCTAGTTTGAAGCTAACTAAATTCTAAAGTGAAAAATCCCCGGGCTACTATAGTAAAACATTTTTTTGGGTGATATACTGATTATAGCGACCATCCAACTTTTCGATACCACTTTTGTAGTACGATTTGTCCTTTGCTTCAAAACAGGCCTCAGTTTCGGAGATCATCTCTTGATTCGAGGAAAATTTCTTCCGAGCGAGCATTCTTTTGAGATCTGAGAACAGGAAATTGTCGCGGTGGGCCATATCTGTAGAATACGCTGAATGAGGAAGCAATTTGAAGCCCAATTCATGGATTTTTGACACGATACAATGTCTTGTTAAAACAGCACCTACTTTTCCTTAAAGTTCTGCCGTTTTTCGGCGATATCGTCCTTCAAACTGTCCAATAACGCTTTGTAATAGTCGCTGTTGATGGTCCTTCCTTCCCAAAATACAGACGCCATAACCTTGCCAGCCGACTGTTGCGTTTTCCCACGCTTTGGAGTGGGTTCATCCTGTGCAGTCCACTCGGATGACTTTCGATTGTTCTTCAGAGTGAAATGATGGAGCCACATATCGACGCAGGAACTTGACTTTATTACGCTCGATCATCTTCAAACACTATTCTGAATCATCAACTCGTCGTTGTTTTTGGTCAAAAGTGAGCTCGCGCGGCACCGACTTTGCACAGAGCTTTCTCATACCCAAATATTCGTGAATGATATGATGTAAACATTCAGTTAATATCTTTAGAGTGTCTGCTATTTCATTCAGTTTAAATTTACGGTCATTCAAAATCATTTTGTGGATTTTTTTAATGTTCTCGTCGGTAACAACTTTTTTTGGGCGTCCACTGCCATGTATAAACTTAGCATACAAGTCCTTGATGGCTGATTTACCTGTGGTAGTATCCGGAAACTCGGCATCAAGCCGAGTTTTTGCTTGAACAGTATTTATCCCTTCAAAAATCAATATTTTATCAACATGCGAAATTCCTTTTTAACCATTTTTTCACAATAACGAAAGTTGCTTCACTCAAAATATTATAATTCCCAAACTATTGATCCGACAGCTGTCAAATTCATACAAACATCTTTTGAGGGTTAGGGCTAACTAAAGAACATATGGCTTTAGTTCTAGTAGCGCCATCTATATGTCAGGCCGGGGACTTTCTAAAGAATTGGACATTTTTTTTATTGAATTTATCTTAACCCTCAATATCTTAATATAACGATTTCATTATTAAAATATTACTGACTTTTAGTATTTCTTTACTTGATCTTATACTACTGCTTTAACCTGCTGAATATGCACTCTAACTTAAATTGCTGAAAAATAATACTGGTGAAACTAGTTAACTAAATATATGTAACCTTACTAGAAAATCACTAACTAAATATATGACATTTACATTGTTTTATGCATTACCATTGTATAAATACTGTATAACATTGCTGTTTTAAAAATATCGTTTGCTGACTCAATATAAATTATAAAATATGCTGATTTTTCGCAAATTTTATGAGTTTATATAATTGAATATAGACGTTGGAATGGGACTGAAAAGTGAGTGTAATTGAAACGTATCCATTTTTCTATCGCACATGTATACGATGATGAACAAACAAAAATAATATCAAGCGGCAGGGCCGACAAAGATCGATGTCGCAAACTCCCGCGACGCCGACTAACTTCCGATTGGATACATTGAACAGGAAACAGCGTGAAGTATGTGTTTAATGTCGTGGAAAATAATGACGAATCGAGGCTGTCTGTTGCTTATAACAGCTAATATGGAGCCGTCTATTAATTTGGGAGTTTGCAAAAGTTCGACCGTCGCTTCATTAATAACGTTCTCACCTCGTCCGAAGGGCGGCGCTTCAAAAACAGAAAGCCCGTAAATAACCACTACTGGTAATGGTCTTTTTCGCACTTACTCCGCCTGCCCCGCTGTCTTTTTCTTGCGCCCACGACCTTAATCGTTCCGTTCTGTCGGGCTTCTCGGTTTCACATGCTGCCGGCGATGATTATGTTCAATTATCCTCCAATATTATCGTCCTAGCTTAGTTTTGAATAATAATAATTGAAATATTCAATCTATATTGCTGTATTAGCAAAATAGAGAATATAATCACTATGGCAAAGCTTTCCGAATGATATCTAATGAGATGTTGATTCGAAAAGATAACTTTTTAATTGGAAAATTAATAGAACTGAATTTTTATCTGAAATTTTATGTTTCTGAGTGCTGCATCCACAATGGATGTTGCATGCATTATAAATAAATGCACCGTAAAAAATATAAATACTTAGAGTTACGAAGATTAAAAGTTCAGTTGAAAACACCTTCATAAGATTCCCTATTCAAACTGTATTTAGATAACTGATATTACTTAAGCTAAGGTCTTTAAAAATTGGTTGATTTCATATCAAATAATAATCTCATATATCAAATGGCCCTTGTAAAAGGCATACAATGAGTAATATGTTTAGTTTATAATGATCTTTTATCGAAGTGTGACAAAAAACAGCCTGTGACATGCAGAACAATACTAAAATTTAAAAAATTATGCTTAAATAAATATAATAGTGTAATAAGAAAAATTAAATAAGAATTTTTTTTCATTTTACAGTAAAAATATGACATAATAAATTAAGTATTAAAAAGAATATTTACGAATTAACAAAATGCGTATCCTAATTAGAAGAATTATGAATGATTTTAATTTTTTTTTAATTTTTCTATTAAGTAGACAAAACAAGATTGTATTATAACTGTTGTATTATGTATATATGTATTATAATTGTATATAAGTAACAACTGTATGTTCATAAATATACAGCACAGAATTCATAAAATAATAAAGTGCCTATCATAATAAAGAGGATTGTGAATAATCTCAATTAATATTTTGTTTTTTAAATTGTTATTTTAAATAGACAAAACAAGATGGTATGTATTATAGGTAACACTTTTAGTAAAGAGAAGTAGTAGGAGAAATATCTAAATTTAAATATTTTTATCTACATTTACGAAATAACAAGGTGCATATATCAGAAGAATTATGAATGATTTTTAAATAATAAATATTTAGTATTATGTAGCGCTTTTCTTAAAGAGAGATAGTAGGAGAATTACTAAAAATTAAACATCAGAACACTGTGAAATAAAAAAGTGCATATCGTAATTAGAAGAATTATGAATGGTTTCAAATAATAAAGTATTTTTTAAATGTTTACGGTAAATAAATAGAAGAAAATATATATTATATATAACAATTTTTGTAAAGAAAAAAATATGTAAATTTAAAAACCTACGTATTTACGAATAATGATTTTAAATATATTTTTTTATTAAGTAAAATTAACCAAACTAAACGGCATGTATGTATATTATGGCACCACTGTATGTTTGTACATAGATGGCACAGAAATCATGAAATAATATAATGCGTATCATAATTGAGAGAATAATGAATAATCTCAATTAACATTATGAATGATTTTAAATAATGAAATGTTTTTTAGCTATTTTTAAATAAATAAAACCACATAGTATATATTATATGTAGCACTATTTGTAAAGATCATAGTAGGATTTCTGAAAATTAAACATCAGAACATATGAAATAAAGAAATGCAAATCATAATCAGAACAAGTATGAGTAAATACAAATAATAAAGCATTTTTTAAATTCTTACGTTAAATAGATAGAAGAAAATTATATGTATTATATATGACACTTTTTGTAAAGAAAGAAATACCTAAATTTAACGACCAGCACATTTACAAATAACAAGGTACATATCATGATCAGAAGAATTATGAATGATTTTTAAAAAATTAATTATTACTTGAAGTAAACAAAATGAAATAGCATATGTTTGTAAATAAATGGCACAGAATTCATGAAATAATAAAACGAGAATCGTAGCTAGAAAAATTCCGAATATATTTTTAATTATCTTTACATGAAAGAATATTATTCCAGATGCCGCCGTTTTAATAGTATCCTGGAGGGAACAATAAAGTCGTAGTTGATTCGGAGGAGTAAAAGAAGGTCGTATTCTGTATGGTTCGCGTCGAGATAGTCTTTTTTCGGTTACCTGGTTCTTATTGGGGGGGTCAGCGTCTGATTTTTAAAATAGTATCGTGTGCGTCGGTCTCGTACCGCCTCCGCCCCGGTCCCATTGGCGTCGTGGCAGCGCCGCCTCCAGCCGCCTAACCCGTCGGCGGCCACGTGGGTGTAATCCCGGCGCGGAGAGACGCCTCCCGTGCGGCGTACCGGCGCCCTGGACGCGTCCCGTCGATTTTTGCAACAATTTAGCAACAAATGCCCGAAAATCGCGTACCGTACCGTCCGCGGGATCGTACCCAGTCGTCGTCGTGCCGTTCGAACCGTTCCCGAACAGTTTCGAGCGAAGTTCCAAAGTTTAATCGACCCCTCGGAAAGTTTGCCGAAACTTTTTCAGCATTAAAATTTGTTGGGAAAGTTCGGTCGGTTGGAGTGCGGCCTGGAAATGTTCGAGCCCGACTACTATGCCAGTCGGTTTTAATTGTGTTTCAGCTACGGATCGTGAATAAACATCCACCTATGGGCCGATATTTCGGTTGAAGCTTTTTTATGCTCCCCTATCGTCGATCATCTACAGGAAATAAAGCACGCCCTCGGTTTTTTTTTGACGAGTTTGATAGAGAGTTTTTCAAACCGAATTGAATCCAGAAGATTCCTACATTGTTCAATGGAAACACGTTTGACCTACATATATATTGATTTTTCGAATTTTTGCTTTTTATTTAATACTAGCGACCCGCCCCGGCTTCGCACGGGTGCAATGCTGATACTAAATTAAATACACTACAGAAAAAATATGAACGTTGTATATAAAAACATAGCGGCCCGCTCCGACTTTGCACGGGCATAAAATATATATGCCTATGTCACTCAATGAAAACATGATTAAAATCGATCCAGTATTTTTGGTTCATTCATTACTGCCCTTGGCCTGCACGCATTAAATTTTGGGGTAAAACAATTCCTCTTCCCCTATACTTACTATGAAGATTTCCTGCTATCTTTGGAATATCTAAATTCATACAATTTTTATTACATTACACATTTTTAAACGCAAATTTTAAATTTCTAATATCTCCGAAAATATTTGTTTAATTTACATGCTGTAAGGAACCATATTGATCTATATTAATTGCACACTGTATTTAAGGTACTTAATTCGATAAGGATTAATGCCGTATTGCTTAAAATAGCTTCGTAAATAAGCCATTTTCTCACGTAAAAAGTAAACAATAAAAATGGTTAATGTGGGTTATCCCTAAAAGATAAACATATACCATCGCGGACTTTTTTGTAGACCTTTTTATGGTGTACAATACTGTAGTACATTAATTTGATCTAACTCGTAGGGTTAGGCAGCGTTTTTGCTAATTGCTAAATAAGCCTAAAAAAATAGGTTAATTTCCGACATCACGTTAGAAACCTCTAAAATTAGCAATGTTGCCTTAGTATATTATACATGTATTATACATATAAACCTTCCTCTTGAATCACTCTATCTATTGAAAAAATCCGCATCAAAATCCGTTGCGTAGTTTTAAAGATTTAAGCGCACATAGGGATATAGGGACAGAAAAGGCGACTTTGTTTTATACTATGTAGTGAAGTCTGATATATATCAGGATATATTGCTAAAAATACCAAATATATATAGATGTACCAGGTGTATCGGAAAGTCATTACTGGTTTTTCTTATACATATAGCTAGGTTTAATTATGCAATGTTATGATTTGGCACATGCTATATTTTGCGAAAGTAACACCGTCATATTAACATATATTTTTGAAAATTTGTCAAGTTTGATGCATGGGAACGTGAATTTACGGTACACATTACTTTCATTACTACTGAGAGTCATAAGAGTCATGAGAGTCTGCTAGAACACAACAAAAATTTGCAGTGAAAATCATCTAACCTTAAAACATATGAGGAGTGGTTTCTAGTATTAAAACGTGGTTATTTGGATGTGGAAGACAAAGAACGTTCCGGTAGGCCGAAAAGTGTGAAGATGCGAAACTGCAGGACTTGTTGGATGAAGACCCAAACACAAAAACAATTGGCCGAAGGGTTAAATGCGGCCTAAGAAACGATTAGCGACCGATTACGAGCAATGGGCATAATCAAATCATAATCAAAAAGCATTGTATCATACATTGACCGAAAAACGTCCAGAATGGGCACGAAAAGTACATGTGATAACGCACCGTCCCATAAAGCAAAACCTGTCAAAAGTTGGAAGTTCAAGTGGTCAAGTGTTGGAAGCACTTGGATGGGACATATTATCGCACCCACCGTAATCTCCAGACCTTCTCCCGTCCGACTATCAACTTCTCGCATAAATGGGACACTCGCCTGTAGATAAGCACTTCGCCAATTTCGAAGAAATTAGAAAATGACTCGATAAATGGCATCCAAATGCCTAAAAGATGGACAAGAATCAAATAGCCAATACTTTCAGTAAATACATTTTTCTATTTTCTTTAAATTAGTGAAAAAACAATAGTATTTATATTTCAAAGAATCTGTAGAAGAAAATGTTTAAGATAATGTGGTTACCACATTATCAATAATCTTCTTCCTCATTCTCTCGGAACATATACAGTTCACAATCCTTTTTATCAGCATGACATCAACAAGGATCGACTCCCTTAAGAATTGTCATCTCCCCCATCCTTTCACGCGAAACCGCCCGTCCCCCTCCGCCACACGTCGACCCCCACAACCCGGGGGAGCGTCGAGGCCCCCAAGGCTACTGCACGCACCTAAAGTAATTATAGATGTGATGAATTTGGGTCTTCTTTTCAACTTTAATACAGTTAAAGCGCGCCGCTACTCCTTTAAATACTTAAAGTGGAACTTAATTAGTGTTGGCAAATAAAAATCCCCGGAAATCTACCTGGAGGCCGACCTGGGGCGTCCGTGCCTCCCGTTCCCTTGTGAAAAATGCAAACGGGGAACGGCCGACGGTTTAGCAGGATTGGCGGGAATAAAAAGGGTTAAAGGACGCGATTTCGTACCGCTTTAATGGCATTATCTGAGACGCTGTCGACCTGGAGGGACACTTTCCACCCCTTCGAAACCTTCGCCAGTTCCGGTCTTATTTAACAATTTAACGAACAAGTATTCGCGATCACTGTATGTGTACAAATTAGTTTAGGTATCTAATGTATAGTCTACTCAAAAGAACAGTGAACTCACGTCATCAAAATGTTTAGTATATTGCCTTTTGTAAATATTCGCCTCCGCCTTTCGTATAACTCAAAAACTAAACTGCTTGTACAAATTATTATTCTACCAGTCGATTTTACATAAAATTCTTTATATTCTTGGTAATTTTTATCAACTTACAATTATTTCAACGGAAATGACAGCAAAATCTATGAAAATGGTGAAAAATTACAATTTTTCACGACTATATATATGGAAAAATTACCAAAATTTTTCATATCTAGGATAACGGTGAAAGTCCCAAAATATATGTATTTTAGTGTGAAAAATACAAAAATTCATGTCAAAATCTTTTAGGATTTATAGTTTTATGAGGTAAGCGACATAAACGGAAATCTATTAATTTTTTAAAAATATACTATTCATCAATAACTCAAAAACTAAAATCCTTGTACAAATTATTATACCACCATTCGATTCTGCGTAAAATTCTTTATATTCTTGGTAATTTTTATTAACTTACAATTATTTCAACGGAAATGACAGCAAAATCTATGAAAATGGTGAAAAATTGCAATTTTTCACGACTATATATATGGAAAAAGTACCAAAATTTTTCATATCTAGGATAACGGTGAAAGTCTCAAAATATATGTATTTTACTGTGAGAAATACAAAAATCCATGTTAAAATTCTTTACGATTTATAGTTTTATGAGGTCAGCGACATAAATAGTAATCAATTAATTTTTTAAAAATATACCTTTCATCGTATAACTCAAAAACTAAAATCCTTGTACAAATTATTATACCACCATTCGATTCTGCGTAAAATTCTCTATATCCTTGGTAATTTTGATTAACTTACAATTATTTCAACGGAAATGACAGCAAAATCTATGAAAATGGTGAAAAATTGCAATTTTTCACGACTATATATATGGAAAAAGTACCAAAATTTTTCACATCTAGGATAACGATGAAGGCCTGAAAATATATGTATTTTACTGTGAGAAATACAAAAATCCATGTTAAAATTCTTTAGGATTTATAGTTTTATGAGGTCAGCGACATAAATAGTAATCTATTAATTTTTTAAAAATATACCTTTCATCGTATAACTCAAAAACTAAAATCCTTGTACAAATTATTATACCACCATTGGATTCTGCGTAAAATTTTCTATATTCTTGGTAATTTTGATTAACTTACAATTATTTCAACGGAAATGACAGCAAAATCTATGAAAATGGTGAAAAATTGCAATTTTTCACGACTATATATATGGAAAATGTACCAAAATTTTTCACATCTAGGATAACGATGAAGGCCTGAAAATATATGTATTTTAGTGTGAGCAATACAAAAATCCATGTTAAAATTCTTTAGGATTTATAGTTTTATGAGGTCAGCGACATAAATAGTAATCTATTAATTTTTTAAAAATATACCTTTCATCGTATAACTCAAAAACTAAAATCCTTGTGCAAATTATTATACCACCATTCGATTCTGCGTAAAATTCTCTATATTCTTGGTAATTTTGATTAACTTACAATTATTTCAACGGAAATGACAGCAAAATCTATGAAAATGGTGAAAAATTGCAATTTTTCACGACTATATATATGGAAAAAGTACCAAAATTTTTCATATCTAGGATAACGGTGAAAGTCTCAAAATATATGTATTTTAGTGTGAAAAATACAAAAATTCATGTCAAAATCCTTTAGGATTTATAGTTTTATGAGGTAAGCGACATAAACGGAAATCTATTAATTTTTTGAAAATATACCTTTCATCGTATAATTCAAAAACTAAAATCATTCTACAAATTATTATACCACCATTCGATTCTGCGTAAAATTCTTTATATTCTTGGTAATTTTCATTAACTTACAATTATTTCAATGGAAATGACAGCAAAATCTATGAAAATGGTGAAGAAAAAGTACCAAAATTTTTCATATCTAGGATAACGGTGAAAGTCTCAAAATATATGTATTTTAGTGTGAAAAATACAAAAATTCATGTCAAAATCCTTTAGGATTTATAGTTTTATGAGGTAAGCAACATAAACAGAAATTTTTTTTTGAAAATATACTTTTCATCGCATAATTCAAAAACTAGAATCCGTATATAAATAGTTATACTATGATTCGATTCAACGTAAAGCGGCTTATAATATATGTAATTATCATTAACCTGCAAGAATAGAAATTACAGCAAAGATGCAATTTGTCTTCACGACTACATATATGAAAAAAATTATATAATTAAAAAACTAAATCCGCATAAAATTTATTATACCACCATTCGATTTATCATGAAATTATTAATAATTGCTGTAATTTTCATTAGTCTGCAATCTAAAGTGGTAAAAGTTTGTCCATCTCTACTTGGCAACTGTACAAAGGTTTATTGGCTAGTTATTCTTCTTCTTCCATACCCAATATAGCATATGTCAATACAAACAAACCGACCAACGCCCTCCAACCCCCCAGGGACATCGACGCGATACTAATAACACGAGCACAATCCGCCAACGAATTTAAAACGAAGCCATCCGGTCACCACCACCTCTTGCGACGTCCTCTCCAATCAAATTCGCATTTCTCATGAGAAAATTCGCCGTATATACGTTTCCGATTATGCACGGTCGGCCATTTGTTCCCGTATGCATGAGATTTGACGTGGGACAAAACGGTCTCATCAAATATGCGGCTCAGCCGGTGCCGGTCATCCGTCGCGTCCAGCCTCGCCCGTCCATCGATAAGTCGGACAAAAGTTGGAAAAACCACTTTGACAGGCGCGGTGGAGGGTAGCGGGTCGACAGATGAATTTTTCATCTCGATCCCGTTCCACCTTTTACCATGTCTGGCCTGGGACCGTGTGTCGCTCCCATCTAAACGAATTAAAGCTTTTATTCTGACGGAGGTCGATGTTTGGGATGACCACGACAAGGACAACAAACAATCGAATGATTGATCTGTTATTCGTGGGAAATTATTCTATTTTTATATATTAGTTTACTACAATAACTTTTACAGCAATCTAATATCAGTTGTCAATTAACTTGCGCTTGGACTACTGTACAATAAAAATACATTGAAAGTGTTATAAATAAAACAAAACTGTTGTAAACTTTTTTTATTATCAGTGCTGGAAGAACTAGAAATACCTTTTAGATTTTGGAGCACTGTACAGTGGCTAATAATAAATACTAATAATTATATGGACCGCTGCATTCTGATCCTGACAACAATCGTCAAGTGTGTCATTAACTTCACTCACAATTATAATAAATTAAATTAACTTGCCATTAGACCATTGTACAATAATCGAATACAAATTCATATTTCCAAATTCCAACATTAACTAACTAACCAAAAATACTTTTGAACGCGCTAAAAGGATTTTAGTGGCGACCAATACTAATACATTTGATGAAACATTGCACTTGTACCACTGTACAAAGTTCAACTACCATTTCGCGTCTCTATATTAAAAGTGTTAAATAATATAAAAGTATTGTAAGAAAGGTATATATCGTTAGAGTTAGAATAGCAAAAATTAAATATATTTTTAATGGTGGCCTAAACAACTCTCTAAAATCATACTGAATTTCCTGTGGACCGTTGCACAGTGGTCTAATACTAATAAATTTGGCGAACCACTGTACTCAGATCTAGGCTGGAACGACAAAAAATAAGTTGGAATTGCAATATTCGTTACTATATTGCACAGTATCGAAATGCACAGAAATCTTTATCTAAATCTGGACATTATGCAATTAGTTAATAGATTATCAACAAACAATCGAATGATTGATCTGTTATTCATGGGAAATTATTCTATTTTTACATATTAGTTTACTACAATAACTTTTAAAGCAATCTAATATCAGTTGTCAATTAACTTGCGCTCGGACCACTGTACAATAATAATACATTGAAAGTGTTATAAATAAAAGAAAACCGTTGTAGACTTTTTTTTATTATCAGTGCTGGAAGAACTAGAAATACCTTTTAGATTTTGGAGCCCTGTACAGTGGCTAATAATAAATAGTAATAATTTTATGGACCGCTGTATTCTGATCCTGACAACAATCGTCAAGTGTGTCATTAACTTCACTCACAATTATAGTAAATTAAATTAACTTGCCATTAGACCATTGTACAATAATCGAATACAAATTCATATTTCCAAATTCCAAGTGTCTGTGCTAAAAGTATTATAAATAAAACCAAAGTATTGTAGAAAAATTATTATTATAAACTTAGACTAACCAAAAATCTTTTTGAAAACACTAAAAGGATTTTAGTGGCGAGCAATACTAATACATTTGATGAATCATTGCACTTGTACCACCGTACAAAGTTCAACTACCATTTCACGTCTCTATATTAAAAGTGTTAAATAAAATAAAAGTATTGTAAGAAAGGTATATATCGTTAGAATTAGAATAGCAAAAATTAAATATATTTTTAATGGTGGCCTAAACAACTCTCTAAAAACATACTGAATTTCCTGTGGACCATTGCACAGTGGTCTAATACTAATAATTTTGGTGAACCACTGTACTCAGATCTAGGCTGGAACGACAAAAAATAAGTTGGAATTGCAATATTCGTTAATGTGCACAGTATCGAAATGCACAGAAATTTTGATCTAAATCTGAGCATTATGCAATTAGTTAATAGAGTATAAATACTGCTGGTAGTTAGACTTAAATATAAAATATTATATTAAAACAAACGCGTAAAAATTATACTAATGATGACCTGAATGGCTTTCTAGAGGCATAGATATTTGTATTAGATCGCTATACAGTGGTCCAACCTACAATAACTTCGGCATGTATCGAGAATACGTACTTATGGTTATTTATATATTTATTTTTACATAATTGATATTTTATCTAATTTATAATAAAAATTAAAATTATTTTACAATAATATAATTCTTAATATCCATAAATATGTTTTTGTGACACTTTTAATTCGATTCTAATACAATAACAATTTCATATTAATAAGTCAGACATATAAACATTAATTTAATTATTCCTGCAAATCTGCTCTCGACACATCCAATATCATATCGTTATATTAAAATGAAATATAAACCAATAAAATATCACATCACAGTCTGCCACAGGAGTGTATTATTTATCAATAAATATACTAATTTTTAAATAATTTTAATGAATGTCTATGAAAACAAGTTACATTATTAATTAATTATTTATTTATGGATTTTGCGTTATTTTCTATTCGGAAAGAGAAAACGTAATGAAATGTTATCACCACTGACTACAATTTGTACAAGCTTTCTTGCGGTTGATTCCAAGAATGGCTGTATATTAACAGTCTAGCTATAGAATTACATGCTTTAGTATTTAAAATAAGGCCTTGTAATTTTCTTTAGTGTCTTCTGGGGACTAATATATTTTTTAATATATTTACCTTAAATAAACTTCAATTTCATTATTTAATAAATAAAAACGTCGTTTAGTCCTCGATGATTTTTCTATACTTTGACTAAGCCTGGCCCAATATATGTATTGTTAACCACAATTGATGTTAAAATAAAGAAATTTTATCTGATAAAATTTGGGAACATTTTTTTCATATCTAGACAAAACGCCTTAAATGTAACAATTTCAATATTGCTTTAACTGATTAATACAAAAAAAACAAACATGCGTCAACATGCTCTCAATATTAAGAAAAATAGACATTACTAAAATACCTAACTTCAAAATACCTTCATTTTATGTCACTGTTGTGAATTGGGATTGTTTCAAGTAGAAAACACCAAAAGTGGTACAAAAATGTCCAAAATAATGATATAGACAACATATATATATATAAAACCTGAAACAATCTAACTAAAACTAGCCATCGATTTATTGACGAAAACTAAAAAAACGTGTTTCTTAGATAGTCCTATCTCCCCCCGACCTCCCCACGTACCTCTATCGAAATTCCGTGACATGATCGGTCACTTCGCCAAACGTATGGGGTAGTGGAGAGGGTGGAACAACCCTGGGCGATAAGACATATCGGTCCCCAGTTTCCTTACGTGTTTTCCATGTTAGAACGTCCTGCTCTTGAACGTGTCCTTCACCGGCCATGGCTAATAGGTTATTTCCCACGGGGAACAGACCTGGGGGAGACGACGACACGATGACGAGGGGGGCGGGGGATTTTCGGTCATCTTCGTCCTTTGTCTTCCAATTAATCGACCAAATGCGAACGCACAGTGATCCACAATCTTGATTAGAATCATTTACTCAGTTTCCCAATCTCGTCAAAATAATGATGTTTGACTCGAAAATGTTAACCAACTGTATGAAAAAAACTTTATTTTTCGGAATGATAATAAATACTTTTTACTAATCTCCTGAAAATAATTATATTTGTTTCTAGAAAATGTTGATCGACTGTACGAAAAAAAATCGAATGAATTGAATGACCAGGGGATCTGGCAATAAGGACAGAAACGATATGCAACTGGAAACAATGTAACTGAAAATAAACCAGAGCAAATACAGAAACCTCAGAATCAATCGCAGCCCGTAGACCCAAACAAACACGTATTAATATTTAACTGTCCCGGAGAATGGGGGCTTCCCTGTGGTCGAGAAAGATCCCTCCGTATGATTGCTTTTTACCATTCGAATCGTTTATTACAGCTTTTTTCGGTCTCTTGCCCCTAACCACAGCTACACGAATGCAAATATTCAATAATGATTTTTTGCAAATGCACCACTGTACACTATTCGGCACAATATTAGTAAATATTTGGGAAAATATGGGAGATATATTGAAATACTGTACCACTGTACAGTAGTCCAAATATGTATATTCGCCAATTTTACTGTTTATACGTCAGTTTGCAGAGGGAAATGACGATGTTTTGATATTATTTAATACTAGTTATGTTCAGCTGCTTTTCTAGACATATCTCAGGCTTTTGACAAAGTATGGCATACGGGCTTGCAGGTTAAACTAAAGAAACTTTTCCCTCATCCGGACTATCAGTTACAATAAAATCGTATCTCACTGATAGACATTTTATTGTAAATCAAGGCGATGACCATACCGAATTAAATCCCTTAAATTCAGGAGTTCCGCAAGGTAGTGTACTGGGTCCAGTACTGTATCTACTGTATACGGCTGATCTGCCCACCACAAAAATAACTACTGTGGCAATATATGCAGACGACACAGCAATCTTAGCATCCCTTGAAGATTCAGTCACAGCATCAATAAACCTACAAACCCACCTGGAGCAAATACAATTATGGTTGAAGACATGGTGCATTAAAGTCAATGAAACAAAATCCACGCATATAACGTTTACCCTGCGTAGAAGAACATGTCCACCAGTGAATATCAATCATTATCAACTCCCTCAACAGAGCATGTTAAATATCTTGGTATGCACTTAGATCGACGCCTAACCTGGAAGAAGCACATACTCTCTAAACGGAAACAACTTGGACTAAAATTATATCAAATATATTGGCTCATCGGACACAAATCCAAGTTATCATTAGATAACGAGGTATTGCTGTATGAGTCTATACTCAAGCCCATTGGGGCATATGGAATCCAACTATGGGGTACCGCTAGCAAATCTAATATATCCATCATTCAACGGTTCCAAAATAAGGTGTTGCGTGCCATTGTTGATGCTCCGTACTATATTTCAAATAAAGTGATACAACGCGATATTCCTCTATAACCTATAACGAGTGTAGTTCAACGTGTTTGTGTGAAGTACTCCGAAAGAGTGTCAATACAATCCAATGTACTCGCTAATCAGCTAAATATGCGACGTGATAGTGAAGTGCGTAAACTAAAACGTTTAACACCACCTGATCTGATTACTGGACATATGTAGACTTTAGAATAAGCTTTAGAATAAGACTAATTAATTAAGATAATATATTATACAGAAGATTGCTTAATGAAGTGATTTTCTACATGCCATGTATATATATTATAGACAGAAGAAATATTTATTGCCAATAGGGCAGATTGTGGACTCACGAAGAGTAAAAAAAAACTAGTTACGGTATATCTAGTAAATTTCTCAAAACTTGTTATATGACTTATAATTTATTACTAATTTTAGTTATTTCAATTAATTAAGTTCTTAACTCTAAAAATATATATATCAACATTAATTATAAATATATTACATATTTTACAGATATCAGAGATTTTTAATAAACTATCTAGACAATTATGATGCAGTGATCCAATATAATTTCAATATAATATCCCAACAGAAATATAAATGATGATCCGTTGTCACAGTGGTCCAGTAAATATTCGTCGAAACGAAACGCTTCCTGTTACATCTGCATCACAAAAACTCCCCATAATGTAAGATTTGATTGGTTATTTTGTTCCGTCGGTCTACTTAAGAGCGACAAAAGTTGTTTCAGTTTTCTTTATTGTTTCCGACTTAATCAACTTAAAAGAGTGTTTTTTTCCCGCTGGCAGTGTAATTGTATTGCCGTCGCGAAACATAAA
The DNA here is from genome assembly GCF_030347505.1 of Rhynchophorus ferrugineus. NCBI lineage: Eukaryota > Metazoa > Arthropoda > Insecta > Coleoptera > Curculionidae > Rhynchophorus > Rhynchophorus ferrugineus. The sequence goes on from NW_027472586.1 coordinate 988,538, forward strand.
GACTCCTTGGCCCCGTTCCATTCGAATTGTTAAATAAGCGACGACGACTTCGACGACGGGGATTTTTTTTAATGCTGTCCTATTCGGTCCGCGTTCTTTTTTTCTTAATTAAGCTAATGCCGTGCCGTGCCGCTTTGTCTTTAATGCCGTTCCGGGATGAGGGCGGATTTGCAGCGGATTGACAGCCGTCATAAAATTCGTTAAAACGGGGTAATATCGATGTAGCTTGAGAACCCTTGTAAAAGAAGATTTTGTTTAGATTTTTATATTCTCGACTCGAATAACTTGAACCACTGTACCGTGAAACATTTTTTAATTTAAATTCGATTTAAATTAGTCTCAACGGATATTTAGGTAACTTTAGTTTGGACCACTGTACGTTCGAATAACTTGAACCACTGTACAGTGGTCCATATGAATATAATTTTTAAACACTCCTTAAGTTTTGAATGATTTTAGTTTGGACCACTGTACTCTTGAATAACTTGAACCACTGTACTCTTGAATAACTTGAACCACTGTATAGTGGTCCACTTAGATATTTTTTAAATTTAATGTTTCTGAGGAATTTGTTAGGCTTTAAGTTAAGTAGAAATGTGGAATGTGATAAAATTAAAACACGTAGAATCAGTAAACCAGTGTACAGTGGTTCACTATACGATAATTTTGAAAGGACTATATTTTAATATCGCTTACTATATACAAATCTCGCTAAAACCCCCCTCTCTCCATGCATAAGAAATGAAATGCGCTCTACGAAAATATACCCACACTCAACTAAAAGACCTGACGAAGTATCCATTACTATTTACGGCCGAAATAGTTTTTTTTTCCTCTTCAATATTCCGAAGCAGTTCGTCAAAATTGCCATTTTTATATCTGAGCGCCGCGACGTGGTATCTCCCAACAAATTGCCCAGCGGTTATGAATGTTTGTGTAGCATGAACGTCTTTGTCTCTCTAATGCCGTTTATTTTCTTCGATTATTTTTATGGTTACGGTTTTTTCCCGACAGTCATTTTTCAAATAGCAACATAAAAGTAATAAGATATATCTCGAGAGTTTCGTTTCGTTTCTAAAATGAAAATTGTATCTATTATATACTATCCGAAATGTTTTTACAAGAAAAAAATAACTAGATAGTTTCATTTCTTTTGAACATTGAACCTGTTGTCAATATGAAATAGACGAATAGATAGAAATACAATTTGAAATAAAAATGAATAGAATTTAATAAATTCTCGATTTATTCATAAAATGGAATATGTATTATAAAAAAAACAGTTTGAATTGAGTAAAATGAAAACTTGAACCACTGTGTACGCGACATTGCTAAAAATGTTAAAGAATAATAAAACGAGCGGTGAATTTATCGCTAGAGGATGGAATCTTTGTTGTATTAGAGGAGCCCTTATACAAAATAAGTGGAGGTTATATCGCCCGACAATATTTCACGGAAAATCGAATGAAAATAATAATTAAGGAAAGTTTTAATTCAGCCAAAAACATCGGCGACCAAAGATCGAAAATAATTTAATGTCGAGTCGGGCGGTTGTGTATTTTTCCCGAACCAATTAAAGTTGGGGGATAAGACGGTCTTAATATTTCGCCCTTAACCTAACTTTCCACTTAAATTTACCACCGAAGGCGTCCGCAAGCCGATGGCTCCCTTTGTTTTGGTTTTCTTTAATGCGTTTTATCTCGCCGTGAGGCTCCGGTTTTACGGTCGTGAGCTTTAGAGCCCGTGTCCGTCACTATTTTATAGAACGGGCCAGGTTGCGGGCCAAAAGCCGGAACGGATATATGTAGGTGGAACTACGAGGAATTATCGTCAAAATTACGGCAACTGGACCACTGTGCGTTAATGACCCGCGACAATGGAGGTTTTTTCCCTCCCACTCCAAGTGTTTTACGATTTCGAAGGATTTGTTCTTTTGTGAACTGTCTTAGGAATTATTGTTTTACCAGGGATGCCTTTTATATTTCGGTATTGTGTTAAAATAGTAGAATGTGGGATAAAAATCCGCTACCGTTACTATTTTGATTGCTTATAACTTTGCTTAATGAAAATTTTGCTGTTCTTGTCTGTGGTTTCTGCTTCATCATAAGAAAGTTCCCAATGATCAATTTTATATAATAGTGTATATTGTATCCTTATACGAATGAGATTTAAAATGGACACGTTAATTCACTAAATTGGCTAAACGTGTCAACTTTTTTACACTACGGCAAATTTCCAACACGCTTATCAGTTTTTAACTCGTTAATTAGACGGTATTAAAACGTAAAGAGGGGAAAAATCCTAAAAAATTAATATCTAATCCCCACTCGTGACGATCCAGCCCCGGAATGGTGTGGGGGGCTCTCTTCTCCTAAACTCAATTAACTCGTCTCGCGACCGTTTTATTAAATATTCACGCTTGCATATCCTTTCATCCGGCTTATGAAAAAAAAGCCGTCACCGTCGTCTCCCCCTTCACCCCCGTGCCGGCCGCACTGTCCAGCCGGAATTAAAACGCCGTTAAAATACGGCGGTCCTTGTGGGAATACGGGTCCGGACCGGCGCCGGACCCCGGAAGAAGAAACGGCCCCCGGATCCAGGTGGTGCGTGTCGGAGATGGGAAATAGGTGATCCGAGAACAGCTGAATCTGACCCCCGGGTGTCGTAAGTAGTGCGGCGCGGGAGAGGAGATTTATCTGCGGACGTCGGAGACGACGACCAGAGTCCGGCATGGAGGACGTCCTAATGAAATATCGTATTCATGGGGCGAGAGCCCCGGGCACCTGGAGCCCGACGCCGAAACTTTTTCGACGTCGCCGGTCCGGTTTTTATCGTTGAATTTTGTATTAAATACGTAGGACACGTGCGTGATACGATGCGGCCCTTGTCACTTGTCTCCCGTATAAACATTGTAAATATCGGTATGAAACTTTTATAAAATTGTTTCAAAAATTTACATTTTTTTTGCCGCGATAAATATTTTTTGATGTTGTTGCCCCACTCATGGCATTGTTAATAAAACATTTGATAGTTGCAAGACATTCGAACCATTCAATAAGTAATTTCATAATTTCAATAATCTAATGAATACATGTTATATAGTCAATTCAAAGGGAATTATAAAACTCACCAACTTGATCAATACAGCATTTAGATTAAAACATGTCCCATGCATTTGGAAGATGGCGGAAATTATAATGAACCCAAAACCTGGAAAGTCACCAACGAAATAAAAGCCTATAGATCTATATCACTGCTGACAGTAATATATAAGGTTTTTGAAAAACTCCTGTTGAAAAGAATAAAACCGATCATAGAGACAAAAAACCTAATACGAACACACCAGTTTGGGTTTATTAACAAGCATTCAACAATTGACCAAGTCCACATAATAACAGATGTTATTGAAAAAGCCTACGAAAGTAATAAAGTATGCTCAGCTTTATTCTTAGATGTAGCACAAGCCTTCGACAAGGTTTGGCATGAAGGCCTTGTTCATAAACTACAGAAAATGTTACCAAAGCAACGCACCGAACTATTAAAATCGTACATTACAACCAGAATGTCAAACAAGAAGAAACTCACTTTGTAATAAAAGAAGCTAAAGCAGGCGTTACCACAAGTAAATGTACTGGGGTCAATGCTTTATCTACACTACACTTGTGATATATCACAAATGGAAAACAATACTACAATAACTACATTTGCTTATGAAGAAGCCTCACAAAAATTACAACACGCAAGTGACAATATAAATAATTGTACACAAGCTTGGAAAATAAAAAAACGAAAGTAAATCTGTGCATGTAAAGTTCATCTACAATCAGAACGTACAAGCACCTATAACATTAAATTTTTCAGAACAAAGTCCTGACAGGTATTGTGGGCCGACCCAAATAATATAGGACTGATTACCTACATCGGGACCTTCAGATACCCACAGTAAATCAAGAAATCAAGACAATTGCAAAGTGGCATGAGGAAAGGCTCCATTCTCATGAGAATATTGAAGTATTACAGCTTTTTGATACCACCAGAAAAGGACACAGACTCAAAAGAATCAACCCATCTGATCTTGTGTAGTATTATGTAGTGAGGTGCATATAATAAAAAATACAACAGTGACATGTATAAACATTATTTCAAAAGAGACTGAGATAGGGCCGATGGGTCCTCCTAGTTATCTACCTAGATATAAGTTATCATAAATATAAATTGCAGGTTAATCGGAAACGACTAGTAACAATGTAATCATTAAGTAATAAAAAAAGTCTATTCAAAATAATAGTAAACTATAGAAACTATATATAGTATATAACTATACAAATAATAGTATATATTACTTATTATATATATAGATAGATATTATATTACCGATTACTACTTATTACTGACTTATTGCTTATTATATATAACTTTCTACGTTAATATAAACAGGCCTGTAGAGTAAATTTCACTAATATAACTGAACGCAATGACAATATGTTATTTTAAAATATTACCATATGTAGGCAATGTTATTTTTATTATACAATATGTTACTGCAAATAAAGCACACTATAATTATTAAAGGTGTATTAATAAATTGGCCTTTAAAAAATACGAAAAAGCTAAATTTACTTTTTCCTAAATCCATTATATTTTGCAAGAGGATTGTTTCATTCAATGAATAGAGTTGGAGCAAAGAGGAAGAAATATAGTGTATTATGGAAAGGGTAATAATAATCATTAACTCTTTAGAGAATCAGAAGCTGCACTTACTTCTTCACAGCTTCGAAACTGTCAAAGTAGTGACGTACGTAAGATTTTTCCGAAAACCACCCCGTGGGAGGGGTTTCTCCCGCAACACCAATACCCTCTAATCGGCTGATCGAAGCCATAAAGTTGCGATGGGCAGTTTCGGTTCAGCACACCTGCAAACACCCTTAAACACGTCGCTAACTAGTTAGCCCCCTACGAGGCTGCTTTACTTTTACGACAGTTACCAACACTCATTAACCTGTTACAGCCAGCGAGCTCCAATTTCTTATCCGAAGCCTCCGACCTTCTCCACACGACCACCCCCCCACACCCACACCCCTACCACGCCACTCCACCCTCACACGTAAACGGATGGATATTAGACGAGGTAGACGCGTATCGAAATGGGTGACTTGAGTCCGCCCTGGGACAGATCTAATCAGACTGATAGGGCGGTCGGTCCGTGGAGCCGGGGGAGGGAGTGTGTGCCTGTTTCGATTTGTTTGTGGTTTATTTTAATTATTATTATTGTACGGGTGATCACGTAGGCCCTGAATGGTTATGTTGTGTCCCTTTGTTTGGCTGATAGAGTAAAGAAAAATAATATTCAGTGAGTCCGTGATTTAAACCCGCCCTTTTCAATATGAGGCTTATACCAAGCTAGTAGATAATAAATAATAGCTGCAGTAACACAATTAAATACTACCAAAGCGAGCTATACACATTTTATTAATTTTATTACACATTATACAATTTATTTTACCACCATTCGATTCAGCGTAAAATTCTTCATGATTCGTGTAATTTTCATTAAGTTAACATTAATTGTAAGCAAAGGACAGCAAAAACTTTGAGAGTGTCCAAAAATCGCAAATTTTCATGACTATATGAAAAGGCTGTCAACATTTTTCATCTCTCACATTAAGATACAACTTTCGAGATATATGTATTTTGAGGTCACGAAAATGAAAATCCACATTAAATTGTTTTGGAATTAATATTTTTGTAGATATCTGACAAACCGAAATTCACTTAATTCTTCAAAATTCACTTTTCATTGTATAAGTTAAAAAGTAAAGCTTGTACAAAATGTATTATATCAGTACTCAATTTACTGTAAAATTCTTTATAATTCGTGTAAATTTCATTAAGTTAACATTAATTGTAAGCAAAGGACAGCAAAAAATTTGAGAGTGTCCAAAAATCGCAAATTTTCATGACTATATGAAAAGGCTGTCAACATTTTTCATCTCTCACATTAAGATACAACTTTCGAGATATATGTATTTTGAGGTCACGAAAATGAAAATCCACATTAAATTGTTTTGGAATTAATATTTTTGTAGATATCTGACAAACCGAAATTCACTTAATTCTTCAAAATTCACTTTTCATTGTATAAGTTAAAAAGTAAAGCTTGTACAAAATGTATTATATCAGTACTCAATTTACTGTAAAATTCTTTATAATTCGTGTAAATTTCATTAAGTTAACATTAATTGTAAGCAAAGGACAGCAAAAAATTTGAGAGTGTCCAAAAATCGCAAATTTTCATGACTATATGAAAAGGCTGTCAACATTTTTCATCTCTCACATTAAGATACAACTTTCGAGATATATGTATTTTGAGGTCACGAAAATGAAAATCCATGTTAAATTGTTTTGGAATTAATATTTTTGTAGATATCTGACAAACCGAAATTCACTTAATTCTTCAAAATTCACTTTTCATTGTATAAGTTAAAAAGTAAAGCTTGTACAAAATGTATTATATCAGTACTCAATTTACTGTAAAATTCTTTATAATTCGTGTAAATTTCATTAAGTTAACATTAATTGTAAGCAAAGGACAGCAAAAAATTTGAGAGTGTCCAAAAATCGCAAATTTTCATGACTATATGAAAAGGCTGTCAACATTTTTCATCTCTCACATTAAGATACAACTTTCGAGATATATGTATTTTGAGGTCACGAAAATGAAAATCCATGTTAAATTGTTTTGGAATTAATATTTTTGTAGATATCTGACAAACCGAAATTCACTTAATTCTTCAAAATTCACTTTTCATTGTATAAGTTAAAAAGTAAAGCTTGTACAAAATGTATTATATCAGTACTCAATTTACTGTAAAATTCTTTATAATTCGTGTAAATTTCATTAAGTTAACATTAATTGTAAGCAAAGGACAGCAAAAAATTTGAGAGTGTCCAAAAATCGCAAATTTTCATGACTATATGGAAAGACTGTCAACATTTTTCATCTCTCACATTAAGATACAACTTTCGAGATATATGTATTTTGAGGTCAAGAAAATGAAAATCCATGTTAATATGTTTCGGAATTAATATTTTTGTAGATATCTGACAAACCGAAATTCACTTAATTCTTCAAAATTAACTTTTCATTGTATAAGTTAAAAAGTAAAGCTTGTACAAAATGTATTATATCAGCACTTAATTTACTGTAAAATTCTTTATAATTCGTATAATTTTCATTAACTCAGAGATAACAGCGAATGACTTGAAAATTATACATTTTAACGACTTATCGACATTTTTAAAATCTTTTAAATATAGACAAAATTATCAATGGATATGTATTTTGACATCAAAAATACGAAAACCAATATTACTTGACATAAGAAGTTTATTCCTGATATGAGAGTAATTTGATTCGTACATTTGGTGTAAATGAAAATACTGATTATTCAAAATCTACGTTTATCTAGATTCTGATGTTCTTATCTATGAGTATATTGTCTGGACAAAACTTCAAATAAATATCAAGTTTAAAAACTATAAAAAGTATGAAAATGACATAGTGCATATTTATGAATATATAAAACATATATTCAGTTTTTTTAGTAGTTCAATCAAAGTATAATTCAATATTTTTTTTAGCAATATAGGAATTGTATACTTTATAAATCAGTAGATATTTTTTTAAACAGAATACATGCAATATATATTTTGCATAAGTAACAAACCAACAGAATAAATTCGACACATTCTTCTAATATATTATGTTTAGTTAAAAATAATATTTTTTTGAAGTCAATATTATGATAACAATGAACAGTGACAATGATACAGTGGGACGATCATCTATAAAATAAAATAATCTCGAAAATATTAATTTAAAAACCATCTGGTTCTGCGCGATATCGGTATCAGAATATCGTTTATGTACATATCTACTCAATACAATTAATTTCGTATAAGGTACTTTTTATCCGGGCTGTCAAAATAAGCCCTTAGCGAGACAAGTTGCTGTCCATTTGTCTTCTGGCGGCGCAGCGACCGAAACGGTCCGTTCCACGAGTCATCCCGGCGAATAAATGGTAGAACAATTTTTGCGCTTACGACGTCGGATTATCTCACCTCATTACTCCAGCTTCGGGCTGATGCCGGTGGTGGATTGTCCTTGAATTATTGTCTTCTTATGTGACGGTCCTCGTCTGTTACATGACACATTTACATCTCATATATCATGCCATTAAAAGCAAATCTGTTGAAGATATTACGCGAAAAACAAGTCTGGTAATTTTTTTCCAATATTACTTTTTTATTTGTCCCGAAATATCCAGTGGGACAATTAAAATTGGTAGGTTGTTTTTTCTCTCGTTATTTAGATAAACCAGTACAAAGTAAATACTGTTAATCGAAATCATTTTATATATATATATATATATATATATATATATATAAATATATATATATATATATATATATATATATATATATATATATATATATATATATATATAAATATATATATATATATATATATATATATATATATATATATATATATATATATATACTATGATACTATATACATACTCATGATATTGATCTATCTATTGATATATCTCTATATATTGATCCCAAAGTAATTTAACCTGGATTTTTATTTTCGTCGCCCTAAAATACGTACATTTCGAAAGTTTTGTCTTAATCTGACAGATGAAATTTTTTTCCCTTTTTCTATATATATAGTCATGAAAATTTGCGATTTTTGGCCATTTTCATTTTTTTTGCTGCCATTTCCATACGAATAATGAAAGGTTCGTGAAGATTACATCAATTATAAAGAATTTTATGCTGAATCGAATGATGTTATAATAAATTTTGTAGAGCCTTCAGTTTTTAAGTTACGTAATGAAAAATGTATTTTCATAAAATTAGGGTATTTCGGTTTATGTCACGTATCTTTAAAAATATCGATCCCAAAGCAATTTATCCTAGATTTTCATTTTCGTCGCGCTAAAATACATATATTTCGAGAGTTTTGTCTTAATCTGAGAGATGAAATTTTTTTTCACTTTTTCTATATATATAGTCATGAAAATTTGCGATTTTTGGCCATTTTCAATTTTTTTGCTGCCATTTCCATACCAATAATGAAAGGTTCGTGAAGATTACATCAATTATAAAGAATTTTACGCTGAATCGAATGATGTTATAATAAATTTTGTAGAGCCTTCAGTTTTTAAGTTACGTAATGAAAAATGTATTTTCATAAAATTAGGGTATTTCGGTTTATGTCACGTATCTTTAAAAATATCGATCCCAAAGCAATTTATCCTAGATTTTCATTTTCGTCGCGCTAAAATACATATATTTCGAGAGTTTTGTCTTAATCTGAGAGATGAAATTTTTTTTCACTTTTTCTATATATATAGTCATGAAAATTTGCGATTTTTGGCCATTTTCAATTTTTTTGCTGCCATTTCCATACGAATAATGAAAGGTTCGTGAAGATTACATCAATTATAAAGAATTTTACGCTGAATCGAATGATGTTATAATAAATTTTGTAGAGCCTTCAGTTTTTAAGTTACGTAATGAAAAATGTATTTTCATAAAATTAGGGTATTTCGGTTTATGTCACGTATCTTTAAAAATATCGATCCCAAAGCAATTTATCCTAGATTTTCATTTTCGTCGCGCTAAAATACATATATTTCGAGAGTTTTGTCTTAATCTGAGAGATGAAATTTTTTTTCACTTTTTCTATATATATAGTCATGAAAATTTGCGATTTTTGGCCATTTTCAATTTTTTTGCTGCCGTTTCCATATAAATAATCAAAGGTTTGTGAAAATTACATAAATTATAAAGAATTTTACGCTGAATCGAATGATGTTATAATAAATTTTGTAGAGCCTTCAGTTTTTAAGTTACGTAATGAAAAATGTATTTTCATAAAATTAGGGTATTTCGGTTTATGTCACGTATCTTTAAAAATATCGATCCCAAAGCAATTTATCCTAGATTTTCATTTTCGTCGCGCTAAAATACATATATTTCGAGAGTTTTGTCTTCATCTGAGAGATGAAATTTTTTTTCACTTTTTCTATATATATAGTCATGAAAATTTGCGATTTTTGGCCATTTTCAATTTTTTTGCTGCCATTTCCATACGAATAATGAAAGGTTCGTGAAGATTACATCAATTATAAAGAATTTTACGCTGAATCGAATGATGTTATAATAAATTTTGTAGAGCCTTCAGTTTTTAAGTTACGTAATGAAAAATGTATTTTCATAAAATTAGGGTATTTCGGTTTATGTCACGTATCTTTAAAAATATCGATCCCAAAGCAATTTAACCTAGATTTTCATTTTCGTCGCGCTAAAATACATATATTTCGAGAGTTTTGTCTTAATCTGAGAGATGAAATTTTTTTTCACTTTTTCTATATATATAGTCATGAAAATTTGCGATTTTTGGCCATTTTCAATTTTTTTGCTGCCATTTCCATACGAATAATGAAAGGTTCGTGAAGATTACATCAATTATAAAGAATTTTACGCTGAATCGAATGATGTTATAATAAATTTTGTAGAGCCTTCAGTTTTTAAGTTACGTAATGAAAAATGTATTTTCATAAAATTAGGGTATTTCGGTTTATGTCACGTATCTTTAAAAATATCGATCCCAAAGCAATTTATCCTAGATTTTCATTTTCGTCGCGCTAAAATACATATATTTCGAGAGTTTTGTCTTAATCTGAGAGATGAAATTTTTTTTCACTTTTTCTATATATATAGTCATGAAAATTTGCGATTTTTGGCCATTTTCAATTTTTTTGCTGCCGTTTCCATATAAATAATCTAAGGTTTGTGAAAATTACATAAATTATAAAGAATTTTACGCTGAATCGAATGATGTTATAATAAATTTTGTAGAGCCTTCAGTTTTTAAGTTACGTAATGAAAAATGTATTTTCATAAAATTAGGGTATTTCGGTTTATGTCACGTATCTTTAAAAATATCGATCCCAAAGCAATTTATCCTAGATTTTCATTTTCGTCGCGCTAAAATACATATATTTCGAGAGTTTTGTCTTAATCTGAGAGATGAAATTTTTTTTCACTTTTTCTATATATATAGTCATGAAAATTTGCGATTTTTGGCCATTTTCAATTTTTTTGCTGCCATTTCCATATAAATAATCAAAGGTTTGTGAAAATTACATGAATTATAAAGAATTTTACGCTGAATCGAATGATGTTATAATAAATTTTGTAGAGCCTTCAGTTTTTAAGTTACGTAATGAAAAATGTATTTTCATAAAATTAGGGTATTTCGGTTTATGTCACGTATCTTTAAAAATATCGATCCCAAAGCAATTTATCCTAGATTTTCATTTTCGTCGCGCTAAAATACATACATTTCGAGAGTTTTGTCTTAATCTGAGAGATGAAATTTTTTTTCACATTTTCTATATATATAGTCATGAAAATTTGCGATTTTTGGCCATTTTCAATTTTTTTGCTGCCATTTCCATATAAATAATCAAAGGTTTGTGAAAATTACATGAATTATAAAGAATTTTACGCTGAATCGAATGATGTTATAATAAACTTTGTACAGCCTTCAGTTTTTAAGTTACGTAATGAAAAATGTATTTTCATAAAATTACGCTATTTCGGTTTATGTCACGTATCTTTAAAAATATCGATCCCAAAGCAATTTAACCTAGATTTTCATTTTCGTCGCGCTAAAATACATATATTTCGAGAGTTTTGTCTTAATCTGAGAGATGAAATTTTTTTTCACTTTTTCTATATATATAGTCATGAAAATTTGCGATTTTTGGCCATTTTCAATTTTTTTGCTGCCGTTTCCATATAAATAATCTAAGGTTTGTGAAAATTACATAAATTATAAAGAATTTTACGCTGAATCGAATGATGTTATAATAAATTTTGTAGAGCCTTCAGTTTTTAAGTTACGTAATGAAAAATGTATTTTCATAAAATTAGGGTATTTCGGTTTATGTCACGTATCTTTAAAAATATCGATCCCAAAGCAATTTATCCTAGATTTTCATTTTCGTCGCGCTAAAATACATATATTTCGAGAGTTTTGTCTTAATCTGAGAGATGAAATTTTTTTTCACTTTTTCTATATATATAGTCATGAAAATTTGCGATTTTTGGCCATTTTCAATTTTTTTGCTGCCGTTTCCATATAAATAATCAAAGGTTTGTGAAAATTACATAAATTATAAAGAATTTTACGCTGAATCGAATGATGTTATAATAAATTTTGTAGAGCCTTCAGTTTTTAAGTTACGTAATGAAAAATGTATTTTCATAAAATTAGGGTATTTCGGTTTATGTCACGTATCTTTAAAAATATCGATCCCAAAACAATTTATCCTAGATTTTCATTTTCGTCGCGCTAAAATACATATATTTCGAGAGTTTTGTCTTAATCTGAGAGATGAAATTTTTTTTCACTTTTTCTATATATATAGTCATGAAAATTTGCGATTTTTGGCCATTTTCAATTTTTTTGCTGCCATTTCCATACGAATAATGAAAGGTTCGTGAAGATTACATCAATTATAAAGAATTTTACGCTGAATCGAATGATGTTATAATAAATTTTGTAGAGCCTTCAGTTTTTAACTTACGTAATGAAAAATGTATTTTCATAAAATTAGGGTATTTCGGTTTATGTCACGTATCTTTAAAAATATCGATCCCAAAGCAATTTATCCTAGATTTTCATTTTCGTCGCGCTAAAATACATATATTTCGAGAGTTTTGTCTTAATCTGAGAGATGAAATTTTTTTTCACTTTTTCTATATATATAGTCATGAAAATTTGCGATTTTTGGCCATTTTCAATTTTTTTGCTGCCGTTTCCATATAAATAATCAAAGGTTTGTGAAAATTACATAAATTATAAAGAATTTTACGCTGAATCGAATGATGTTATAATAAACTTTGTACAGCCTTCAGTTTTTAAGTTATGTAATGAAAAATGTATTTTCATAAAATTACGCTATTTCGGTTTATGTCACGTATCTTTAAAAATATCGATCCCAAAGCAATTTATCCTAGATTTTCATTTTCGTCGCGCTAAAATACATATATTTCGAGAGTTTTGTCTTAATCTGAGAGATGAAATTTTTTTTCACTTTTTCTATATATATAGTCATGAAAATTTGCGATTTTTGGCCATTTTCAATTTTTTTGCTGCCGTTTCCATATAAATAATCTAAGGTTTGTGAAAATTACATAAATTATAAAGAATTTTACGCTGAATCGAATGATGTTATAATAAATTTTGTAGAGCCTTCAGTTTTTAAGTTACGTAATGAAAAATGTATTTTCATAAAATTAGGGTATTTCGGTTTATGTCACGTATCTTTAAAAATATCGATCCCAAAGCAATTTATCCTAGATTTTCATTTTCGTCGCGCTAAAATACATATATTTCGAGAGTTTTGTCTTAATCTGAGAGATGAAATTTTTTTTCACTTTTTCTATATATATAGTCATGAAAATTTGCGATTTTTGGCCATTTTCAATTTTTTTGCTGCCGTTTCCATATAAATAATCAAAGGTTTGTGAAAATTACATAAATTATAAAGAATTTTACGCTGAATCGAATGATGTTATAATAAATTTTGTAGAGCCTTCAGTTTTTAAGTTACGTAATGAAAAATGTATTTTCATAAAATTAGGGTATTTCGGTTTATGTCACGTATCTTTAAAAATATCGATCCCAAAGCAATTTATCCTAGATTTTCATTTTCGTCGCGCTAAAATACATATATTTCGAGAGTTTTGTCTTAATCTGAGAGATGAAATTTTTTTTCACTTTTTCTATATATATAGTCATGAAAATTTGCGATTTTTGGCCATTTTCAATTTTTTTGCTGCCATTTCCATACGAATAATGAAAGGTTCGTGAAGATTACATCAATTATAAAGAATTTTACGCTGAATCGAATGATGTTATAATAAATTTTGTAGAGCCTTCAGTTTTTAACTTACGTAATGAAAAATGTATTTTCATAAAATTAGGGTATTTCGGTTTATGTCACGTATCTTTAAAAATATCGATCCCAAAGCAATTTATCCTAGATTTTCATTTTCGTCGCGCTAAAATACATATATTTCGAGAGTTTTGTCTTAATCTGAGAGATGAAATTTTTTTTCACTTTTTCTATATATATAGTCATGAAAATTTGCGATTTTTGGCCATTTTCAATTTTTTTGCTGCCGTTTCCATATAAATAATCAAAGGTTTGTGAAAATTACATAAATTATAAAGAATTTTACGCTGAATCGAATGATGTTATAATAAACTTTGTACAGCCTTCAGTTTTTAAGTTATGTAATGAAAAATGTATTTTCATAAAATTACGCTATTTCGGTTTATGTCACGTATCTTTAAAAATATTGATCCCAAAACAATTTAACCTGGATTTTGATTTTCTTCGCCCTAAAATACATATATTTCGATAGTTTTATCTTAATCTGAGAGATGAACGATTTTGTCACTTTTTCTATATATATTCATAGTCAATTTAGTAATGAAAAATAGTTTTTGCAACTTTTAAGGTTTTTGATGTCAGTTATTCTGAAATTTTCTTGTTTTAATGATAATTACAGCGACTACTAAACATTTTACATTGAATCAAATGGTATTATTCTGATAGTTTCAACATATTATCAGACATATTAAGGATATATAGGCCAAGATCACACGAATAAAATCTAAAACAGTGGAAGTATAGTAAAATAGGAATGAACAATTGGTTTTTATGAAAAGTCATTGAAAATAAGTGATCTTTGAAATTACAGGAACTTGAATTATTAAGAAACACCCGAAAATCGCAAAAAGACCTGACAAACAGACTAAAACAAGAGGAGACATCAGAAGCCCATTATACACAACAGTAATGTCACGCCCTGAGTCGAAGATAAGCGATAATTTGTGCAACGTTGCCCTCCTCGATATCGTAAACTCTAATCGAGCGAACGGACATTCGGGAAAAAAAGGCGGCGTGGGGCCGGGGCCGAAGAACCGAAAGTAATTAACAATTTTCGGGAATATAATCCAAGTTTTTGATTAAATTTTTCAGCGGCAAGCGAAAATATGTCGGATTCTCGAACCGAACCGAACAAGGCGAATTCCGATTTCGTATAATTGAGTTAATTAGCCTCTAGCCAGAACGATGTGGGGGCTGGGAGATGTGGGGGAGAAAGGGGGTAGGCGGGGGAGACGGCGGCGGCGGCTGCTGTGGCGGCGAAGACGTCGTCGGTGGCGGCCGAGGATATGCCGTCGTTCGAATTAAGGCTCCGCGACCGGGACAGGGACCGGGACGGCTGTTGTTGACGTTTTTAATTTCGGGAACGACGACTCGCATGATTCCGTCCAGATAATTAGGACGGATCTACCTCCTGGGCTGAAAAAGAACGCCGTATCGTTCTCCCTTGTCGACGAGGGATGCAGCGATCTCTCCTAACTTGTAGAACAAGCGCAAAAATGATTATCCATTACGTACATATCATTTTGTTGCTCTATTTTCAAAAACCAGTACAACCTATTTTATTAAAAGTATTGTCCATCGATAGCCACTACTTTTTCCCATCTGTCTGTCAATTTACGGATTCAATCTCGTAAGAACGACGTATCTTTTGAGGCTATTCACGAATAGAGGTATTTTTTGGTTTCTGCATGACAAATGAAGCGCTGCTCAGACAGGTTACGACTTATATGTCAGAAGAAGTAGTAATCATAAAGAGCAAGGTCTGGAGAATACGGCGGGTGGAGTAGCACCTCCCATTTTAATGTGTCCAACTGAAGCACCATTGAAGTTGATAATATGGGGATGAGGAGGAGTGATATATGGGAAGAAATTCACAATGATCTATATCAGAATCAATAAATAAGATAACTTTCTATATAAACAAGACTAATAGGTGCAAGAAGTAAAAAAGCCTCTTGTATGTGTGTGAGTAAAGGATTTAGATTCAACAATTTTAAAAATTCCAATAATTCGCAGGTGCGGATACTTTAATCAACTTCAATATGCCTTTAGTAGCCTTATAGCGATTAGCAACTTTCATTCACATTCAATCCACCTCAGGTGAACTTACAAGATGCGCTGCAATACGTTTGTCTGCGGAACGATTGCCAATTCAACGTCAATCTTTTCTTTATAAATAATTTCTCCTCTCCTCCCAAAAGAGTCAATTTCAAACGAATGTCAATTATTTGGATTATTGAAAACAATAATTTTATTATTCGGAACATTTTGTAAATTGCAGTTGTTGATCTAATTATTCAGATGATTAATTTTTTTTTGTGTGTTTTGACATTTTAAACATGTTCAAGTATCACATGATAGTGAAAGTTACAAAAATTATAAAGAATTTTACGTTGAATCAAATGGTAGTTTAGTATTTTTTCTACAATCTTAATTTTTCAGTTTCTAAGTTTTTCACACAGTGTATTTTCAATAAACGGTACGAACGATGCTACCGACCTAATTTTAATGTTAGCGATAACGTCGACGAATGTTTATTGTTAAAAACAGTAATTTTGTTCTTTGGAACATTATGTAAATTACAGACGTCGATGATGTTTACTTTTTTGATTACCAAAAACAAGAATTTTATTATTCGGAACATTTTGTAAATTGCAATTGTTGGTCTAATTATTCAGATGACTAGTTTTTTTTATGTGTTTTGACATTTTAAACATGTTCAAGTAATCATATAATAGTGAAAATTACAAAAATTATAAAGAATTTTACGTTGAATCAAATGGTAGTTTAGTATTTTTTCTACAATCTTAATTTTTCAGTTTCTAAGTTTTTCACACAGTGTATTTTCAATAAACAGTACGAACGATGCTACCGACCTAATTTTAATGTTAGCGATAACGTCGACGAATGTTTATTGTTAAAAACAGTAATTTTGTTCTTTGGAACATTATGTAAATTACAGACGTCGATGATGTTTACTTTTTTGATTACCAAAAACAAGAATTTTATTATTCGGAACATTTTGTAAATTGCAGTTGTTGATCTAATTATTTAGATGACTAATTTTTTTTATGTGTTTTGACATTTTAAACATGTTCAAGTAATCATATGATAGTGAAAATTACAAAAGTTATAAAGAATTTTACGTTGAATCAAATGGTAGTTTAGTATTTTTTCTACAATCTTAATTTTTCAGTTTCTAAGTTCTTCACACAGTGTATTTTCAATAAACAGTACGAACGATGCTACTGAGCTAATTTTAATGTTACCGATAACGTCGATGATGTTTATTGTTAAAAACAATAATTTTGTTCTTTGGAACATTATGTAAATTACAGACGTCGATGATGTTTACTTTTTTGATTACCAAAAACAATAATTTTATTATTCGGAACATTATGTAAATTACAGTAAGAGAAAGGTTCATTACTTGTTCTCTATTGATTAAATATGTCTAATTCCTGCTAATGTGCGTCGATAATGACTAGCCATGTGCCTGTACGATCTATCCGCCGACCTCACGTAACCTCCTCACCCGGTTCGCTTCTCCTCTCCCCCCCTCCCGCCCGAAACCCACACTCCGAAACAAATTACCGAGTCCTTACAATGCACCTGAACTCCAACGGGCTCCCGTCGAGTAATAACAAACCGAACGGAGCAGTATTTGTTCTGGCAGCAGGAAACGGCGCGTTCGGTTGCGGACCGAGGCTGCCCCTTTCCTCGGATCCGAGGTATGTGTATAAGAAAAGATGTGGGGGTGTGCGGCGGCGGCGGCAACGGGCCCTTTATGGGCCTTATTCCTGCGGTTTCTCGCAGGAATAGGGTCCTGCCGACAATCTCGGCCAAAACAATTAAGACATTGTAATAAGGAATGGCCGCTGGGGCATTGTCTAAAGTCAACAAAAATTTAATTCAAACAGGAGGCCGGGTCTAGACAAGAAAAGTGAAATTTAGTACCCGAAGGGGTCGCCGGGGCGTCGGGGGACGGGGAGAAGGCCGGGGCGGCGCTGAGGAGGGGAGAGACGGCGTCAACGCTGATTCATTAACGCACGGGTCTTGGTGAGCTGGTGTTGTATGGCACGTTGTTTTCATTTTCCTTCTATTAAATGTTAAATGCTAAATATAACATGTATCTAAATAACATCTAAATGATACTACTAGAAATACAATCTGATGAAACTTATTCAATGAGTAATTTTATGCAGTCCAAAATTACTGAAAAATGTAAAGATTATAAGTTAGTCTTGACACACAAGTTTTTTCATAACCAGGATAATGATACCACAGAGCATTTGCTCAAGTTTAGCTCAAAGTATCCTTCAATACTTTGTTCTCAAACTGTTGAATTATGTCCAGTTCAATTCTTAGTAGAACTGTCTGTCCATATGGGCTTAAGGATATGCTTATAAAGCAATAATTTATTGTATATTTACACGGCAAATTTCGTCGAAATGCCCAATATATTATTTTAAATTTAATAGTTTTTCCTTCTACTCCTTTACGTGATATTTCCAAAGCAGCTTTGTCCAAATCTTAAATATATATTTTCTAGCATATAGGATAATACTTTATTTTGATAGGGATGAGTTGATTTCTCTTATTTTAAAATTGACTTGACAAAAACTATATGTTTCTTTCATATCTATCTGAGAGGTAAAATATATTACTACTTTTTCCATATATATATACATATATATATATATATATAATCACAAACTTATTGAAAGTTACAAAGATTATATAGAATTTTTTTTATATCTCGGTCGAGAGTACGTACTTTCGTCCCTAATAACAGGGAAGAAAGTCAATCATCAATGTTTTGAATGTTGTTAATAACGTACTTTCGACCGGCTATGAAAAAAGTCGTATGCACCACATGGGCCAGAAGTTGAAAACTCGGTCCTGCTCGTCATCATTCTCGAGGCGAAGTCGAAATTCAACTTTCGGCCCTTGTGGTGTAATATACTATTTAGAATCTAGTGATTATATAAGAATAATTAAACAACTTTTAATTTTAAAGTTATGCAATCAAAATTGTATATTGAAAAAATTAATGGATGTCACATATTTTAATAATCATAAATTCTAAACCAATTTAGCATTGATCCTTATTTCTTTGGCCCCAAAATACATATTTTCTGGGAGTTTCATTTTCATCTTACTATCATTCAGTTAAACCACCATTTAAAGGACTATTTCCATCAAGACTGTAATGTTATAGCAATAATGTAACCTAAAACGCATAAAACAAGACGTAGAAAACAACGATGCATAAAAAATGAACGACAACACCGGATTATTCCGGACCTCCAACACCAGATCCTTAAATCAGCCGCAGCGCAACGGTTCATCGACGACGCGAGAGAGGAGGCTTCAGCCCCCGTCCGCCCCCTTGGACTTGACGTTTTAATGTTCGCCTTCGCGGAACGTTTTCATTCTGTTCCGCCATGATTGTTAATTAATTAATAAGTTAAAAGTTGGCGGCGAGAGAGGGCCCGACGTTCTTTACGTTTGGGTCGTTGCAGTTCGCCGGAGCTTATTAAGAGCAACGAGCCGCTCGGTCTCGCAAATATGTCCGACCGTCCACTTTATGAATCCGAAGCAGGGAGGGGCGGGGGGTTGGGTGGTTACGCCGTTACCGAACTCGGGGAAAAGAGTCAGCGCGGGAGGGGTGCCGCAGATTGAGCGGTGCCTGCGAAGTAATTACTGCAAGACGCAACTTTAAAACACCACATACCATCCAGAGTTTTGATACAAAACATAACGTATAACCAAACTGTTCTGTGTCATATTCTATATTATCCCATACAGTAACAGTGTTAAGTACCTTCGAATGAATATTGACGCAATATTTTATTGGAAAGAATATATTTTAAAAAATTAACTCTATTTAATATTAAGAAATATTCGCTATTTGGAGGAAAATCTAAAGCTTCCATTCATAATAAGTTGCTGCTGTACAAGTAGATACTAAAGCCTATTATGGAGATGCCCTGCGAGAAAAAATATCAACATAAAACAAGTATTTCAGAATAAAATATTGAGATTTATTGTAGATGCAGCGAAATACTAAAGGAAAATCTAAACCTTAGGATTCCAACTGCCAAAGAATAAATTAAAAGGTTTGCAACAAAGACTCCCATGTTAACACCAAAGTACTGCAACTCTTAACTAGGACGCAGGCTCAAGCGAATCAAACCATTGGATCTTGTATAGTTGTGTACCGAAATGTACTACATGTTAAAAACACTCAGAGATGCCACTGATTTTTATTCTAGTTTATTAGAGACTAAATAAAGGTCAATGGATCTTCGTAGATAAGTATTTATCTGCCACATGAGAAATTTACTGTTAGGGAAGTAAAACAAACAATGCTTAAAGAAATTAATGCTAAAAAGCTCCTGGTTTTGAATGAATTACTGGAAGAATTTTAAAAGAGCTCTCAGGAAAGTGCATAAAATTAATAACATTCATATTTAATGCTATGCTAAGACTTTCTAGCACTTGGAAAGTGGCTCAAATCATTATGATTCTTAAACTTGGGAAAAAATCAGAAGACGTCTCCTCTTATCGTTCTATAGGCAATTCTGTTCCTGTGATCTCCAAACTTTTCAAAAAACTATAACTTAAGAGACTCAAAATAATCGCAGAGGAGAAAAATATTATTCCAGATCAACAATTTGGTTTCCGTAATAAACACGGAACAACAGAACAAATACATAGACTAGTCAACCAAATTAACATAAGCTTTAAACAGTAAAAAATATTACTCCGCTGCATTTCTCGATATTTCTCAGGCCTTCGACAAGATGTGGCACACTGGTCTGAATGTTAAATTGAAAAAACTACCCATAGTGCCCCTACCAACGTCAAGAAACACTACTGTTGCAACATCACACGAGGATCCAATATCAGCTACAAGGAACCTCCAGCTCCATTTTAACAAAGCCGAATTGTGGTTGAAAACGTGGCGTATTAAAGCAAATGAGACAAAATCTGCCCGTATGACATTCACCGTTTGTAGAAGAACATGTCCCTCAGTAAGATTTGATAATCATGAACTTCAGCAAACAGACAACGTTAAATATCTGGGAATGCATTTTGATCGACGTTTGACATGGAAAAAACATAGTGACAAAAAGCAAACGGCTTGGGCTTAAACTAAACCAAATGTATTGGCTGATGTATCATCACCAAATGTATCATTAAATAACAAGGTTTTACTGTATAATTCAATACTTAGGCCCATTTGGACCTATAGTATTGACCTGTGGTACTACGGAAATCTAACATAGATATCCTCCAGAGGTTCCAAAATAAACTGTTGCGATTCATCGTCGATGCTCCATATTACATTTCAAACAAACTGATTCAGCGCGATATCGTCTTATAACCCACAACGAGTGTGATTCGAAGTATTAGTTCGAAGTATTCTGAAAGACTATTAGTGCAACCAAATGCACTCGCCAAACAGTTAAATGTGCGCGATGACAGTGAAGTGCGTAGGCTCAAAGGCAAACTACCATACGAACTGATTAATAGACACATAGAGTAAGATTTAACAATCTCTAGAATAAGTTAGAATAGTCTTTAGATTAAGTTAGGATATACTTTAAAATAAGTTAGAATAGTATGTAGAATAAGTATAGATTATATGTACAGCAGATCACTTACTGAAGTGATCTTCTACATGTCAGGATGTATCACTACATAGTATAAAACAAAGTCGCCTTTTCTTTCCCTATATCCCTATGTGCGCTTAAATCTTTAAAACTACGCAACGGATTTTGATGCGGTTTTTTTCAATAGATAGAGTGATTCAAGAGGAAGGTTTATATGTATAATACATGCATAATATACTAAGGCAACATTGCTAATTTTAGAGGTTTCTAACGTGATGTCGTAAATTAACCTATTTTTTTAGGCTTATTTAGCAATTAGCAAAAACGCTGCCTAACCCTACGAGTTAGATCAAATTAATGTACTACACTATTGTACACCATAAAAAGGTCTACAAAAAAGTCCGCGATGGTATATGTTTATCTTTTAGGGATAACCCACATTAACCATTTTTATTGTTTACTTTTTACGTGAGAAAATGGCTTATTTACGAAGCCATTTTAAGCAATACGGCATTAATCCTTATCGAATTAAGTACCTTAAATACAGTGTGCAATTAATATAGATCAATATGGTTCCTTACAGCATGTAAATTAAACAAATATTTTCGGAGATATTACAAATTTAAAATTTGCGTTTAAAAATGTGTAATGTAATAAAAATTGTATGAATTTAGATATTCCAAAGATAGCAGGAAATCTTCATAGTAAGTATAGGGGAAGAGGAATTGTTTTACTCCAAATTTAATGCGTGCAGGCCAAGGGCAGTAATGAATGAACCAAAAATACTGGATCGATTTTAATCATGTTTTCATTGAGTGACATAGGCATATATATTTTATGCCCGTGCAAAGTCGGAGCGGGCCGCTATGTTTTTATATACAACGTTCATATTTTTTCTGTAGTGTATTTAATTTAGTATCAGCATTGCACCTGTGCGAAGCCGGGGCGGGTCGCTAGTATTATATAACGGAAATCATATAATAATATTTATTGTCCACGGGCACATTGTTGAAGCATTTAATTTTAAGTCAATATAGAAAAAAATTGTATATAAGCCGGTAACTACTAGCAACAAAAATAATATTTAAGTTTTCAACGTGATTCTCATCAACTTGCGGTAATATAAACACACGGAGGTTGTTTCTTTTCAAAATGTGCCTAATTGCGAGTTGAAACGGAGCAGACGGCTCGCTACTCCTATCCAAACACACACACTCACACAGAAACACCATTCACTGGTATAATCGCTGCGAAAGTTCTTCCCCGGGGTTCGGGCCCAGGCAAACCCAACAACCCGCCAAGCAATTAGTAGTTCTTTGCACGTAAATCGCAATTTGTTGCTGAGTTGTCGGACGGTGGCCTGTAGGCGTCCTCCAGATCAAAACTCAACATATTGTTTGATTATTAAATATAAATTCCCGGCGCCCGTCAAGTTTTCAAATTGTCAGCTGTTTCGAACAGCGGCGCGGCAGCCCGGAGGGCCACCCTACCAGCAACGGGAGCAACCCCCTCCCCCCTCCGCGCCCTACGTCCCCCGGAACTCTAATTAATCCCGCTGACCGGGACGTGATGGCCCAAGGAAACTTCGGACGGGGCGTATCGATACGTAAACTATTTTGCAGGTTAATCCGTTAATTTGTTTTAAAACGGGCATGTCCGAAACACAAATTAAAACAATGGGAGACGTGATTCGGAAACTGGTCGGCCCTTCCAGTCGCGACAGCTTGGTCTGGAGAGTTTACGGCCGAGGGAGGCCGTGAGGGATCGCCGCGCTTGTCTAGAAAACGGTCAACCTCTGGTTTTTTATGTCAAGATTATTCGAAAATAAGTTAAAGCTCGTGCGATAATATCGAGTGTTGATAAAATATTCTTTTATGGGCTAAAATAGCTTTTATATGCCAAAATATTGGACCTCAGGATGGACTACTCCCTCTTGGAAAGAGCAAATTAACATGGACATATCTGGAGCCATTAAGCTGTATTTTCCAACCTTTAGCCCAATGTATATATTGTTGACCGCGACTTGTACTTGCTCTACAGTATCAGCAGACAGAGATACATCTTTTACCATGATAACTATGTTGTCGCCAAATCTTCGAAGTACTATTTCTTTTGTTGCCGGGATATCAGCAGTACAGAGCAGATACAGGGGTGATCCCAAGACACTACCCTGTGGTACTCCAGTCGAAATAGGTTTAAGTGTTGCGAATCTAGATAATTTACAGCGGAGGGAGGCAATAAGGGATCGCCACACTTGTCTAGAAAACAGTCAACATCCAGTTTTTTATGTCAAGATTATTCGAAAATAAGTTAAAGCACGTGCGATAATATCCAGTGTTGATTAAATATTCTTTTATGGGCTAAAATAGCTTTTATATGCTAAAATATTGGACCTCAGGATGGACTACTCCCTCTTGGAAAGAGCAAATTAAAATGGACATATCTGGAGCTATTAAGCTGTATTTTCCAACCTCTAGCCCAATGTATATATTGTTGACCGCGACTTGTACTTGCTCTACAGTCTCAGCAGACAGAGATACATCTTTTGCCCTGATAACTGTGTTGTCGCCAAATCTTCCAAGTACTGTTTCTTTTGTTGCCGGGATATCAGCAGTACAGAGCAGATACAGGGGTGATCCCAAGACACTACCCTGTGGTACTCCAGTCGAAATACGTTTAAGTGTTGCGAATCTAGATAATTTACAGCAGATGGAGGCAATAAGGGATCGCCACACTTGTCTTGAAAACAGTCAACATCCAGTTTTTTATGTCAAGATTATTCGAAAATAAGTTAAAGCACGTGCGATAATATCCAGTGTTGATAAAATATTCTTTTATGGGCTAAAATAGCTTTTATATGCTAAAATATTGGACCTCAGGATGGACTACTCCCTCTTGGAAAGAGCACATCGAAGGATTACGTCTAAAACAACTAAGGATCTTAACATAATTAACTACTTATCCTGTAGAAAACTGGGCATCGATCAACCTTTGTTATTAAGGTTAACCTATGAATCTATAATCAGATCCAAACTAGATTATAGCTCCTCCTTATATAATTCAGCATCCACGACTTATTTAAAATCTAGTCCGAAAACTGGCATGCAATACCTGACTTCTATAGAATCACTTAAATATCCAGGAATGAGACTGGCAAGTGATATAAGTAGCTTTTTGTCATTTCGCCGCAATGCAAAATTAACGTGGACATATCTGGAGCTATTAAGCTGTATTTTCCAACCTCTAGTCCAATGTAGATATTGTCGACCGCTACTTGTGCTTTTTCTACAGCCTCAGCAGACAGAGATACATCTTTTGCCATGATAACTGTGTGGTCGCCAAATATTTCAAGTACTGTTTCTTTTCTTGCTGGGATATCAGCAGTGTAGAGCAGTTACAGCAGTGATCCCAAAACACTATCCTGTGGTACTCCAGTCGAAATAGATTTAAGTGTTGCGAATCTGGATAGTTTACAGCGGAGGAAGGTAATAAGGGATCGCCACACTTGTCTTGAAAACAATCAACATCCAGTTTTTTCTGTTAAGACTATTTGAAAATAAGTTAAAGCACGTGGGGTAACATCCAGTTTGACTAAATATTCTTTAATGGGTTTTTATTTGCTAAAATATTGGACCTCAGAATTAGGTACTATCTCTTCTGAAAAGAGCATATCAACGACCCTAAATCTAAAACAGTTAAAGATCTTAACACCATTAAGTACTTGGGCAATCAATCCTTGATACTAAGAAGCTATAAATCTATAATTAACTCCAAACTACATTACTACTGCTCCTTATATAAGTCAGCTTCTACGACTTATTTAAAAAGAATAGGAACAATAGAAAACGCTGCCTTGAGTATTGCACCGGAAGCCCTAAAATTTAGTCCGATAACGGGCATGCAATGCCTCACTTGTATAGAATCACTTAAATATCCAAGAATAAGACTGGCTTCCGAATAAAATATAAGAAGCTTTGCCCAGGCTCGTGACAGCTCTGAAGTCACAGATACTTATATGGTCTCTGCCTTCAAAGGACGAAAATGTCTCATCAATAGCCCTGGGGAGTGGTTAAATCTACATTTTATTGAATTGAATATTATGGCCGGTATCCATCCAAAGTCATGCAGAAGCTGACTGAACGGTACATATCTCATACAGAGTATCAGTATACTTATCATTCTCATACCTACTATACACTTAGACTTCCACACAAACTAAAGACCTTATAGAGGCTTAGTGGATCACTTTTAGCTTTGTGGTTAAGCAACGCCTGCGATATCTTTCTTTGTGATTTGAACAAGTATCGTGCTTAGCATATTCATTATTAATTCATGTGGAAACCATCGGTATGAAACATGTGGTATGGAACCATTGTCTTATTCTTAAATGTTTCAAAACATGATCCATATGTTTAAACATTTCGTCGAATGTTTCAACGATTGGTTGTGCAGGACAATGTTCATCTTTAATATGGAAATTTGCAGTTTTTGAATCGAGTAAACCAATCTTGAGACCAGCGGTCACTTAAGTATCTTCATAAGTACCACACAATGTTCGATATAATCCAATGCAAACTGCACAGGTACTATAACTTTTGAATGATGCTACCTTTATGCCTGGAATGTTCTATGGACTATTACCTTTTTAATGCGCTTAGTATGGCTTCTTTGAATTTGTATTACTGGAAATATGCGACTTTTCCGACCTTATATTTAACAAATATACGTGTTAAATATTGAAGGTTTTTTGATTTAAGTCGTAATGTAATTGTAAGTAACCTAAGCATTTAGAATTCAAGAACTAAGGTCAACCTACAGTCCAAACTAAATACCAAACTGAATGTAACTAATAGAGCGGCAGAGGCAGTCACCTTGGAGATAAATCAAGAGTAGTTGTTAGGATATCTACAGATGTCATAACAAGACAACGTCGTTACTGATAGTCAGCTTATTATAGCAACACATAGCAGAAATGAAATTAAAAATTCTACCTTGCAGGAAAAGCCGTCCTCTTTACCTACATAATATATTTCGGCAAAACCCTTCCCGTTCTGCTACCGGAAAATTTTAATAAGTTAAAATTTGTTTCGGAGCCAGTCCGAAGGAGGTAAACCTTAGAGACTTCCCATTCCTAGTTTTATCCATATTCAATTTTATTCGGGAAAAGTTTGTCAGTTGGGAAGCCCCGGGAGGCTTCAACGGCCACTCCGTCTCCCTTCCACCGCCCCCAACCCCGCGCGGCCCTCGCTCTCCGTCTCTCTCGCCCCCTCGTCCCTTCGTCAGTTTATTGCAAAATAAACGAAGGTAAGAATTATACACCCTTTTCTTCTAATTAATTAATAGATTTCTACTTAGACGAGGGCCCCCCGACGTTCTTCGACTGGATTAAATCCTGAATGACGGTCCGAGAATGAAATAAATTCGTTTTTAATTCGCCCGAATCCCGCCGCCGTGCCCCCCCCCCCCTATACCCCCTGCTTCCGGCTTGTTCCGGTCCGTTCGAGATGGGAGGCAAGAAATAATGAACTGTATAGGCGAACGTTTTCGATTCTAATTCGGTATTATGGCCGTTGTTGGATTCTATTCTGGATAATCCGAACGATATACATTGTTCGTTGATGATTTCCAATATCTAGACTAAAATCGAGCAGATGAACTGTAACATGATTTTACGGATTTAAATGAATGTCATAAGAAAGAATGTCTTTATTATATTTTGTCAATAACTTATTGTTATTCATTTATCTTATATTTCTTTCACATAATTATGAATTTTATTGGATAGGAATTAGGATAATTTTCTACAAAATGTTTATTAAAATTTATTTGAAACAAAAAAATTCTTGATTGTTAAAAAAGTTAAAAGATTTTCTTGTTCTTGCTAGCGTTTATAATTTGAAACAAGATAAACTGAGACCTATCCTCAGGTACTCAAACAACGTCTGTGGTCTAATGAATCTTTCAGTTGTCATAAAAATCATTGCAGTTCTTAAGATAATTCAAGTTTTGAAAAATCCTCTTGACGACATATTCTTAAAGGCGTAAACTTCGAAAATAAGAAAACAAAACGATACTCTTCAAATATCTAGACCGGAACATCCCCTTACTAACAGCAAAAAAAAACGGCCAAGTAAAATATGTCTTTCCTGCTCCAAAATAAAGGAATTTACGGAAGCGGCGACCGATCGCGGGAATAATTATAGGGAAACGCCTGGAAAATCCAGTTCATTTCCTAAAATTGTCATAAATTAAGCGCCGGTCTCATTTCTTAGCGCCATTGTTTTTGTCCCATTTATCGCACTGTCTTTACGAGGCTATTATTAACGTAATTATATTCATGGCTGAGTCCCCCAGAAATGAATTTTCCACCATGGCGGTGCGTCGTCCTCGACGGGGCCGTTACCGGATTAACTACACAACCCTCTCTCTGTCTCCTGCCGACCTACCCCCCTATCCCCGGCCCCCTTGCCGCGACGATACTATGTCAGATACGGCGATGATGATTTGCCTCCATATCCTCTTCGATTAAAGCAATTCCGATACATCGCCGCGCTGTATCATCCGGTTTTATTAAGTTAGAAGTTGTATTTTTTATTTCGGGATTCACAATAAATAAATTTGCTTAATAAAATATATATGTGTGTTTACTTTGACACAGTTACTTTATTATTTGAAGAAATAAATAAGTTCCACGTTAAATCAAATACCAACTGGCGAAATAAGGAGTAGAACAAAGGGAGTATCATAGTAGATACAATTATGAACTTTCTAATTAGGTGACACGAAATTTTAAACAATATTTGTATGTGATTAATTAAGTTGTCACAGATACTTTATTATTTAAATAAATACAGCCTGTAGTTTCTCATTAAATAAAATAGAAACTGGCGAAATTAAAAATACAACAAAAGGGACACCATACTAGATATAATTATGAATATTCTGATTGATTAAACTCAAAATTAAAAAATATGTATGTGCAATTAATTGTGATAATTTTCACAAATACTTTATTATTTGAAGAAATATAAACTGTAGTTCCACATTGAATAAGATACAAATTGGTGAAACTCTAGTTACAATAAAAGGGGTGTCATAGTAGGCCCAATTCTAATTCAGTTATGTAATGAATTTTATTTCGGAATTCATAATAAATAAATTTGCTTAATAAAATATATATGTGTGTTAACTTTGACACAGTTACTTTATTATTTGAAGAAATAAATAAGTTCCACGTTAAATCAAATACCAGCTGGCGAAATAAGGAGTAGAACAAAGGGGGTATCATAGTAGATACAATTATGAACTTTCTAATTAGGTGACACGAAATTTTAAACAATATTTTTATGTGATTAATTAAGTTGTCACAGATACTTTATTATTTAAATAAATACAGCCTGTAGTTTCTCATTAAATAAAATAGAAACTGGTGAAATTGAAAATACAACAAAAGGGGCACCATACTAGGCATAATTATGAATATTCTGATTGATTTAACTCAAAATTAAAAATATGTATGTGCAATTAATTGTGATTAATTTTCACAAATACTTTATTATTTGAAGAAATGTAAACTGTAGTTCCACATTGAATAAGATACAAATTGGTGAAACTCTAGTTACAACAAAAGGGGTATCATAGTAGACCCAATTATAAGCATTGTAATTCAGTTATGTAATGAAGTGAATCTTAGAAAATATACATTCTAAAATAACATAAACTTCCATTTCTTTCACCCCAAAATACATATGTTGGCGCTTTTTACATACATAGTCGTGAAAATTTGCGACCTTTGGCTATTTTTGCTGTCATTTCCATTAAAGTGATCGCAAGTTAATAAAAGATGCAGGGTTTATAAAGAATTTTACGCTGAGTCGAATGGTAGTATAATAATTTTTATGTATCCTTTGGTTTTTGTGTACGTAAAAATGTATATTCAAAAATTGAGTGAATTTCGGTTGTTGACATATATCTTAAAAACGATAGATTCTATAACAATTTAACATAGATTTTCGTCTCTTTCACCCCAAAGAAACATATATTCTGAAAATATTATCTATAAAAGATCGAAATCTATAGAAAAGAACGAGAATAATTCGCGGCATCACTTTTAGATGTAGTAGCTGCGATGGTAAAAGAAAATTATTTTTAATTTAATTAAAATGAAGGAAATTATGTTGATAGATAAGCTTAATTAAATAGATTACCTAGACTGGAGATTTTTGAAAGACTTATTACACGTGTGGTACCAAACGAAATTACTGTTTGGTAACATCACTATAGCATTTTCCTAATTTCCTCAATAAATGTTGAATAAAAATAATTTGCGTCATTTACTAAATCACAGTAAGCTTCATAGAAAGTTAATTTTCTCTAAAAGCCACCCTCTATATTTTATATACGCACAAAAACAATATCCGAAAAATGTTTCTTAAGTCAAAACCAAGAAGCCTTTAATAGTTACATTCCTATTTGTGTCTTCACGTTCCAGTAACACCCAGAACAGATTTTTTGCCACGCCACCATAGGAAATAATCCGTCGTAACATAATCCGCAGAGAGTCACGATCGCATCCTCGCGGTTAGAATGGAAATCAGGTAAAGGACCAAAGTTCCTTTTGAGAGGAGTTGCGGCCGTCTTAGCGGAGTTGGCTTCCATCCCGCGTGTGTTTCTATGAGTATGCGTCCTGTACAGTTCTTCGACGACCGCGCTAAACCCGACTAGCATATTATCCGCCGGTTGAAGGGGGTCCGAAACCTACCCCATGCCCAGGTTGTCGGTTTTGTTTCAGAGGATGTTTTGCACGTTTTTTCTCGTCTCGTTTGATCGACTTTTCTGCTTTGATTCTTTGAAGTTCTTCTTCAGAGGGTGGGTCATTCTGGTCATTTTTTTTTACTTTAAACGGACATTTATTTCAGGATAATTGGTATAACACACAGGGTATTAGTAAGATGTTGAGCCACAATTTTTTTTTTCAAAATAACTGCAAGACTTGTCCCATTCTTGTCTTCGCACAAAACATAGAAAACCATCAACATTATATATTTAGTCGTCAAAAAACAAAGTGTTACAATAAATACTAAGTTTTTAAATTATTTATTCCATTTCGGATTGATTGTTTATGGCTCAGACAGGACAACGTCTGTCAGTTCATCTAGTAAATTAACAGAAACTCTTTAATTTCTCCAAGAAGTAATAGAAAGTAGTTTTTATTCGTAAGACTTGAACTGAAATTATATATGCATATAGATACGCATCGGCAGCCTCAAACCCAGCAGAACGTGTCGCAGGAAACTTACTAATAGCACCCCGATTACAATGAAGGACCAGGAAAAGGACGACTCGCGGACCCCCTCTCCCTCTCCATTAATCAACCCCCCACGGAACGCGCGATGTCGTAGCCTCATAAATTCGGCCGGTAGGAGCCAGCGTAAACAATAGGAGGTGAGCAACCCGGGCCACCTAGGCCACCATAAATATCGGGTGCAGGGTCTTAACGCTGATCGCAGTCGCCGCCACATTCCTGCCCGCCGCCCTTATTGTCAGAACTTTGTCTCGCGAGCGGATAATGGCCCGTCGAACTTTCCCGGACCTGTGTCTTCGTCGTCTTCTATCTAGAAACCCTGCCGCCTCCTCCTCGGGCTCTCATCCGTCCCCCGTCCCGTCCCCCACGCCGCTTCCTGCTTAATCCTGCCTGCCCGTACACGTGTATGATTTATTGACAGTGCCGGGGGGTGGTGGAGAGGGAATGGGTAGGCGAAGGGTGGCAAGCGGAGGGGGTCGAGGAAGGAGAGGGCAGTCTCGCTTGCTAAACAGTTCATCTCTTATTGTTTAATATGTTCCGCTTCGGATGGGTAGGAGGAGAAAGAGGAGGGGGGACGGTTGCAAACGGATACAATATTGGATTCGTAAAGACGCCAAAACATCTGTGACAGAGTCATTAGTCATATATTAGATATATATTCTGATTATCTTTCACATTTAAAAGATATTTATTTAAAAAATTGGTCTAACTAAGTAGCAGTAGCGATCCACAAGAGTCAACTGTGAGGCTTAGCGTATTAGTAAGCCCAAAGGCAGTCCCACATAACCCGGTTGTTACTTCAGGGCAAGTCTTCGCGACCAGGTATGCGTCATGCCTGGTTTTAGGCCAGAACGAAACAAAAATAAGACTGTATGCAATGAATAACTATAATAGTAAATCAAAAACTGTTATTTTATATAGATAAATGTCAAAACCGTCGAATTTGACAATTAGATTAAGTTGTTTAACATATAGGAATGTTCCTTCGGCTACTCACTACACTCACTATTATTTCGTGGAAAGAATTTGGACGGAAACAAAAAACACTGATTGATATAAACTTCCTTATTTAAGTTGTAAAAATTTACATGGGGTCGACAAGAGGCTAGACTGGATATTAGGGTAGATCAAGTTTGTGCGAAAGTGGTAAGGAAAGTGATA
The DNA here is from genome assembly GCF_030347505.1 of Rhynchophorus ferrugineus. Lineage (NCBI taxonomy): Eukaryota > Metazoa > Arthropoda > Insecta > Coleoptera > Curculionidae > Rhynchophorus > Rhynchophorus ferrugineus. The sequence continues at coordinate 1,020,670 of NW_027472586.1, forward strand.
CAAAGTATTGTTTATATTGATACTTCGCATTTTCACCAATTAATATCGCTGATGAACATGCTACATGTAGGCAACTAATATATAAAGATGGTATATTAACCATCCAATAACCAATGTACATACAATACGAGGGTCACTATTTATATTTCGGGAATTGGCAACACTGTTGTCATGTGAGGCCATCTGACTGTTCCATCGTAAACTTTGACACTTTTGACAATATACGTACTCAGAACATTTTGTCGCACGGACGCTATTTGTGTTTGCTTGCACAACAAGAATGCATCAATCAACTTAATTTGACTTTTGGCGATGAAGCTCCATCAAAAACCACCGTGTATCGCCGGTTTAGTGGATTCAATAGTGGTCGTAGTTCGCTGTCCGACGAGTTTCGTGAAGATCGTCCAAAATTGGTCTGTTGTACCAGAAAACATTGACGCTGTATGCGAAATGATTAAGCAAGATCGTCATGTCACCTATTGTGAGATTGAGGCATCCTTAAGCATTAGTTTCACCAGCATATATGCGATTTTACAAGAACACTTAGCTGTGCGAAAGTTATGTTTGCGTTTGACCACGCAAAACATCGAATTGATGGGTCATCCGCCGTACAGCCCTAATTTGGCACCTAATTACTTCTTTTTGTTCCCATTCGCGAAGAATAAACTGCGTGGTCCACGATTTCCATCGCCCGAAGAAGCTATTGAAGCGTTCAAAAATCATGTTTTGACGATACCTCATTTGGAATGGAATAAATGCTTTGAAAATTGGTTTAAGCGTATGCAAAAGTGTATCGATCATCGTGGCTAGTACTTTGAAAAACAATTAAAATATGAACGTCCAAGAAGAGTGGAAGTCTAGATATGCTATTTTACGGTACTTTTTTCCATGTACAATATCTAATTGTTCTTGAAGTACCCAAATACAAATCCTTTTTGTCTCTAACTACGTCACTGCCGATTTACCGAAGTTTGTTACAAGGTAAACGCCGTACCCTTCGCTGTTGTAGCGGGAATTAACAGATCGGTCATAAGAACCCGCCCTGATGACTTATTCAGTTTTAGGAGCGGCGGTTGCTCGACGTACCCGCCCCCCTAGTCCCCGCCGGTCCCCATTTTTTGTTAGTATTCATAGGGTTTCGTCTTTAAAATGCAAATGTTTCGCGTCTCGACCGGTTATCTTCTTAGCGTCGAAGACTATTTCTTTCGGCGCTCCTAATAGGTTTAACGGCATATTATTTATGCAAAATATAGAGGAGAGGTCGACGACAGACGTCGTGCCCGCGTCTTTCTGGTCGATCGAACTATTTAGATGTAAATATGGATCGGGGAGCCCGCGGCCCTGTCGTGGTTTTTTCGAAATTGCCACGATAATCACCGACTAATATCTGCATCTTAAAGGGGTTCAGGATGATGCTAGAGATTAATATTAAACGTAGAACTGGGTAAAATGCATGCTTTGCTTCAACTGAAATACAAATTACATCAAATATTTTTTCTTAATTAAACCGATATCAAAAAATAAATAAGGAACTCACTAAAAAGCAAAAAACAAACTTGGATTTTAAACGCAAATAAAAACGTTATAAAATAAAATATATACACAATAATCGTTATAATAACTAAATAAAAATAAACAAAAATCCTATTTAACTTATATACTAACACTGGGAACAATCGACTGAAAACTGTCGAAACAGTCGATAGCCAAAAAACTAGCAATAGTAATTACTATTTTCAGTCAAATGCACGGTTCGACTGTTTTTTTTTTCAAATCATGATGTCAGGCAAAGATGTACGAACTCTTTCCTGTATAAATTGTGAGAGAGGAAAGGACGGAGATTTCTTGGAGCAGTTAATTTTATATGTGCTGATATATTCCAACGGTAGTATAAGTGAGACGGACATATTCCTTCACGTACTAACTTTAAAATAGAGAAGGAGAAAAGTAATTCATGAATATTAATAACTTGCAATTATTAATTTCATTTTAAACGAACTAGGATTACTTTTATATTTGAATGTTCTGTGGATCTGTAAAAAGGAATGGTATTTTTCTTGCTAAATAATTTCTTCCTAATTGGCCTGATATCCTAAAAATGTTTTATCGTATTTTGATATGTTAATTGCTATTAGATAATATAGAAAACACAATAAAACTTAAACAAAACCTAAAATCTAAAGAAGTACAATAACCATAAATACTAAATAAAAATTAAATATATACCTAATCATTGAAAAAAAAAATCATAATATAATTAAATTTAATCGCACAATGACTACTAGAGCTTTTTTAAATAAAGCAAATGCTTTATTTTTTATTGAACGGTTATATTTTTTAACAAAAATCGGGAGAGTAATCGAAATATTACCAATTATTGTCATAAAAACACTCAAAAGTATTTTACTATTTATCATTCCTAATTTTAATCTTTTTACCCTATTACATTAACAATCTTGAAAAATATCGTTCCAAAATGCTGCTCTATTAATATACAATGTATTGTTATTTACAAGAAAACTACCAAAAAATCATAAAACTATATATATTACATATAAATCTATGTAAGCATAAATTGGGTACATTTTTGTCAAGCTCGCGGCTAGAACGGCATAGCCAACACGTTAAAAATCAGCCGAATGAAAGTAGTTGAACCAAAAATAGTGACTAAAAGTACACGACTGAAACAGTCGATAGTAAATAGTAACAAAATCAGTCGGACCGAAAATAGCGACTGAAAACAGTCGGCTGAAACAGTCAGTAGTAAAAAGTAGTTAATTACTAAACAGTCGATAATAGATTTTAGTCGATATTTCCCAGTACTACTATATACTATATGTATATTATATTCTATTATATACACACAATTTAGCTTAGGACTAGCTACTATACATCCTTGCTTCTGAAGCTGTTCTTGCAGTTTTTCTTAATTGTTTGTTAAATTCTTTGCCATTTTCGCTTTCTTTTCATTTTTTCACTTTGTTTCAACAAATCTGACATTATTATAAAATACATATCAAAAATCACCCGAAACAAACCCCATTGGACCAACATCACTCTAATAAACAACTCCCCTAACCCTTCCTCTCTTTTCCGATCCGGCCGCAAAAAGTCCCCCCTCCTCCTACATCAAAAGACAGCCCGTGCGACAAGGTCGTCCCCCGTTCCCCCGTTCCCCCGTCCGCCCCACGCAACCCACTTAATCCGGTGGTCGTTTTCGTCGCACAAAAACCTTCAAAAGCCCCGAATTTCCATCTGACATTAGAGCTCGGGTCCCCGCAGCTGCAGCTTAGCCGCGAAACCGGAGAAAAACATAAAGTCTGTCGCGTTTTAGCATTATTAACTGGGATCCCTTTTCGGCTACGGAGATACACATCCACGCACGCACACATAGACACACACTCTCACACGCGTTACGGTCTTAATTTAAAGGTTCATCAACGTCGACTTTGACAGCGGCGAGAATTGACAGTTCTGTTCTTAGATTATTTCCCGTTTATACAAATACAGCGAAAAAATCAAAAACAATAGAGATACAGGAACATAAGATGAAAGAAGAACAAAGAAAACATTCTGAACAAAAACAAAACTCTATATAAAAAATATTAAGAATATATAAAACCTTAATAAGACTAATAATAATATACAGTGGGGAAACAATGACAATAACCAAACAAAAGCCTGCAGCAACGTCATTTGCAAGAGTATTTGCGTTTAACAAAGAAAACGTTGATAATTTTTTCAACTTTTGAATGAGATTTTCTTTATTATTTAATTATTACACATTGTTACTCTTTACAGAATATCCTCATAATTGAACTCCGTATGTCCATGTAGGTTTCAGTATTTGCTTATATAATAGTAATTTATTATGTACTGATAATTGTGATTTTCTTCAAATTAGCCAGTATATTTTTCTATATTTTAATTCCAGATCTTTTCTTTTCTTCTTTATATGTTCCTTCCAGTGAAGTTTTGCATCAAGATTCATTCTGAGATATTTAGCGTTGTTGCTATATGGAATGATAGTATTATTTAAAGTTGTGGTGCTTGTACGGTCAGATTGTAGGTGAACTGTACATGTACAGATTTATTTTTATTAATTTTTATTTTCCAAGCTTGTGTCCAATTATTTATATTGTCACTTGCCTGTTGTAAATTTCCTGAGGCTTCTTCACAATTGTCTCCGACATTTATAATCGCAGTATCATCAGCAAATGTAGCCAACGTAATATTCTCCATCTGTGATATATCACAAGTGTAGAGTAGGTAAAGCATTGGCCTCAGTACACTTCCTTGTGGTACACCTGCTTTAGCTTCTTTTCTTGTAGAGTAAGCTTCTTCATGTTTGACTCTAAACATTCTGGTTGTAACGTACGATTTTAATAGTTGTTTGTGTTTAATAGTGTTTTGTTTTGGTAAGATTTTCTGTAGTTTATGAACCTTTGTATGAGATGTACGAGAAAAAAAGGTTAATGTTTATAAATAAGAAAACAAAAAACAACAATTAAGTGATAAACAGTGAAGGTAAAAGGAAATTTGATTCAGACACTGGGCCAGATGTCGTAATAATTAAAGAAGCCCCTGACTCTGTAGATGCAATATATATGTTCTGCCAGCGATTTTTTTCAGAAAACACTAGAGTTGTATTTTGATAATATAGTTTATCAAGAAAGATATAAGAATATTACTGGGTTATATACAAATATACGACATGTTGATTTTTAAATAGGTTTTTATTTTTGAGACAAAAACAAAATAGTAGCCCACATTTAGTTACTTTCCTCTATGAAGAAATAAATAGAAATAGATGTAGTAAGAAAAATATAGTAGTTGAGAGTAAAGTGGCTAGAAAGTATACTGAAAAATAACCAAAAAGATGTTACAGCTCACCGAATGGATAAGAGCAGAAAAAACTCAAGGAATAAGAAAAACCGTTAATAATAGAAGGGCTTGAAGGAAAGTATAGTAAAATGTAAAGTAGGAACCGAACAATGATTGATTGGCTTCAAGAATCACTAGGTATTCTCAGACAGTCATTCATTCATTCAAAAACAGCTGACCAGATGTTTTTAATGAATAAACGAGAATATGGTTAAATTATCACTTGCAGAACACTCGTGGTAATCGATAGCAGCATCGTTAAAGATGATTTTCCTGATCTGTACGGTCGTTTTCCCAGTTTTTGTAATCCTATAGCTTTTCTCTTTCCTATCACGCTTCCCGGTCCACTAATATGGCACTGGGACGCGATAAAACGCATCGAGCGGGAGCAATAACTGTCAATTCCGCCGATACACATAACCCAGTTCCGCAGGTCGGGCCGCAGCAGACGGGGGCCATAAAATTAATAGATTTCCTTTAACGGGACCGTTCGCCAACCCGGTCAGGTACGGGAGGAGGCAATTCGTCCTGTCTCCGAGGAAGATGTACGGGATCCTCGACAAATCGCTACCTCTAAATTCGACGGCGTCGATCGTAAATCCGCGAGAGGCTATGCTCGTTTGTCGTAGGACCAGCAGCGCGAGGGGGAGGAGGAGAGACCGACACGCTGCCTGGGGATACGTGCGTGTCGAATGAAACGAGGGATTTAAGATAATTACTTGAGGAAACTTGAGGTTTTTTTCTGAATCCACCTTTCCCCCTCTTCTTTTCTTCATATATATATATACAGATCAATTGAAAAGTCCCCGGCCTACCATAGTAAAACGCATTTTTTCGATACCATTTTTGTAGCACGATTTGTCCTTTGCTTCAAAATAAGCCTCAATTTCATTGATCATCTCTTCATGCGACGAATATTTTTTTCCCAGCGAGCATTCTTTTGAGATCTGAGAACAGTAAATAGTAGCTGGGGGCCATATCTGGAGAATACTGGTGGATGAGGAAACAATTCGAAGCCCAATTCTTACATTTTTAACACTGCGCATTGTCTTGGTGAAGCAGTACTTTCTTTTTCTTCAAATGCGGCCGTTTTTCGGCGATTTCGTCCTTCAAACGATCCAATAACGCTATGTAATAGTCGCTGTTGATGGTCCTTCCTTTTTTAAGGTAGTCAATGAAACTTATTCCGTGCGCATCCCAAAATATAGACGCCATAACCTTGCCAGCCGACTGTGGCATTTTCCCACGCTTTGGAGCGGTTTCATCGTGTGCACTCCACTCGGATGACTGTCGATTGTACTTCGGAGTGAAATGATGGAGCCATGTTTCATCCATTGTCACATATCGAGGCAAAAACTCGGGTCCGACTCATCAACTCGTAGTTGTTTTTGGTAAAAAATGAGCTCGCGCGGCACCCACTTTACACATAGCTTTCTCATACTCAAATATTCGTGAATGATATGATGTACACATTCAGTTGATATCTTTAAGTATCTGCTATTTTATTCAATTTCAATTTACGGTTATTCAAAATCATTTTGTGGACTTTTTAATGTTTTAGTCGGTAACAACCTCTATTGGGCGTCCACTGCGTTCACCGTCTTCAGTGCTCATGGTTGATTTTCCTAGGGCAGTGTCCGAAAACTCGGCACCAAGCCAAGTTTTTGCTTCAACTGTATTTTTTCCCTTCAAAAATCAATATTTTATCAACACCCGAAATTCCTTTTTAACCATTTTTTTCACAATAACAAAAGTTGCTTCACTCAAAATGCTATAATTCACAAACTAATGATCCGACAGCTGTCAAATTTATACAGGCATCTTTTGAGGCTTAGGGCTAACTAAAAACATATGGATTTTATTCTAGTAGTGCCATCTATATGTTAGGCCGGAGACTTTTTAATTGATCTGTTAAGTGTTACTTATAACCCTTACTTATAATAAGTTTAATTAGCTTAATTTTGCTCGTTTTGCTTATAAATTGATGCAAGTAAAATAGAACAGTAGTAATAAATTAACTGTACCAAGCATATCTAATGTAAGATATTATTAACAAAGAAAAACTTCTTGTAATTAAACTCGTTAGAGTTTCGTTTCTATCAAATGTCCAGCCTCATACCCGTTTCACCATCGACTCATCCTTACTGAAATACTCTATTAATATATTTTAATGATCTAGATATCGCCAAAAACCTCTAACAATGATTATGTGATTATCCCTATTCTCGTTCTTTTAGAAGCCTCAATTAATTGCACACTTAATTATAATAAAACACTTAATTGGGAATGAGTATTGGCATAGTATGATAAAGCTACGTTTCGTAAGATAGAAAAACAACAAGACAACAAGTAAAAATTCAATTTCGGCCGGTTTCCACATCCGAACGGACGCATCACGAATTTAATTAGTGACATTTCAGTAGGTAACGGAATGCCTTTGAACCTTGAATGTTTGAAACAGACGTTTGTCTAAGCAATTGGTACGATTGCCGGCCGACCTCACTCGTTCGCATACCCTTTTTCCGCCGAAGAACAAGAATTTTCAATTTAAATACACTCTTTGGACGACCGATGCGGGGTTGGGGGGGCGGATTGGGGCCGAGGGCTGGCGGAACGGTCGCTGCACCAGCGAGGAGAGATCGGTGGAAAGGGGTAAGCGCTGAATCGTCCTGAAACGAATGGCTTTTGTTTCGATTTTCGATTCGTTTAGACGTTTACGGTGGCGGCCGCTTTTTCGGTTTCGCCTCCGTGGCTTCGGCCGCTTTAGGACAATCAAAAGCATTCACGTTCTAAACCGATGAGTTTTGTTTTGTTCTTTCAAAGATTTTTTTTCTGATAACATCTTTATCAGATACGCTTAGTACAATATTAATTATAAATTAATTTATTGCTACATTTCATTTGTACTTGCATTCCTCAATTATATAACTATAATAACTTATAGCGACAGTTTACACTAAAGGTACACTTTATATAAGTTCGTAAGGTTTTGTTCGCTTCAGTCTCCTGACATCCTGCACGATGTCCAGCAGTTGTATTGCCTCCACGTTAATATGATTTAGTAATCTTTTATCGTGTCTTAAAGCGAAATCTTGGATAACTTCGCAAAGCCATTTGATTTCCAGGTCATCATGCAGTTCTTTGTTGGTTACGTAGCGATAGGCATTGGCAATTAATCGAGGAATCCTCAATTATAAAATTATAATAACTTATAACCATAATGTACACTAAAGGTATACACTTTATATAAGTTCGTATGGTTTTGTTCGCTTCAATCCCCTGACATCCTGCACGATGTCCAGCTGTTATATTGCCTCCACGTTAATATGATTTAGTAATCTTCAATCGTGTCTTAAGGCGAAATCTTGGATAACTTCGCAAATCCATATGATTTCCAGGTCATCGTGCAGTTCTTTGTTGGTTACGTAGCGATAGGCATTGGCAATTTATCGAGGAATCCTCAATTATAAAATTATAATAACTTATAACCATAATTTACACGAAAGGTATACACTTTATATAAGTTCGTATGGTTTTGTTCGCTTCAATCCCCTGACATCCTGCACGATGTCCAGCTGTTATATTGCCTCCACGTTAATATGATTTAGTAATCTTCAATCGTGTCTTAAGGCGAAATCTTGGATAACTTCGCAAATCCATTTGATTTCCAGGTCATCCTGCAGTTCTTTGTTGGTTACGTAGTGATAGGCATTGGCAATTAATCGAGGAATCCTCAATTGTAAAATTATAATAACTTATAACCATAATTTACACTAAAGGTATACACTTTATATAAGTTCGTATGGTTTTGTTCGCTTCAATCTCCTGACATCCTGCGCGATGTTCAGCAGTTGTATTGCTTCCACGTTAGTATGATTTAGTAATCTTCTTTCGTGTTTCAAGGCGAAATCCTGCACAACTTCGCAAATCCATTTGATTTCCAGGTCATCGTGCAGTTCTTTGTTCGTTACGTAGCGATAGGCATTGACAATTAATCGAAGAATTTTGTTTTGACAGCATTGGATGACTAGTTGATTTGAATTTTTAGTGCAACCCCATATTTGCACTTCATAGGTCCAAATCGGCTTTATAATTGTCTTATAAATCAACCTCTTTGATTTTAGACCAAATTAAGAATATCTTCCGATTAACCAGTATATTTGTTTTGGTTCTAATGTGTTTTGCTTTTTGTTTAAAATGATGTTTTTTAAGATATGTGTCCAAATTAATTGTATAAAATCAACAGCATTTCGTACATCATTGGCAAAAAGTGTTATGGTAGCACTACAACATGTTTTCCTTCTCATTTTTTTCTAGTTAAAAAGAGAACATATAATTAAACTAGCCTGGAAAAGTCGTTCGGTTGCCAAATGTCTGCAAAATTCTTCAAAACATTAGTGATAACTGTTAGTATGGAAAGTACCCATATAAAACTTAATACATCGTTCTTCATGTTAGAAAAAAAGATCCAGAAAGAAAGTAAGAAAGTGGTCAGCAAAGGCTATAGTTGTGGATTGACTTTTATCTTTTTTTATTTGAAAAAGTTGTTTTGCAGATACGACAAATGTATAGAATGTTTAGATGCATATATCAGGTAGCAAAAGAACAAACTAAGGAGAAATACAGTGATATTAAAATAACTTTACAGAGAAACACTGTAGCGAAGGAGACAAGAATTAAACATTAAAGGTAAATACTAAACATAAAAGGCTCTCTAATGAAAATAAAATGCATTACTTGAATATACATATGTTAATTAAGTGGATTAGGCCTCCCAGGAATACCACTACATAAAAAAAACGCGCCTAAATCGTTACCTCATAGGTGGTGTGGATTAAAATCAATTATCTTTGATAACAATATTTTTGTTTAATTATTTTATTTAGATTACAATTTTGTTGTATGTCAGAGCCAAAATTAAAACTCAGAGTTGACGCGGTAACATTACGACACTTTGACGTCATCAATTCAGATGACGTGAGTTCACTGTTTTATTGAACGCACTCTGTGAGACAGTTATAAGTTAAGCCCAAAATGTCTATCATATCAAATTAGGATAAAAACAAATAGATTATTAGTGATAATCTACTACCATAAATTGCTATGACAAATAATAAAAATATGTTATAACTAAAATCACAAACATAAAGCTCGTATATCACAAAATTGTGACCAATATGACTGTAAAAGTAACGCCTATAAAAAGCAATCATTCGAATAACAATCTCTGAGATAGCCGAGAAAAAAATATGTATATAATAGATAGCAATCGTCCAATATCGGGGAACGAAAAAATAATAATAGATACAGCAAGTTTGATAAGCTGACGACCTATTTCGTCTTACGCTTATTCTTGGTATATTTTTATAAATTCATGGCTTCATACTGTCAACTATCACGCGATCCGAAGAGGCCGACATCATGTGCACCGTGGGAACCGCAACAGACGACCTATACCACATATAATACACCTAATGTAAAATTAAAAACATATATCCGCCATATCCATTAGAGAAATTGGTATTTTCCGTAAAAAAAAGCGGAAATGTATATGTTCACGACAGATATAGCGTCAAGTTGGCTATAAACCCAAACCATTCAAAACTGACAAGTAAAATAAATGACATTGACACTAAAAAAGTTTTTTTAGTTATCAGACACAACCCGACAGTTAAAATACAGAATGACCCACAAATTCCATAATTGTTACCTTTAAAAAAACAACAGAATGTGTAATAGTAGTAAATCTTCAATATTTAATAAAATATAAAAGTCATGAATCACGTCAAAAAAATAGGAAACGATAAATTTTTGATCAACGTTAAAGGCTGTCATTTACCAAGACCGAGGGTGGCGTGTTTTTTGCCCTGTTTTCGACTTTTTTTAACAACAACTAATAACACGGCATAATAACCTTGAATATTGAATGAAATTAAAAAATAAATCATTCTGAACCCAGTCGTTTAGATACGCCAAACGTAGGCCTGTAATAATCCCCGATAACAGACATATGGCGCCATCTAGTGCCATTTCGTTGAGGTTACAGATTTGTTGCAACATTATTACAGAATACTGTATCATCCAAAGGTAACCTATGTTAGTGTAACAATTAATTTTGTTTTTGTTAATTATGAATACTTACCCTGCTTGTTGAGGGTACAGGGGTGATTTTCCTGGGCACGATGACCCTCTTGGACGGTTTCATTTTCAACAGTTCTTCGATAGAGTGACTATTTCGTTTTGATTTCGAGTTCATGTTAAAAAAACTGCCTGAAAATAAATAATAAAGATACAATTTATAATTGATTTTTTATGATTATATATATATTTTTTAAAAATCTACACTGAGCAGGATTTATGATGAAATGGCGAAGGAAAATAAATAATAATCATAAATAATCACTTGAAAGAAATGGTGTGGTTTTTTTTATGAGTTAAATAATAGATAATTATGAGTTAAAATGGTATTCTTGATATATATATAGAATTTAAAAGAATTTTGTCGCAATTAATTAATATATACGTTGGTTTGAACAAAATGGCGAAGGAGCTGTGAAATAAATAATAGGTGTTTTATTGAAAAATAACCATTTGATTATATAGGTCAGGTAAGTACCGACCACAATACATCTCGGCAGTTGCAGAACGAACTGAAAATGACGAAAATAGCGAACCGGGTCCGGAAAACGCAAAAGTTTTCCCTTCGGAGGGCGGGGTCTGTCCGAAGCGACGCAGATCGATACCTTATTAGGAAACTTTTCGAGTAGTTGGAAAACTTTTATAAACAATGGGGGGACGGTTTGATATTCCGGAAGTAAACAGCTGAATACTGATTAAAAAGGTAGGATTTTATTTGTATGCCCTGGTCGGTGTTTCGCCCGTAAAAATTTATAATCAGTCATCGTCCGCGACGGGCCTGGACCCGGCGACATGTTTCTTTACGGCTTTTACTATTCAGTTGCGGTAATTTGTTGTCTCAGAACAACGTATTTGCCGAGAGAATATTAATTAAGGAGATCCTTCGCCATTTCTTCAACATTATTTGTTTTTGTCTTTTCTATATTTTCAATAAAATCTGTACATGCTTAGATCAATATTATGTCATTTTGTATGAAAATTAAAGGGTTATCAGGCCGAGGAGTGCGTGGTAGCCTAGCCGTGGTTCACAATGAGAAATTTTATAAAAGCAAAACTCCGTTCGTCTTTGAAATCGCTCATTGTTTGCCGATGACAGCCATTGGAATGATAGAAGCACCAGCAACTTAATGGGAATCAGATGCTATTATTCATCACACACAAACAAACCAAACCCACACCTATACCAGATAGACATTGAACAGATAAAATACATGATGTTGTCTACCCCAGAAATTTGTGCGGTATAACATCCATGCATCCATGTAATTTTATTAATCACAAACCTATCATATAATCTATCCAAAGTAGCAGTGAACTTACGACATCAAGATGTATAATATATTGCCTATTTCAGTTTGTAAATTCGTTTTAATAACAAACAATATTTTCCATCTCATTTTATTCCAGTTAAAAAGAGATATAATGCTGTCTGATACGTCGTATATGTAACCTAATCAGCCTGCAAAAGTCGTTCGGTTGTCAAATGTCTGCAGAATTCTTCAAAACATTAGTGATAATTGTTATTCTGGAGGGTACCCATAGAAAAACAAAGATTCCAACAAGTGATCAACAAAAGCTGTAACTATAGATTGGCTTGCAAAACATAAATTAAGTTTTGAATATACCATATTGAAGAATGAAGTTTTCACAGTGAGTGAAATTGTCACTTGGTAAAAATAGATGAAATGTCTGATTGTGTTTTATGTAATTCATTTTCTTAGAAATAGGCCATATGGTCACAGAGTGTAACGTCTTCCTCCCTATCACTAATTATAGTGATTCAGTCAAATCGAATTTTTATGGATTGTGGTAAAGAATTACTACAGTAGATATACAGGCTAAGAAAGATATACAGGCACAAACTCTTTCGATATGTAGAAAGTATTACACTAGCTACAATAACACCCTTCGGTTTAGATGAACTCACAGAATGAGACACACAGAAGAAGGCATTGATAAATGGTGGAATTGTAAACTAGTGTTAGATTGGAAATTAACTTATTAATTAAGTTATTGACTTGAATAGTGGCTCAAAATATGACAGTAAGTGAATGAAAACTTTCTGGTTGTAGGATTCTAACACAAAGCTGACAATACCAAGACAGAGTGATGAGAGTGGAAAATACTAAATAATTAATACAGAATAACTGTAGAAAATACTGTCAGTATGGTACTGTAGAGTGTTAAAGAATTATGTGTATAGATATGTGTGTAATTGTTCAGAATATATCAGATATGGTAAATTAATTAGAAAGAATGCAGTGACTAAATCTATTCTATCAAGAAAAATCTATACAGGTGGTAACAGAAGAAACTAAGAAGAAATATAGCGATATCAGAATGATTTGACAAGAAAACACAGCAACAAAGGAGTCAAAAACTTAATAGAAAAGGTAAACATGTTCTCCAATGAAAATAAAATATACTACTTGGATGTACAATTATTGAACATATGTGGTTTAAAAGAGAATTCAATATAAATAAAATAAAATAAGTCGAACCTATAAACTATTGCGACTATTGTTTAATTAACCGTTGTTTAAGTACTTCGATAATAGATGCATTAGATGTACTGTAATTTTGAAATAAGTTATATTTTATAACATTCTTGTTTAATTATTTTATTTATATTAGAATGTTGTTATATATCGAGGATAAAATAAAGTAAAATGTGTAAAGTGTCAACTAAATGTTAAATGCGGCAACTCTACACCGTTTTGACGTCATAAATTGAGATGACGTGAGTTCACTGCTACTTTAGAGAGGCTATAGCTAAATTCTTTAGTTTTGATACATTTCGTTTAGCTAAGATATTACATACATACATACATACATGTATATATATACATATGTATATATATATATATATGTATATATATATATATATATATATATATATATATATATATATATATCCTACTACGTGAAACAGTCAAAAAAAAGTCCTGAAAAAAAGTTTCGGAGCCTGCTATCGACTTTTTGCAGGCCCAGCTCACCGACAGAGAAAGGAGGAAAAAAAAGAGCAAAGTTGGAAGAAAGTTTGGAGAAGTTTACACCGAACCGGGGAGTCGTAAAACTCCCTCCAACTCCAGGAATAATAAAACGAAAATACGATTTCATTATATCCAGCCTCCATTTTTTCCCTCCCGCGCCCCCTATGTACCCCCAGACCCCCCGCGCCTCTCCTCCGTCCTCCCGGGCCCATCGTACCGGCATTTCGCTTATTATCGTAGCAGGTGTATTAAAAATATGTTTTTATGATTATCGTACTTATATATCTCGTACATACATATATAGTTAACGACCAATTAATGACAATATTAATCGATATCCTAAAAAAAATTCAACTAAAATATAAATCCAAGCAAGCATTGAAAACAATTATTTTGAACTATATCTAAACTATATCTCAAATGATACAAAAATAACACATAAGTATAAAAACAAAGTAGTAATACTATAATAACTTTCATGAAAATATTATTAACAATACATAAGCAAATACAAAACAAAAAAGCAAAATAAATCCTAAGTAAGCTATGGAAACAAATTCTTAAGACCATATATCAAATGAATCTATCTACACGTCATCAGGTGATTTCATAATTTATATACAGAAAATTAAAATTTCTATTTATACATCAGTCAACATATTAAATTAATAAATTATAATATATTCTTAAATATTAGTTATGTTGACAAAAATATTATAGCAAATTTAATAAAAAGATAATATGGTACTTAAAACAACAAATATATTACATAAAGACATAAATATAATCCAACAACAACATGACAATCATAAGTTATTAAATTACGAGTACAACAAAATTCCAAACTATATGTAACAAGTGTCATGTATATTTGAAAGCTTCCTCTATAAAAACTTCTCAGCTGTTATTTTCACACGTATTTTATTCACTACCTGGTGTTCGAAACAAAAAAATCGCAACTAAAACAAAATCAATTCAACAGAAGAAACAAATGCTCTAATCCAAGGAAATAAATCATAGTAGGCTGTCGAAACAATAGCCGCAAGGATTTATTTACGTATCTCGAGTGGTTTTGGCCGCACGTCGTTCACGTCATCTTAAACATAACCTATGAAAACATAAACAGGCTTCGTCCCTTTTACAGCCTACTATGCGTGCATTCCAAAAGTTTCAAACTAGTTTTACCTGAGTGTGGGACGGTGCGAAACGTCGGCAAGGTGTTGAGGTGAAGTCTCGCGACGCGTACAATCACTATTTGCGAGTTAAAGAAAGTTGTAAGAAGTTGGCGGAAAAAAAGAGGTAGATATTCGCGATTAAAAACTTTTCAGACACCGGACTCGAGACCTTGCGGGCGACGTTGCCGCTCCTCCCCGCTCGTGTAACCGGGAACTTTGTATTTATACAAAACTTATCGTGTCTTATACTTATTATTATGTTATATATAGCTCTCTCTGTATATTGTGTATTAGATTGTAACCCTAGTTATATTAAACTGCATTTTATTTTTTCCTTGTTACGAAAAAAATATGTTGTACTAGTTTTGTAGCTGGTCATGGCAACTATATGAAAAACTAATAAAAAATGCCATCATCAATATTTACTCACACTTATTCCAATAGCCCTAAAAATGTTTAAAACTATAGAATTTCCGATATCCTCGTCGATATGACACGATCTGGCAACAGGGCGCAATGAGCGTATGCCAATATGGAGTTGAAAGTTAGAGAATAAAATTTGTAGTATGCGCAGAGCCGTGTAAAATCAATAACCCGGAGGAACTTAGAACTGTTGTTTGGTTCTTATCCCGTGTTCAAAGTAGTTTGTAATGACTTTGAAAGGGCGCAAATAGATGCGAACTTAGTTTATGGACGTTTAGTTAAATAAATAACAAAAAAGACGGATTCGTCGTGTTGCAGTTTTTATTAAAACTTGCAATAAAGTTTTTTTATTTTCTCTGATTATTAAAATGATTAATTTGTTTGAACCCAGTTGTTAATTGAAAATTTTAATGTCATTTACATAAATCTTTAATTGTTAATCTAGAAAAAAATTTAATTAAAATTATCCACTGTATTATTTTGCCTTTCCTATTTTTCAATATGTGAAATATATTTATTAGTAAAATGTAACGTCAGATAATTCTGTGGCATATTAATGCTAACCTCCATAATATTTATATTTCATAGTTACATAATACACAATTATAGGTTATGTTTATAATATTTATTTTTGGCTCAAGAAAATAAACTTAAACGAAAGCTATCATATTTATCATTTATAAACGATAAATTACTAAGAAAAATAAAATATTTAATACCACTCATTGAGAAAGTTATGAATATAGTCATAACGATGATAAAGTTGCAGTTCTGATTATTTTCTAGACTGCATTGTGTCGTATCTTTAAATCAGTCCGGAATAAGTGTCAAGTACGTCATGTGTTTATCTTCCTTTGTCTCATCGGCATGCTAGATTAATTAATATTATTGATTTGTTTTTAATTAGCCCTAAGTAGTAGATCTTTTAAAAAACTACGTTTAATCATATGAACTTGTTTAATATCAGAAACTAATTAGATTATTTCAATTGATCATGCCTTGCTAGTTGTATTTCTCACACAACTAATTATAATAACAAGTCCATTAGTCATAGAACAGTACTACATACGTAAAACTTGGCAACCCCGTATCTTTAGAAGCTTTCTAGTTCTGATTGTATCTAAAATAATAATAATATATTTGTCTAAAAAAACTAGCGACCCTATATCTCCGTAATATATTTTGGCCATCATTTTTCAGGGCCTATTAATTAACTGTCATGCCAAGAAGTAATAATAATAAATACGTTGAACTGCTTTTGTCTCTTATTTGTCATGGCCTACCACCTCTACCTTATTTTGTAAGGACTTATCATTGCCTTTATTTTCTATAATCTGTCAGTTAAAAATTTTATACATTGATTTTCTCAATAAAATTTTAACCATTGTTTTATTTATTATGTCCTAGTAGATATGAATATACCAAAAAGCAATTATACAATCATTCTTGTCTCTTGTTTATCATGGCCCACGTGTATTATTATATTATTTATTTTCAATGTTCATAATTATATAGGCGAAATAAAATACACACTAATAACTTAAAAATACTCTTTATTTTGATGCAACCAAATTACAATAGGACACAACATATCAATAGTAATAATAAAATATTTTACGTACACATCATGTTCAACTAAACCGTATGAATCGTTCCTAGCCAGGATGTTGCCTGAATGGGCGTAACGGATACAAAAATAAGGTCGATTCCAAGACCGATACGAAACGAACGTTGGTTTTCATTCAAGTATAAAATATCTAGAGTGGTATATTCATAGTAGCTATGGATCTGGCGTCGGTCTAAGAAGAACAGGGAATATCGGAATACCGAAAGTATTTCAACGAGATCGCGGCGAATTGTAGCGGACGATTTGAGCAAGTCGAAGATTGAGAAATGGATGACTGTTGTTTTCGTTGGATGCGAAGCAGTGGTTTTGACACCGCGTACAGTTATCTTGTACAGTACGCTTGATATCAAACCACACCGTTCCCTTATTCTTCTTAAATTTAATATTATCATACAGACAAAACAACGAACTGTATATCAATGCGTTTACATTTAGAAATCCCTATAGTAATTCAAGTACATCTTCAAGATGGGCGGCAGGGGCAGCTCTTGGATCTTGGCCCTCATGTGCTGTGTGAAGGGGCTCTGGTACATCTTCATCTCGCTGACCGCGAATCTGGACTCCTCTTCCGTGTCGAACTCGCTGCTCGTATCTGAAATAAGAATGAGTTCACGAGAGATATACAACACCACCCAAAAATCGTCAGTCCTCTGTCGAGGTGGTTGAGAATCGCTCCCTGAGCCCGACTAACTAACCCTCATTGTTCTCGATCCGCCTAAACTTCGATATAGGTCGTGTACCTCGTTTTTGGCGTTTCTCTGAGCCGGAGGCCTGTTCCTCGTCGCAGCTGGAGATGGCTTCCAACCTCATACGGTCCTCCTCGTCGGAGGAATCCTGCGCTTCGATTATCTCGTCACCCAGGCCACTGTCAGTCTTTTCCCGCTTGCCGTTCTTCTTACAATCGTTGCTTGTGCCGGGCTGGGGCTTCAGGACGGACCTATAACACAAAACCTATCGTTGAACACCCGTCATCCGTTTAGAATTGACATAGTACCGTTGGTCATCCCCTGGGTCCTCCTCATCATCTTCGTCCTCCTCCTCTTCGTTCTCCGCATCGCCCTCAAGCTCGTCCTGTTCGGGACTGGACCTCTCCTGACGTAACACCTCCAGAACCTCCTCGATCACGTCGTTGATCTCTTTGATCGTACCCAGCTGTTCTTCGTCGTGATTTTGATTATCATTGGGCTCTATATTAGAGTGGTGTTCTATGACGGCTCGAACTTGTTGAGGTACCGACGAATCACTGTTAAATACATGAAAAATAATCAGTTGTAAAAAATACAATGTAAAAAAAGTTCACCTTTGATTCGAATTATCTTCCGTGGTATTATCAGTCTCCATTAATTCTTCATTGATTCTTAAGCTCAGATTCCTTCTGGATGAGTTGAAATTCTCTCTATCCCCGCCTGAGTATAAATCAATCAATTAGATCAACATCAGTCAAAATGACAAAAGCAGTAAACATGAGTTATACGAGGCAAGAAACATTATGTAAAGCAAAAACAAATTTAAGGCAAAACTAGCAGTGTACAACTACGAACAGAGTAGAGGAATATGAAATGAGCAAATAAGAAAAATAAAGCGATGGATCCACATAAAATGTAAAAGAGCAAGTTTTTAATTGTAATTGTAGCCCTTGGAAAGAAAGGGGATTAAGGAGGAATATGTGACAACGTGGCAGGAAATTGACATTCTACAAAACCAACTAAAGAAAAAAAAATAGCACTAAGTCAAGCAATACAAAAATGCCAGAACAGGTTTGAATCAGATCAATGATAAACTCCTAAAACTACATCTGCAATTAAGTGAAAATTGACTCGAGGGCTGTTAGATGAGATGGTACTAAAACATCAACAAACAACTCTCTTACGGACCATCCCAAAATACTTTAAGAATATAATACAAAAGATGTATAAATAATAAAATTAAAAAAAAAATTTAAATTCAGTGGTAGAATCTGAGATTGGCTAAATAATTATTTTTTCCATCGTCAATATTATTTAGTATGTTTAAGAATCACATATTATAAGTAACATAAAAATTAAAAACTTCCAAATGGAAGAATTCCAATAACCAAAGAAAAATATACTGAGAAAAACAAATTTAGCACTCAGTGAAGAAACAGCTGAAGTGAGTTCAGCACACACTGAAGTGAACAAAATAACATAAGCAGTTTAGATCAAATTAACGATAAACTCCTAAAACGAAATCAGAAATTAAGTAAAAATCTACTTGTATAAGAAGAAGCACATCTAAAAGGAGTTGAAGATGGTACCAAAACGTCAACAAACAAATAACTGTCTTCATACGATCCATCCCGAAGTACTTAAAAAAAATATCTAAAAAAAGAAATTAAAAAAAATATATAAAATTCACTAATAGAATTTATACTTGCTGATGAAATAATAAAGATAATAAATAATAAAGATCTGTGTAGTGACAGATCACTGATTACTAAATATAATGAGCAACATTGAACGACAACGGCAATTTCTATTTACCATAACCGCAGTAAAGGTAATGGATAACCTTTGTTCAAATGTTCAAATAATATAAAATAGCAAAAACAGTAATAAATAAAAACAAACAAAAAAACTTTACACCAATAAAAATTGAAAAAATAATAAATCAGAGAAATTAGGAATAGGAAATATGTGCAGTCGCAGATTCACTGATTAATATACTTGATGATAATACAATTACAGGATTAATAATACATATTATCTTTTTGTAAACGTTCAAAAAATATGAAATAGTAAAACGGTAATAAATTAAAACAAGCAAAAAGCTTTTCGCCAATAAAAATTGATTATTTCACGATAAAGTATTCTGGAGACAGATACAATTTGGGATTCACAATACTTAAGTCCCCCAGGTTATTGTCAATTTCTAATAAATTTGACAACACCGCCAGTAAAAACATTTTGGACTAGATAACAGCATAACGTTATCATGATCCAGTAAGCACTGAGCTACCTTGAAAAAAGAAGAAATATACACAGATAAAAGTTTAAACTGTGAATCTGGATTTGTGCAGGTGTTAAAAGTAGTTCAGCTTTACGCAAGAACTCGAATGATCGGTAAGTTGTAGTTTTAATTGATATCGAAAATAATTTTAAAACAAATTAATACGCTAAAAACTCACTTGACCCACGTCTGTTCATTCCCAAGAAAAAACTGAACACTCCGTCGTCGTCCCTCCGGAGTGTGGCACGACCGGCGTTTCGATTCCGGTCGCCCCCTAACCGGACCTGTCTCTCCTCTTCCGAACTGTCTTCGTCATCGAACAGAGGCACCACCAATCGTTTCAGTACCCGCTTCCTCTTCGGTTCCTTGGCTGGGCGCTGACGCTTGACCGGAGGGTGCTCGATTTCTATATTTTTGCGTAAAATGTTTCTCACCACGGACCTGCACAAAATCTGAAGTGGCAGCGGTTCAACTTCAACTGAAACGAGAGAGATTTACAGGCTGGTACCTCTAAAATTGGTAAAACATACTGGGATATATGGTTTCTTGAGAATCCTCTGGAGGTACAATCAAAGAGGCAAATGATACAGGCAAAAGGGTTTTTGTTCTCCAATCTGTGTTGCTCATTCTAAAAAACAATCCTTTTTATGGATCATCCTGTTAATCTATACCAGATAATGACCTTTTAATTTGTAATAGTTGATCATTGATGGGCATTACCAGGATTCCGCCCACTTTGATTAAATTCATCATGTAGTCCTTGTATTTTTCTGGACATCCAGCACCGCAATATATTCGATCATACAAGCCGGCATATTCACTGCTCAAACACAAACAACTCCCTGAAAAACATGTAGTGAAGCATACATAAATAAAAGGCGATATAAAGTACCTTGAATAAATTTTGGTTCACAGAAATCATACTCATCCAAAGCACCTGAGTATTTTTTAAAGTCTTCCAGTTTCTCGTTAGCATACTGTATGACATCTTCGTGTACCTCGACTCCGTGGTTAACGCCATTCGTGCCCAAAATCAAACCAACCATGGTGCTCAAATAGCCCGTGCCAGAGCCCATATTTAAAAAAGATAAACCAGGTGACAGACACAACCCTTCCATTACCTCTGAGTAGATACATGGCGCTGACATATGTAGGTTTCCGCTTTTCCAAGCCAAGTCTTTATAGGCGTTCTCCCTCGCTGCTGGAAGAAAATATTCAGCTCTATCAACAGCCCGGAACACACGCTCGATCTGTGAGCTCTTGATGTAGTCCGCTTCGAGCAAATTGTCAATAAGATCGTCATTATTCTGACCAGAACTCACGGCTCCCCCCATTTTTCCAACTGTATTCAACTACAAAAATGAATACAAGTCACACGAAGTTATTTTAAGTGAACATTGGCACAACTACGCCACAATTCAAAATATCATCTTTTCAGGACGCTTACCTAATGAGTCCTAAAAGCACCATCTACAATAAACAAAAAAACTATTTACGCAATAAGCTGTACCCTTCAAAAGACGCTCTGAAGCCAACTTGACGAAATATTAAAAGTAAATCAAGCTACTTTTTCTTGTTCTGGTAGCGCAAAATGTTAAAAAGAAACTAGACGTCAACGTCAAAATAAACAGCTGTTTACCTTGTTTGGATAACAAAATACATTGCTGTGATTTTATCTAAAAACCGCAAAATATGGAAATAATATATATTAAAAAAATATAGGTTTTCTTTTTAATTCGATGATAGAAGTTTAAAAACTCTTTATAATTAACATTAAGGGCCTCTTTACAAATAAGTATAAATTTGGCAACAATGGGAAAAGGGAACAACAGTCGGCGCTTGCGTATAATTCTGCCATCTTGAATTGTCTTCGACTGAGAAATATAATTTCAGTATATTAATTACGTTTCTGTAAAAGGACAAAAAGTCCTCTGTAAAACCAATCAGATATGCATAAAGTAAATATTGAACCAAGAAAATTAAATTAGTCGACATGAAGCAACGCCATCTGAGAATTATTTTGTAACGGCTTCGTCTTTCGTTTATTCGTCCATTAATGTATCTTGAAGTTATTCGCAATACTTTTATTTTGTTTGGATAGCATATCTTTTCGAGAGAGGTATTTCCACGATAGATTTCGAGAGAAAATTGAGGAATTCAAATAAGCCTACAAATACTTTTCAAGCGGCGGGAAATCAGCCTCGTTCCCCTCTTACCCCACTGAAGTTTTATGCTTTAAGCGCGTGCGTCAACAAAATATTGGACGGATTATTCTTTAGGTATTTTGACGAGAGTTTTGTTTTTCACAAATTTAAAGTTTTTAATGGAAATTATTAGTTCAGGGTAGAACAACAGGTGAGTGAGATTTATTAAATTTTTTTCATTGATTTCGCATCAAAGTTTGGTCCATTCTGTTACTAAATTTAGGCATTTCATAAAAGTTTTGTAGATGGACATTTGGTAGCAAGGACTTTGCGATTTTTCTGTATCGGTCGCTGTTAATTGTAATGTATATGGAAACAACTTAATTACGAAAAATTAATGAAGACGAGTGTGGTTTTCTTCGATCCCTAAAGCCTTTATGATATTTTTTAGTGTGAAATGTAAATAAGAGATATTATGTTGTCCTGATAATAAAAAATCATTGTTAGGAGCCGATAACGTAATATTTTTTTGTTTCAGATATGGCTTCGTCGTCAAATGAAGAAGGTAAAGCTAAACAGGCAGACGCCACTACAAAGATACAAATTGGTAGCAGTGCAAAAATTGTGATCGAGAATAATTCTGATGACATAACTATATCAAAATGTGAACAAAACTGTGTTAATCAGGATGTTGCTGGTAATACAAGTCAGAATTCTGTGGCTTTAAAGACAAAGGTCCTACCTTTAGTTTACCAAGTTCCTTTTGGTAGTGTGAATTTCAACAAGGCCAGCAACAACAATTTTATTTTTACTCCCATCACAACTGGGTACATGAACAAAACAGCTCCCAGCAAGAATGTGATAATAACACCTGGAAGAAGCTCTTTAGTTTTACCCAAACAACCTTTAGCTATTGTGCCTGCCGGAGCCAAAGTGCCTCCAACGTATCTGACTATGCTGAAAAAAGTGCCCAAGCCGACAGAGTTCCAAACAGATGGTTGTAAAATTACTGAAGGTTTGGTGGTGAGCCAAAACGGTTTTGCATCTGCTGGTGCAGCCTCACAAAAGATTCTGTTAACCCCTATGCCCAAAATACAGTCTAATAGGCCTCCGGTGACCGTCACCACTAACTCTGTACATCCAAAGATAGCAGTTTTACCAATGCCTGTGCCCCAGAATGATTCTAAAATTTACAATTTCCAAATATCAGATGGTAAGATCCAATATTCTGGTTTCAATAATCCATTGACCATCATGCGTGAATCAAAAACCAAACAGAATAGCAGTGAGGACCAGGTAGAGATTATACCGGAAAAATCTTTGGTTTGCAATGAATCACTGGAAGTAAGCCCAGAAAAAAATGATATTAGCAACAAGACTTATGAACTGTCCATAGCAGAGGAATCACTCAGTAATCAAAGCGACTGCAGGTTAGTAGTGTCTTCAGTAGATAGTAATTCGTCCAGCGAAAACATGAACAACTCCAACTCGAATAAGCAACCTTTGAAATTCTCCCATGGTGTATCGATCTTGAAGAAGAACTTCATCAATAATATATTCCCCGAATCGAAGAAGACGGAGCCTTTGGTCCCAAGCACTGCCAGCAAAGAAAAAGACCTCGCTGGGGTGAAGCCGGTCAACGGTATGGAGGACAGCATCGTCGTAGCGGTACCCAGCATACCGGCGGCGTCGAAACCGGAAAAAAGCCGGCGAAAATCTCAATTCAGTTTCAGAAAGGACTTCGACGATATGGAAATCAGCTTCATAGATGCCGACGTGGAGCCAAAGGTCGAGGAATCGAAGCCTCCCATCGAGACTAAGACGGAGAAAACGACGAAATCATCCGACGGGGACCAGGAGATGGACCCGAAGAATATTTTCAACTTCAGCGAAAGTGACGTAGACGCGGCCAAATTGCTCGAGTGGGACGACGGCATCGGCGTGTTGCCCGGCAGCAGCTTAAAGTTCATAATGAACGAGTTCGGCATCATCGAATACTTGCAAGATGAGGATTACCAAAAGATCCAGGAAAAAAAAGTCAAGAAGGCGAAGGAGAAGGAGGATATGGAGCGGGAGGTCCACTGCTTGGAGTGCGGTTGTTACGGTATCTTGTCCGACTTCATCAGCTCGAGCTTCTGTAGCATGACCTGCCAGGAAGCCTGTTTAAACATCACCAGGAAACCTCCCGATATATCGGGCGGGAAAAAGGGAGCCAAGAGAAAGTTCTGCAAGAGCAAGTCGGATAACGACATCAAGGAGGAGAGCGGAGACGAGGACGACGTCTCCAACGACATGCCCACGGACAAATTCTCCTATCCCTGGGCTTGCAAGAAGAAGGGCTTCTCCTGGTCGAAGTATCTGACGCACGTTAACGCCAAGGCAGCGCCGCTGAAGCTGTTCAAGGATCCCTTCCCCTACACGAGGAACTGTTTCAAAGCAGGGATGAAGCTCGAAGGCGTCGATCCTCAACATCCCTCGTACTTCTGCGTGTTGACGGTAGTCGACGCTGTTGGATACAGGATCCGACTGCATTTCGACGGGTACTCAGACAACTACGACTTCTGGGCGAACGCCGACTCCATGGACGTGTTTCCCATGGGGTGGTGCGAGAAATACGGTCATGTGCTGCATCCTCCGCCGGGATACACCGAGGAAAACTTCAACTGGGTGCAATACCTGAGGGTGACGAAGAGCACGGCGGCTCCGAAGCATTTGTTCGCGAATCGAGCGGGCCAGGTAAGATCATCCGTTGTTTTCTACTGATTGACTATGAGATTATTTACGTTGAACGTTTCAGGCCATCTGTCCCAACGGATTCAGAATAGGAATGAAGCTGGAGGCTGTCGATAAGAAGAACACCTCTTTAGTTTGCGTGGCGACGGTGAGAGACATGATGGATAACAGATTGCTGGTGCACTTCGATGGCTGGGACGACATCTACGACTATTGGGCTGACCCCACTTCGCCCTATATCCATCCAGTGGGTTGGTGTGACCAGTACGGGCACAACCTGACACCTCCCAGTGGTAAGTGAAGCGCTCCGTCTCCGTCATCGGCTCCGTACTCACGTTGTTTTTGTTTAGATTATCCAACCCCAGAGACCTTCACGTGGGAAAAGTACCTGAAAGAGAAAAAGGCCGTGGCCGCTCCCGTGAGGGCCTTCAAGCAACGATCTGCCTGCGGCTTCAAGAGAGGCATGAGACTGGAATGCGTGGATAAAAGGGTAAGTGACATATGACACCTTATAACAGTGGTGAAAAAATTATTTAGGTCCAGAAAAAAACTCATAATGCTTACTAGATTTTTATTTTATTTTTTTCTAAGTAGTTATATAAAACACACTAATGCAAAACATTATTGAGCTAGCCAATACTAATCAGTACATAAATATATCAGTTTTTTATACAATATCAGTGGTGTCATATATTTTGATGCCAGCGAACAATCAATAATCAATAAGAGCCAGTTCTGGGATATACGGTGAAAAAAAAAACAATTCGAAACACCATTCGTTCTTCATCGACTTTTGACACGGTACATGGTCATGAAATATTGACCCATGTCATTTGAAGGTTGAGACTACCAATCTTGTATGAACAGTATCAGGCTTCCAGTATATATATATATATATATATATATATATATATATATATATATATATATATATATATATATATATATATATATATATATATATATATATATATATATATTGACAATATTAAAAGTCTTGTACAAAAGGCCCCAAGTCCAACTAAATGAAATAGCAGGCGATGACGACTTTGTTTGGTAGAACAGTTTAATAGATACGTTAAAGAATATTGTGAAGATCAAAATTCCAATCTAGAAGGCTGATAGGTTTAAAATTTGAAGTATGTGAAAATTAGTTCAAACAGCCAGCGGTTGAAAAAATGCTACTCTAGCGACTCCTGACGAGGTTTGATGTTGATGTCAAAAGAAAATGTACAACATGAGTTGATTATCGATTGCAATAGAATTAGAGAGCAGATTGTGGATGTTATCAAGATTGGTAGCTATTCGGGTTTAGAACCTCTTTAAGCTTATAAGGCCCCATTCCAGAAATTGCAGTTAAAAAAAAATATATTAACCAAAATAGAAATGACTCTTTACTACAACTATTTAAGAAGTATTTTTCTATCTAGCATAGAGACAGAATGTAATAATTTTACGTTAGACACGCTTTTTTGCACTTTACTAAATATATAATGAATCTCATGCCTAACATATATAATAGCTTTGTTGAAAACATTATATTAAAACTGGAGTATTCTTTGTATGATTATACAAAAGGCTATGTCAGTATCAAGAAAACAAACATTTAGTCATTTACTGTTACTTTATTTAAGGTTAGTTTAACAATGTTCCAATTCTATGTTTTTATTAAAACCGATTAAAAAATGGTTTTCTTTATTGCCTTTTGATTGTGATCTCCTGATATTCCTCTAAAATGCTCTGAGTAATCACTAAACTGTCATAACCAATCGGAATTCATCTTTGGTTTTTTTAGGTTCCTCATTTGATAAGAGTAGCTACAGTTGATGACGTAAAGGAGCATCAAATTAGGATACATTTCGATGGTTGGCCAGACCGGTACAGTTACTGGGTGGATGACGACAGTCCGGACATCCATCCAGTTGGGTGGTGTCAGAAAACCGGTCATCCGATGGAACCGCCTCTGAGTAAGTCTCGAGTTACAACTCTGCCCGACGCGTGTTAATCCATCAATCGTTCTTTCAGCACCCGATGACGTCTACGATTTTCTGGAATGTCCCACGGTAGGATGTAGAGGTGAAGGACACACCCTGGGTTTAAAATACACGACTCACTCGGTGCAAAAATACTGCCCCTATGCCGAAGTGAACATCGACGCGGATAAGATACTGCCGGACCGATTACTGAGCCCCGATAGGAGCCCGGAAGCCAAGATCCCTGTATCTCGCGAACCCAAAGATTACAAGTTGTAAGTACCATCACCTAGTTAGGAGAATCACAACGATTTCACCGTGTTCTATTTCATTTATCAGGAAACCGCGTGTGGGCCGACCACCCAAATGGCTGAAGGAGCTGGAAGCGTCCAAAATCGAAATCGTTCAAGAACCACCCGAGAAACGACCGAAGAGATCCAAGAACTCCACGCCCGTCAAGTCGAAGAAAGACAAGGCCGACGACACGGATGATAACAAGGACAACGATCAGGAACTGCTGATGGCCAAGGCACAGAAGCTGATCGAAGACTCCCAGGTGCTGCCCGCCGAGAAGGAATCCTGGCGGCGGCATTCGACGTTCCTCGGCGAGTACGTCTCCACCGGGGACAATCCCTGGGACTGGACGCCGGGCGACGTGGCCGAGTTCGTGGCCGGCATCCCGGGCTGCGATACGAAGACGGATCTGTTCATCGAGAACGACATCGACGGAGAGTCCTTGCTGCACCTCAGCCAGTGCGACATCCTCCAGCTGCTCCACCTCAAAGTCGGCCCCGCCGTGAAGCTGTACAGCAGCGTGGTGCTGCTACGGCACAGGTTCAGCGATCGCAACGCCAAGAACCAGCTTTAATCGTGATATTTTTCCTAGATTGTTGAAGTTTGAAACAGTGACCTTATTTTCGCGTCCTTATTTCGTTGTTTACTTTATGTTTCGCGAAAAGTATCTTTATTTTTCCATCGTTATTATCTTTATATATAATATATATATATATATCTATATCGAGATAAGTATTAAGATTGTACTTTATATTTATATATTAAAAATTCTTTTTTACCAAAGCACGTTTTTTATTTATAAAACCTTACCTTTAGGTTTTCTAAATCAACAATATTGTTCAACTGTAACTCCTCATTAAAAATAATAAAAGCGGGTATATATAAATCATACTGTATATATAAAATATATATGCAATTAAACAATCACCGCTGTATCATCGGTTGCATCACAACTACAAGAAAAATTAATTTTTGGTTAAGTATCGCTCGGTAAGTGGAAAAAAAATTTACTTTTTCATAAGTATTTTATTAAGCCATCCAAACACATTAGCATATTCTATTAAAAAAACACTGTGACAATTCTATCATTTATCTTTATTCTATAAATGCTCGTTAGAGATTTATTTTCGTCCATCGCAAATGTACTTACCTCCCGTACAAAAGAAATAAAACTGAAAACTCTCTTATTTCAATGTCTTATTTATTTGGAAGACATTTCCTTTCATGAATATAAATTAATTTCATACGAATACAATGTGGTAAATGTTACATCATAGAACATAGTTTATGTTTTGCTCTCATTTTTTTTAATAAGCAATCTATTTATTTGGGACTTTTTTATTAGTTTACAAGCTCCTTCGGTTCATCGAATCACAACAGTAAAATTAAAACTTATGTCAAGGGATGGCATTTGTCATTTGTTCTCTCATAAAAGAATACATTACAACTAGATCGAATGAAAATTAAAAAAAAAACAGTACAATAAAAAGGATAAATAAACTGCTGGAAGAAACCTCTTCAAAATAGTTATTCTACATTTATTAAAATAATAAAAAATATAGCGTAACAGAACAACGTTTTTCACTTATTCAAACCAGTATTTTTAAATGTTTATAAATTGGCTAAAATATACAAAATTATAATACAATATAAAAGATTGTTATGTATATATATAGGCTTGAATCGTAATTACAATAATAAATAAAAGTGCTCATATTCCTTCGACACGTGGCGTGGAGAAATACGTTAGTTTGTTGGTAATTTTTTTTGATTCAACATTGTTCCAAACCTGGATATGTTATGTACAAATATAATCGTTTAGAATGTTACAAGGGAAACATCTTGAGGAGGCGGAGGGGAGGTTGGATACAAAAATACGTGAAAAAAAAACTAAGTCAAAATCAGAAGAACGCCCTTCTCTGCATACAAATTTCCAACAGCGAAAGAAATATCATCTTACGTATATATATATACAGGGTGAAGGGAATGCCCTGCGCCAATTTGTTTAATCCTTAAATTTAGTTGTTTACCTTACATGTAAATGTCACTATTAAAAATGGTCTACGGTTTGTTCCATATAAATAGTTTATTTAAAAAAAAATTCTCTAGGTTGTGGTCTATATTCAGTTCACCAAGAAACGTCTGAAATAAGATTGTCTTTTATAGTTTGTTCGCACCCTGGTAGCAGGAAACTTAAAACAAAGTGTGCCGTGAACTTGCTCGCAAATTCGACTGGTTGAAACGAATGCCTCTGTAGCTACAGGCAAAGGAAAAGGCTGAACGAATCAGACCACAGGATCTAACAAAAAAAATCGCGATAATATCTACGCAAACGATTGCACTCCGGTGATGTGGTCTCGCTCTCCACCAACGTTATCCCGTCTCGAGGAATCTCGCCAATCATCGCATCGACCGTCTCTTGTTTCTC
Organism: Rhynchophorus ferrugineus; assembly: GCF_030347505.1. Lineage (NCBI taxonomy): Eukaryota > Metazoa > Arthropoda > Insecta > Coleoptera > Curculionidae > Rhynchophorus > Rhynchophorus ferrugineus. The sequence continues at coordinate 1,050,449 of NW_027472586.1, forward strand.
GTTATCAGCAATATGTACAAAAACGACAATCTTATCGATGGACGAAACAAAAGAAAAACTATCTTGTTTGCACGTTCTCGCTCACACACACACACACACACACTCTCACACTCCGGATTCATGAAAACGTTGTTTTTTCTCTTCTAAATGTTTTGTTTTACTTCTCGTAATACAAAATAACTTATGTACATAAGAAACAATTATTACATCTATTTACACAGAACTGTGTAAGGATATCATCTCTCGTAGTTTGAATAGATTTTGTTCACGCCGGGGTGAGGCGTGGCGCGGCGTTAGGGGGGTGGGGTGAGAGGGGAGTAGCGGGGCGAAGGGATAGGGGGAATCTGGTACCATTTTACTAAGCGATTATGGGGGAAATAATAAAATCTACATATACGTCCATCACAGAAATTTTGTTTTCTTCTAATTTAAAGCCTTGCAATTGTCAAGGCCTATGGAATCTGAAAAATAGAACAGAATAACGTTATTAGTTTAATTGTGCTCGCTGATGTTTGACCTTTTAAGGGTGTATCAACCAAGAGACCATCAAATTTGGGGTTGTACCTTGAAAAATAGATACACCCTTAAAACATTTGCATATTAATTATATTGTGATATATTAGGTACATAAAAAAGTAATCCACATATTTTTTTAATTACATTAGACTTATAAATTAGTTTTAAAGGATTTTCTTTTAATTCGAAGTTTTATCGTGAAAAATCGGCATAATATATTTTATTCAAGGTACTGTTCATCGATAACAACTACTTTTTCCCGTCTTTCAAGTAATTTACGGATAGCATTTCAAAAGAACGATGTACCTTTTGAAGCTATCCACGAATCGACACATTTTTAGAAGAAGGATCAAGGTCTGGAGAATACGGAGGACGGGGTAGCAGTTCTCATTTTAATTTCTGTTTCAAGTACGTTTTCACCACGGTTCTGCAACATGTGGTCGAACGCTGTCATGCTGAAGAATAACATTATCGTACCTTTGCTTGTGTTTCACACAATGCTGGACTAGTTGATAGTCGACAGTCATCCCCATTGATGGTTTCATCGAGTAATGCCGTCAAATCCTCATCTTCAAAATTTTCTGGCTACCCAGAATGCTCTTTGTCTTTGGTGTCAAAATCACCACTTTTAAAACGTCGAAACCACTATTCGCAGGTTGATATCGACGGAGCATGCTTGCCTTAACTTTCACACAACATTCGATGACCCTCAGCCGTCTTTTTCTTCAAATTCAAATAAAAAAGCAAAACTTCCCACAAATGGGATTTACTTGGTACAAATTCAGACATTTTTAACGCACCGAATTTTTTTTGTTTACATTTGGACGAAATGACATACTGAAAAGTGAAGCCTCTCAGTAAGGCCTGAATCCAACGCGATTTAATACACAGTAACGCCATATGTTGTAAATCCTTTAAAATTACTTTATAAGCCAGATATTTCGTCAATATATAAAATTTCGAAAAATAATTACTAGAGTATTTTTTCAGGTACCCATATAACGCCCGTTTGATTTTGAAACGGGAATTATTACCAGTGTGATATCAAAATAGAATGAACATGACCGGTACAATGTACCTATACTAAAATTGTCTATAAGCAAATAGAAACTGGATACTCGTGTGTGTATGGTGATGTAGTCGTAACAAAACAAAAGAAAACCATAAGTTAGTAATGCTACAGCACAAGTATGGCAACGAGGAATGCAGATAATAAATGTTGTTTCGACATAAGGTGCTGGTAGTAGTAGTTTCGGATCATTTTCCATGGGTTCAGAGGCGGGTGCGAGATAAATTGTTCCAAAACCAACAAAAAATCGAAAATAAAGTCACAAATTAAGCTTCAGACGTACAATAGTTGATTGGCGCAAAGTATAATCCTCGGTCGACATAACGCTGGTGGGAAATCTCTCTCATCCACGTTCTCGTTAGTTTATATCATCGAATGTCCCTTCATGAACCGATGCGAGAGACTTCACCGAAACCAACCAAGCCCGTTATGTCCACCGATCGTACACTTTGCTCGGTGAGTAAAGAAAACGGTGTTTCGTTTGCCAACTTACATTGTCTGGACTTTATTTAAACGAAACGTTATCCAACTATGTAAAACATATTTTGTTTAAAATTTGGTTTAAGGGGAGCTCGTGCGCGTATTACCACTCCCGGCCTATGGACAATTTTAGTGTTTATTTTGTAATATCTGAAAACAACATTCGGCATCACAAAACGTTTTTCATCGAGGAATCTTCTCGTTTTATTTCAACGATACATCGTAGGTTTAATGCCTTTTTTGTTATGCGACAGTGTTCGTTAATTATTAGGTTCGTTTACTGTGGATTCTAGCACTCATACAGTCAACGTTGGAAAATACATCACAGCTCCGAACCTGTCCATGTTAATTTGATTAAAACTTAATTATATCACTTGACGGATACCCAATTCCTCAAGCAAAATCAGCTGAGTACCTCGGCGTTCGTATTAATGGTAGGTTAAATTCGAAACATTATATAACACAGGAGATAGGACACAAAATCAAGCTACAGTAGCTTGATTTTGTCGGACAATTTGTCGGAAAATATTCTAAATTTTAACTTAAATTAAAGAGATTGGTTAATCATAAGGCCAATTTGGATGTATCTAACTAGTAATCCAACGTTGGCAAAACAAAGTTCTACGATTAATTATCAATGCTTATCGCTACGTAACCAACGAAAAAATGGATTACGAAGCTATCCAAGATTTCGCCTTAAAGAATGAAATAAGGTTATTAAATCACTAACGTGGAAGAAATACAGGTACTAGGCAATACGTAAGAAAACAGAAGACTAAAGCGAACCAAACCACATGAACTTGAATTCACATTGTACTTGAAGATTTTGCATTATTAAAAACACACAGCACAAGTGTGGAAATGGTCAGATTTTACGAGATAACAGTTACACCTAGTTGAAAAACCATATGAGTAACCCAAACCTCGGACATACACACAAAAAACAGTCTTGGATCGACCTGGAAAATCGCCAGTAAACAAACCTATAATCACATCGACGGTACCTCCGTTCGATCGACTATTCGTCTTAAAACTGTATTATGAAAAAATCAAGGCCACCCCTGCTGTTCGTACCGATATCATTAAGTCACTCAATAAGTCCCGAGTTTGAAGATGGTTAATTGGTTTAGATTTGGTCACCTCTGATTACCAGTTCGGCTCAAAAGATGTTTGGTTCGAAGTTAGGGTCTGGAGTTATTGAGCAACGTATATACAGAAAAAAAAAACGGTTAAGGATCGAAATAATCAACTTTACCTAGTTAAATGCCGACTGTCCTCGTGCACATCCATCTCGGAGCTCTTAAATTCGTTCAGTTCTTTCCTTATGGCTGCTTTGTCTTTGGGTGTTAACCTGAAACCGTAACACTGCGTTGTTTAATGGTCCGAGACGAAGATAATCATAACAATCACCTGGTCCAAGGCTTGTCGGCCCTCCTATCATAATCGTGGGCTTGCGTTACCTCAATGTAATCATTAAACCTTATGATTTTCTTCTCTTTCAGTTCCTCAACCGTCGGCCTAAAGCTCAACTTCCTCAATAGGAACCTCTTCTTCTCCTCCTTCTGTTTCTTTTCTTCCGCTGGGCTTTGCTCTGTAATAACAAACACGTCCAGTAGTAGGGCTTCGCTCAGAACACCTCAACTCTTACTTTTCAGAATATTTCGCTCCTCCAGCTCCTCCTGGGTGGGTCTCATGCTCAGTCTTCGAATCAGCCTAGCTCCGATGGCTTCCTTCTCGCTCTGCCTCTCGTTCTCTGACTGTATTTGAAGAATATTTCTGGAAAATCGGTCGCGTCAGGACAAAAATACGACCCGTGAGGGCGAGGAAGTTACCTGTTGATTAGTTCTTGGCGGTCGGGGCGTAGGGATAGTTTCAGGGATAGGCTTTCCTTGCGGGCGATCTTGAGAGCCAACCTGCTCTCCTCGGAGAGGCCGCTCTCCTCGTCTCGGTAGTGTATCGGCCCGTCCGCCGAATCCGAATCGGTGTCGTCCTCCTTGATGACGTACGGTCTGGTGTTCTCCTTGTTCTCTATGGTGCATGGTAATCCTATGGCGAACTTAGCCTTGGAACTGAAATGGTAGCGCTTTATTATAGTATACACCAACCCAATTATGGATATATGGTGGTAGAGATGATTTGATTATAGTATATACGAACTATATGTATCTTTAGATCATTTTCTCCATTCTTATTCAGTATGAAATCTATATTTTATTTCATTCAGATTGTAAGTATCAAATTATCCCTACCTAATGGTACATGGTAAATGTTGCACAATTTTTAAATGAGAAAACATCCGCAGAGAAGAGTGAAGACTGTCATAAATGAATGAAGTACTGGTTCATTTATGATGGGAGCGATGCGTACTATACTGATTATCCGAAAAATATTTTCCTCGAGCTCAAAGGAACTGGTTATTGTTTGCAAGACTCGAAAACACTGGCAATATTTGTTATTCATGAATGCCAGGCAGGCATAAGAGGAGTCTAAATAGTTTCATATTCAAGGAGAGGATATGGAAAAGCTGTGTCTTTTAATATTCATCCAGAGAAAGAGGACGAAAATAATTCTCGGATAAACCCAACTTACGATGTTCTCAAAAAGGCAACAAAAAACACTTTCAAAACACACTCATATTTACCATATTCTTATCCTAGGCCTCGACAATGGCCTTCTGCATTAGACAGACAAAGAAAAAGAAAACAACATTAGAATCGGGTAACCGGTCGGTAAATAATTGAGGGAAACAAAAAACAAAATCGGGATATTTCCGGACGACGGCGGTACCTCGCGGGGGGAGGCGTGGTACTCACTTAAAACTGGAATTGTGATCCTGCTGTCTGACGCCCAACGGTCGGTTCTCCTGCGTGGGGGTGCCCTGTGGCGTGGAGCCGCCGCTGTTCTTCTTTTTGAGGGCCGACTTGAGAGGCATGGCGTTGAACTTCGGTTCCTTAGCCGGGATCTCGTCGATTCTGCTTGTGTCAATGGCAGGATCCGGTTGGGGCATGCGGAACATGTAGGCGTTGTCGTCATCGCAGATCACCTCGTATTCATCGTCCTCTTCGTTTTCTAAAAAAAAAGTGGAAACGTAATTATGATGCAATTTAACGTAGTAGGCTAGAACAAATATTATTCAATATTTATTTTTGAGTGAATAAAAAAGTAGATAGTTGTTTCTTTGCCTAAATATGGCAAACTACATGGGCAACATAATTTTTTATTTTTAAAACTCAAGTAATTTGAGGACATTTACATTACAATCTTACTATTTTCAGATTCATACAAGCTAGTTTATACTGATCAATGCTCCTTTTGTCTTAGTACAAGCAATTAACAGGTTTCGGCCACTCAGAGTTTTTTGTCAGACTGTTGTTATCAAGGAGATAAATGGCTTGCATGTTTGTATGTTAAAGCAATCTCTGCTCGTGACTTTTTGCTTTAGCAAAGGTCTCTTAATCTATAACCATAACAATAACAAGCAGCATCAACGATACTTCATCGTACTTTTCTCGAAAAGTCTAGAAATTTTCGTTGTCATAACCTCAGATAGTCAAGGATCATTTCAACTATTAATATCACGAATTCATTCTACATTTTAACTATGCCATATTGCTGGTATATACCAATTATAAAATAGGTCTTACAGTAAAATAAGCTTCTTTTTGTTTTGCTCTAAAGTACATTTAAGAAATATATTACTTCAATAATTGAGCATACATGTAGAAGTAGTATATTTAACTTAAACTAAAGTATTTTGTGTCATATTTTGTCAACAACTGCCTGTAACATTATGATAGTCGAGCAGACCTTATTGTTTTCTAATATATTTTCGATTACATCAATAATTCTAGTTACTTAATCGATGACTGACTGAACCAATTTGGGTGTTTGGGATTGTTGTCTTGTTTTTCAATGATGGCTTTTAGTCTTTTCGGTAGAATGTTTAAAACAGTTTCGTTGTAAGAATTAGCACGTTTAACTTACACTGAAGTATCTCATGTCATACTTTATGAACATTATGATAGATAGTACAGCACAACTTTTTGTTTTCTAATATTCGTTCGATTACATCAATAATTCTAGTTACTTAATCGATGACTGACTGAACCAATTTTTTCAATGATGGCTTTTAGTCTTTTCAGTAGAATGTTTAAAACATTTTCGCTATAAGAATTAGCATGTTTAACTTACACTGAAGTATCTCATGTCATACTTTGGTAACAACTTTATGTAACATTATGATAGATAGTACAGCACAACTTTTTGTTTTCTAATATTCGTTCGATTACATCAATAATTCTAGTTACTTAATCGATAACTGACTGAACCATTTTGGGTGTTTGGGATTGTTGTCTTGTTTTTCAACGATGGCTTTTAGTCTTTTCAGTAGAATGTTTAAAACATTTTCGCTATAAGAATTAGCACGTTTAACTTACACTGAAGTATCTCATGTCATACTTTGGTAACAACTTTATGTAACATTATGACAGATAGTACAGCACAACTTTTTGTTTTCTAGTATTCGTTCGATTACATCAATAATTCTAGTTACTTGGTCGATCTTCAATTGAAGCCAAATTAGTAGTTTGAGATCTCTATCTTGCTTTTTAACGGTGTATTTTAGTATTTACAGTAGAATTTCTCGAATACTTTCGAAATTACAGGATATAGGACTAAGCGAAGAAGCTTCAACACGGAATTTGATATTGGTAAGTGATAAATTGAAGGTGTAGTGTGTACTAATAATTGTTTCATCAACAAATTTTGAATGCAATGTAATCATTTTTGTCGCAAGTTGTATATGGAGGAGGAAAAATCGTTTTGCCCTTTATTTACAATAAAACTGGTCGCTAGAAGCGGGTTCAAATGACATATTCGAACCTACAGCTACGTCATGTTGCTCGAATCATGTACGTAATACGAGTACTAGAATCACTGATGCATTCGTACACCCAATCTTGTAATCCAGTAGGCCGTGTACGTACCTTCGTAGTCGTAGTCCGCCGGATTAGGTAGGGGGCTCTGCCGTCTAGTTTGCGGACTGGGCGAACTGAACATGGGGGGCGGGGGTATCGGTCCTATCTCCGACACGGGTATGGGAGGTTCGGGTAATTCCGAGAGAACGAAGGGGGGAGGATGACCGGCAGCCGGCGGCGGTAGCTGTACGGATACCTGGTGCGGCTGCTTCTCCTGCGGAGGCGGCGTCGAGCCCGGAGGTCCCACCTGTTGGCCCTCGGCAACTGCGGAACGACAAAACCGCGTTAAGGCCCGATCCCACCAGGGAACCCCGGCAGTGGACTTACAGTGCTCGCTGTGGTAACATAACAACCTCCTCGTGAGTTTGCCGTGGCCCAGCGTGCTGGGCCGTTCCGGCTTGCGACCCTCGTCCCCGGGTTGGTTCGAGGGCTGGGTGACGTGAAGTGGACCCTCACCGTTCGGTGACATGGCACCATTTTGTGAGTTGTTTCCATCAGTCTTATCTTTTTTGGGCTCTGAAACGAAAACCAAGCTCAAAAACAAAGTTCCGCGTTAGACTTATTCTACTGAATGACGTTTCATTCGTAAACATTGTTATAAACTGTAGTGTTTCAATAATTATCGGGATACTATTACGCAACGCTTACCGCAACTTTTAATAATAACCAAAAATGGTAAATATTATGTTTGCAATAAACGTTTCTATATAGAATAATAAATATACAAATATTGTCGAAAAATAACACTAAAAAGCATAGTTATATAAAAGAAAATCATCGAATTGTCAAACCAGCCGCGTCCGTGTATAGTGTTCCATTTATTTAGCCTTTCACCTTCACCACTTCATTGAAAGCTTAGATAGTTTTAATGTTTAATTTATGTATACGGCTACGTTGGATTCTGTTAGTTGCTGAAGTTTAAAATATAACCTTCAAATATAATCATTGAAAATACTGTCAAAATTGAAAATATTTTACGACCGGGACAAGTTTTGACATTCCGACATACCTTTTTGCAATTTATTTTGCTATGTATTAGTTGGGAGGTTTCACTCGCATTCCTCCTCTTTATTTTTTTACCGAACCAACATAAATTAAAGAATTACGCTCGAACTTCGACCTAACCTCAAAATCGAATCTATTAATCTTCAAAATAAAACGTTACTGTGACGTTAGTCATTTTTTAAAAAAGCCTGAACGACAGCTGTCATTATTGACACTTGTTTAACCTTACAAATACAAATAAACAGATAAACAATATTGTTGCTTTATCTCTCAACGATGGACCACCGCGAAACTTAACTTCTATTTTCAAGTGTTTGGCATGCGAAACTATATAAATCACCGCGATATTAATCACGGCACACCGCGACCCTGGCCCACGAAAATAACAAACGAATTCATTCATAAGCTGGTTCCACGCGAACAAGCATATAAGTCAACGTGTTTCGACGGCTAAAAATAAAAAAAATAATTCACGAATTACTATCGGAACGCGACCCAACAACAAATGAATCGCCCCGTTCAATTGGCAGAAGCGTAGATCCTAACCTCTATTAGATTAGCAGACTTGATTGACTCGACGGTGACAGGGAAGACCGAAATTGTTTTTCGAGTAGTTGTTGTCATGACGACGACGCAGCGCCCACTAGATACTCCGAAAAACTATCAATATATCGATGTTTTTTTCAGGTATCGATATTAAAGCCTAGGATTTTGGAAGGAGTGTTGAAATTTTGTTTTAAGATTTCTCTACATACCCAACCCCCGACCAAGTGAATTTTGCGTGGAAAAACTGGGTTGGAGCGAAGAAGATATCAATATTGATAAGAATAAGCATCGACAGTTGTTGTCCTTCGATATATCGATAGTTTTTTAAATTCCAAAATCGATCTATTGATATTTTAAATCACTAAAACAGTAACTAATAAGACTGCGAAAGATCTTTAAGCACTATATAAATAAAATAATAAATTTTCAAAATAAAGATGCATTACTATGTTGATATTATCTGAAAAAATGATTTTAATTGAAATATTAGGCAATAGTTTACGGCTATTTTGTTCTAGAAAAAAATACACCCAGTTACTATTATATTCCAATGAATTTGATAGTATATAGCCTAATATTATCTAAATTTAAATATTAGGCAATAGTTTACAGATAATTTGTTCTAAAAAACGCCCAGTTACTAACTTATCAATTAATTAAAAAATATATAGCCTAATATTTTTTAAAACGTTTAAATATTAGGCAATAGTTTACGGATACTTAGTCCTAGAAAAAATACACCGACTTACTAGTATATTCCAATGAATTTGGTAGTATATTTCAATTAATTTGGTAATATATAGCCTAATATTTTTTTAATTTAAATATTAGGCAATAGTTTACAGATAATTTGTTCTTAAAAAACACCCAGTTACTAACTTTTCAATTAATTAAAAATATATATAGCCTAATATTTTTAACAATCTAAATATTAGGCAATAGTTTACAGATATTTTGCCTTAGAAAAAATACACCCAGTTACTAGTGTATTCCAATTAATTTTATAGTATATTACTTATAATTAATAGCCAAATATTTTTTAATCTAAATATTAGGCAATAGTTCGCATTAGTCATCGAAATATCGATAGTTTCTTCCGCGGCCGATATCCCCGGATACTTTACCCTTTTTCTTGCGGAAGGACGACGAGTTCTTCTTGTAGCCGGGGGGTAGGAACATGGCAGGGGGAGTGATGGGCACCGCCGTATCCCAATAGGGCACGACGTCGGGGTGACACTGGTTGGGATCGGGCAGTTCCAGCTTGGGCTGTTGCTTCTCGCACCGTCTCCGGCGACGTCCTCCGGGCGTGAACGTCTTCACCAGGAAACCGACACCCGCGTTCATGTCGGAGCTGTTGCGTCGCGTACGGCGCTCGACCGCTAACTGCTCTCGTTCGGTCGCAGACGCCGCGCAAGATATTGCAGGTTTATTTTTAATCGAAATTCTCTCGTAAATATTTTGACATGTCCGATTCCCCGGTGGAATTCGACGAACTTCCTGACGTTCTGGGTAGTATCGGTGGTCGGATGCTCGTGTTCCGACGTCGGTAACTTCCTAGAGAGTACGCATTTAACCGTATAACTTTCGGAACGATTATGAATCAATATACAGAACAAATCACCTTAAAAGGATCTTTGTTTGTTATAAGCGTAATAAGCAAGATGAAGAACCTTCTCGTTCATTACATCTTCGTTTGTTGAGACAAAACAATGTTTCATCAATAATAAACCGTAAAACTAGTCCTGAAACACAGTAACATCCCGAAAATTACTCATCCTATATTGTTCTGTAGACATTTAAGGGAAAAATGAGCAAATAGCATCACCAGCATCTCCACAGTATCATAAAAGACAAAAATGTCACGCCAATGCCAGAAATGACCAGTCAAAAATGTGCTTACTATAGCAGAGTATAGAACTGAGAACAGAAACATTCAAAAATATTCAACTAAACAACTGATGAATGAAATCACAAAAAATAGTTTTTAATCGTCTAAAAGCGAAAACTAACGTTTCCTTTGTGTTCGTCATAAAAGTACTCCGAGAAAAGGCGGAGAGAGATTACAAACGAAAAAAAAAAACAGAAACACGGGATAAAATAAAGTCTCCTGAAATATTGCCGGTTGTTTCTTTTGTTTCCTTCGGGTTGACATTTCGATTCCACGCACCATATACTTCCAGGCTGCTCCATCAAGAGATTTGTATTCCTTTTACCTTTTAGTGTAGCCTGGCGACGACGAAAAAAGTCACGTCTTTACGAGCCTTCTCCTTACAAGAACGCGCAACGATTCCCATAAAATCGGAGGATTTATTTCTCTCCAAATCCCATCACTGTCGAAAAACGATGGATCCGATTTACGATTATTCGTTAAAACTTCGCACAAAAGGTTTAACACTAGGCCAGGAATTGAAATAGTTGACAATATTAGGCAATATATTAAGCTATCCAAAATTAGTCAGTTCTAATGCTATAATCTTAATTAAAAATCCATCCAAGAATCATATAGCTCATATAGAAGTCCCAAAAACTATCTAAAATAAATATTAGGCTACAATTCTGAGAATATCATATCAAAACATAAAACTAAATACGTAATTGCTTACAGATCCTTTGTACTAGGTTAATGTAACATGTTAACTGTTAACAGAATGCGTTAGGCTGAAAATTACAATATATATTGCCTAAGAAACTATTAGGCAATAGCTCTCCAAAATTAGTCATTATAGTATAACTATAATCTTATCAGAATTAGTCATGATCAAAAATCATCCAAGAAAAAAACGGGCATTTAAATATATATATAACTAATACAATAAATAAACATTAGATAAACTTAATTACAAAAAAATGTTAAAAACACCAAAATCTACAGATCTATTATACTAAGTATATTTTGTGTTGGTTTTGGTAATATATAGCCTAATATTTTTACTAACATTATAGTAGTAACACTATATAAAGAAAGTTAATATCTTATAAAATTTAAATATTAGATCACATCTAACCGTTATTCAGAATCATAAATAAATCTTTAATAAAAATTATTATCTATATCTTTAGGCACTAAAAAGACAAAACAAAATTCAATTCTTAAAAATGAAGTAATTCATATTAAGTTAGTATTTTCCTTTTAATACTTTTATAGCCTAATATATTTTGAAATTAATATATCTGTAAGAATTAAAATAATAAGATACTAATGCTAAAACTGATTTAAATATAAGACTTGAGCAATTTAACTGTTGGTAAACAAAAACATGGCGGTTGTTTCCGCTCCTGAAAAAAAATCAAGATTCGCTGTCACGAGAACAAACGAATATTATTTGCGAAAGGGCGACTTGATCTGACATCCAGATCAAGCGAAAATCGTGTCGGTTGCATGCTCTCACAAATATCAGGCTATACCAGTCGAAAATAATTCTTTCTCTGAGAAGGTCCTTCTCAAGGACTTTAGGGTCATCCGGAGAAAAAAAACCGTCACAGTCTTACCAACTGAAGCTTACTGGACGCGCTCTTATTTACCGGCCGATTTCTTCGCGAAATAATTGACGTACACGAAGAACCCCATCATACCGAAGATGCAACAAATGTGCACCAGCACGGCCATCATCAGGAAGGCGGTGAAGAAACGCGGCGGAGGCAGGATCCTCCTGCCGTTGACGGGCCTCAGCAATGTCACCATCACCGACACCCGTCAGGAAAGGAAAACGACGCGAACGACGATGATGGGACAGGGGGGGCGCGGAGAGAAAAAGGACGACGCGGGGCTAATTACGGGGCGGGCGTCGCGACGCCAACAGGTTCCGACGACGGGTTGCGGACGACTGAAGTCGCTCTCCGAGACTCCGGGAGGTGGGCGTCGCCGCCATACGATCGTTACTACGTCCTGCAGCATCCGCCCGTGACGTCAGCGGGATCGAGCCTCTGGCGCGGCGAGAGTTTGCGTTCGGGATAAGGGCGGGGACGGGCGAGGGGCTAGAGCCGCGAAGGCTGTGGATGTTAAACTTCGGAACGGCACCGCCACCTACACTTCTAACGTCCGACATTTATGGAAGAGGTTTTAAAATCAACAAGTCGAAACAACAACCGAAACCAGGTCAAATTCATCCAGGATAAAGGCAATCAAAGAAGGGTTAATTAACGCATTTTTAACCACCTAATTCACTAAACTAACGTTCTTCATACCTAGTCAATATCACTCCTAAATGTAGAGGACAGTATTAAAAACAATCCAAGATAGAGTCAGAGAGATACTCCAAAACCTTTAATATCAACAAATATTGGGCAATAATTATGAAAATAACTGTAGTTGGTTGGAAAAACAAAATATCCGAAATTATGAGGCGATGGTTTACAGACTATCGGTCCCACCTTGAAAATAAATGCTATAGACTAAGAAAAATTAGGCAATGCATTAAATCCTTCAATATTAATCCTCTAGTCTAAACTTATAACGATTCAAGAACTACGCAGTCATTTAAGATTCACATGATTCATAAAATAATACATTACAAATACAACATAAAACACAAACGTAATATTTAAGCTAAAAAATATTAGGCAATATATTAAATTCTTCAGATTTCATAAGTCAATGGCAATCCTACAGAATCAACGATAACGATCTAAGAACTTTTAGACATTTACTGCCATACTGCAAGCCGTAGATGGGTAGAAATGCATGATATAATTATGAGGCAGTTATTTTTTGTGCTACCTTAAAAATAAATGTATTCGGCTATATAATATACAAAGAATAAATAAATATTAGGCAATATATTAAATCCTCAATAATTAGTCCTATTGACCAACATTTATAACGACTCGGGAACAATATAGCCATTTAGAGAACATGTTCAACGTGTCTTAGAACATGAAAACACAAAAATTAGAGAAAATAAAAATAAGATTGAAAAGTTAGAGATAATTCATTGCAAATCCCTTGTAGCAATCAATTCATATGCATTGTTATTTTACACAAATTAATTAATTAATTAATAACAGATTAATGAGATTTATCTGATACCCATCTATCATTCAGCCAAAAACGAAAATTGTATGAATATATTGCCTAAATTATTATATGAACATATTATTGAATAATAATTTCAAATATTAGAATTTAAGATAATAGTAGTGATTTATTAAGTGATCCAAAATACGAGGGCACTGTATTATAAGAAAATATTGCCTAATATGTATTTAATCTAGATGTATATTTGTTAAGTATTAGGTTTGCAAAAAAGCATTCATAAAATTGATACACGACAAGATTAAAATAGGTTCGCTATATATGCCTTAACATTTATTAATTGTATATTAGAGTTTTATAGTCTAATGTTTTAATATTTCTTAATAGTTTTTAAGTAAGATATAACAGGTCAATTGAAAATTATCCGACAAAAATTTCTTTCCAGCGAGCATTCTTTTGAGATCTGAGAACAGGAAATAGTCGCTGGTGGCCAGAGCTGGAGAAACGGTGGATAAGGAAGCAATTGGAAGCCAAATTCATGGATTTTTGCTATCGTTTTCACTGACTTGTGACACGGTGCATTGTCTTGGTGAAGCAGTACTTTTTTTTTCTTCAAATGCGGCCGTTTTTCGGCGATTTCGTTCATCAAACGGTCCAATAACGCTATGTAATAGTCGCTGTTGACGGTCCTTCTTTTTCAAGATAGTGCGCACCCCAAAATATAGACGCCATAACCTTGCCAGCCGACTGTTGTGTTCTCCCACGCTTTGGGGCGGGTTCGTCGCGTGCAGTCCACTCGGATGGCTGTCGATTGGACTTCGGAGTGAAATGATGGAACTATGTTTCATCCATTGTCACACATCGATGCAAAAGCTCGGGTTTATTACGCTTGATCATATTCAAACACTGCTCCGAATCATCAACTCGTCGTTGTTTTTGGTCAAAAGTGAGCTCGCGCAGCACCCACTTTGCACAGAGCTTTCTCATACACAAATATTCGTGAATTATATGATGTACACGTTCACTTGATATCTTTAGAGTGTCTGCTATTTCATTCAATTTCAATTTACGGTCATTCAAAATCATTTTGTGGATTTTTTAAATGTTTTCGTCGGTAACAAACTCTTTTGAACGTCCACTGCGTTCACCGTCTTCGGTGGTCATTTCACCACGTCTAAACTTAGCATACCAATCCTTGATGGTTGATTTTCCTGGGGCATTGTCTGAAAACTCGGCATCACGCCAAATTTTTGCTTCAACTGTATTTTTTCCCTTCAAAAAGCAATATATTCAAATATCTTCAAATAATCTTCAAATATCAACACGCGAAATTCCTTTTTATCCATTTTTTTCACAATAACAAAGGTTGCTTCACTCTAAATGCTATAATTCAGAAACTAATCATCCGACAGCTGTCAAATTGAAACACGCATCTTTTAAGAGTTAGGGTTAAGTAAAAAACATATGGATTTAATTCTAGTAGCGCCATCTATATGTTAGACCGGGGACTTTCCAATTGACCTGTTAATAAAGTAGATTTATAGACTTCAAGTATCACCATTCTTATCGCCACAAATCTCTCCCCAGATAAAATAAATAAAAACAACATTGCCTAATGTTTACGACACCCAAAAATAAATCGCCTAATATTGATTTCATGTACTTCGAGCCGACAACGGGCCGAGCGTCCAATATCGCGATAAAATCCCTTGGAAATATATAAAGTTTTCCTCGGTGGAAATAGAAACGGTCCTGTTCCCACACTTTCCGTATCGAATGGTCGGAGTCGGCCCTAGGTTAGTCGGTCATCCACGAGCGATTCGCCACGGAACCTCGACGATTCTCCGGACGGAGTTTCGCCGAAAATTAATGGAGATAAAAAGGGGGATTCGGTCGCCTGATGCCCGGGGGATGTTTGGCTGCCTGTATACGCCACACTAACGATGCCGCGTCCGACAGATAAAAGAACAATCAGTCCCAATTAACGCGCCATAACAAACGGTATCGCTCGGTCACCATACTCTCCAGGTGTGGGATCGTGCGACGAAATCTCACAAATAAAAATAGACCAAACCTCGCAAAAATAACTGTTTTTGTGTTTGTTCAACTGCGAGGGAGTGTTTAAAAGAATCGCAAAAAGGTCTCAACCCGGAATTTCGATGGGGTCGTTATTAATTAAACTTCCGGGGCGACCGTTGTTTTGTCTCGATGGAAAATCGAAGAAATCCACAGGTCCCGCGTTTCGCATTAACCGTCTGCGTGATAAGAAAAACAACATAACTTTTTACGAGCCCATAAAACTGCCTAGGAAAATATCCAAGGAAATTATTTCGCTCCAGATTAGATTGCGGGAATTCCACGATTACCAACCAGTCGAAACACGACGTGCGAATTTGCTTTGATTTCGCCGGATTCGAATCGATTATTTCGCTTGGTCGCTGCAAGCGAATGATACTAATTAAACACAAAACTTGATAGCGCCAAAATTAAGTGTTAAAAGGGTGTCTCTAATTTCAGCGGGCGATACAATGGAAAACGACAACCGACGCTATGTCGTTACGGTAGTGAAATAGTCGTTCTATAACCCGAACACCCATAAAGTTTAATGCGGACAAAACAACCTCATAGGGTCCCAAGATATCCGTAAAAGTTTAAAAGCTTTGCGCCACGTAGGTCAGGGAAAATAGAGAAAACAACTTAATGTCCTTGTTTTATTTACACTAAAATTTCCATTTCCAATCCTCAGATTAAAATTCCTTAAAATGAGAAATACATCATGAAATATACAAGAAATACAAAATTTATCTTGTTATCGCAAGTTTGTTTCTGTTTATTCTAGTTTCATTTTATATCAGCTGTTTTGGTACTGGCTTGGATTGTGACAAAATTGCTTAAAATGAGAAAACATCATGAAGTATATAAGAAATACAAATTGTGTCTTGTTATCGCGAGTTTGTTTCTGTTTTCTCTTGTTTCAATTTATATCACCTGTTTTGGTAATGGCTTGGATTGTGATAAAATTGCTTAAAATAAGAAATACATCATGAAGTATATAAGAAATACAAAATGTATCTTGTTATCGCAAGTTTGTTTCTGTTTGTTCTCGTTTCATATTATATCACCTGTTTTGGTATTAGCTTGGGCTATGACAAAATTGTTTAAAATGAGAAATACATCATGAAGTATATAAGAAATACAAAATGTATCTTGTTATCGCAAGTTTGTTTCTGTTTATTCTTGTTTCATTTTATATCACCAGTTTTGGTACTAGCTTGGACTATGACAAAATTGTTTAAAATGAGAAATACATCATGAAGTATATAAGAAATACAAAATTTACCTTGTTATCGCAAGTTTGTTTCTGTTTATTCTTGTTTCGTTTTATATTACCTGTTTTGGTACCGGCTTGGATTGTGATAAAATTGTTTAAAATGAGAAATACATCATGAAGTATATAAGAAATACAAAATTTACCTTGTTATCGCAAGTTTGTTTCTGTTTATTCTTGTTTCGTTTTATATTACCTGTTTTGGTACTGGCTTGGATTATGATAAAATTGCTTAAAATGAGAAATACATCATGAAGTACAATATATGAAATACAAAATTTACCCTATTAGATTTTGAAAAGCCAAGTGAGTTAATATTAATTTCTTCATTTTATACCACCTGTTTTGTTACCAATATGGACTATGATAGAATTATTTGAAATGGTAAATACACCATAAAGTATATAAGAAATACAAAATTTATCTTGTTATCGCAAGTTTGTTTCGGTTTGTTCTTGTTTCATATTATATCACCAGTTTTGGTACCAGCTTGGACTATGACAAAATTGTTTAAAATGAGAAATACATCATGAAGTATATAAGAAATACAAAATTTATCCTGCTAAGACCTTGAAAAAAAAGCCAAGTGAACTAATATTGGTTTTTCGTTTTATTTCATTAATTTTTATACCAACTTTGACTATGGTTAAATTGCTTAAAATAGGAAATACGTCATGAAATATATAAGATATACAGAATGTATCATATTAAGACCTTGAGGTCACATTGGATTTTCATTTTACATTTTACAGCAGTGCTGACTCTGGCTACTGTCAAATTGTTTAGATTAAGAAATACATCATGAAGTATATAAGAAATACATAAATCTCGTTGAACATGAAGAGTCAAGTAAATTAATATTTATTTTTAGTTTACTGATTTCAGTTCTAGATTTGACTTTAGTTAGAATACGATTATACCGTTTAGAATAGGAAATACATAATATAATATATAAGAACTACAAGATGTATCCTATTAGTCAATAATTTTGGCACCAATAATTAAATGGTGGCACATGTTAACCAAGCACTTTGCTGTAATGTGTGATCTTCTGTAAACTGAACATCTATAAAGTTTAATACATAGGAAATAGCTCTTTGAGACCTGGGAAATTCGATTCATCAAGTCTAGTATTATGGTTTCATGCACTTTGTTGATTTCCAATATATCAAGTAAATAGTGGAAATACATTTCAATCCAAATATTTCTTGGAAACATCTGAATACGTCAGGTTTACATAATATTTGATGAGGTTTTTGGATGCACTATACAGTTAGAATTTTAATGAAATGTGAACGATTAAAATAAGAGAACAGTTCTAAAAACTCGTGTCCCATTATACTTTCTTCAATACACCGATTCCCCAAGTTCCAAACAGATTTGGATGGGAAATACACCACAAAATAACAACGGAAATACAAGATCACATAAGGTGGAATCAATTGCTATCAAATATGTTTGTAGAAAACCTAGTTCCATGCAAATTTAAAATTAATATGTACCACCTGTAATACCAAAAGACCCGTTACTTTTCGAAGCTCCCATACAACACCACTTTCTCTATCAGTCACATCTCTTATTATGACGAAAAAAGACAAACGGTCTGAATATGTAGCGGACATGGATCGGCCGAATATGTGACCCACTTGTACAGTTTAAATCTAGACCGACATATATCGCACATACACACCATATTCGTCAGGAACAAGCGAGTAACGTTGCCTATCGATTTTTATTTCTTTTGAAACGTCCAACCTGCGTGATCAACATAAAATTATACATTTAATTTTCTTGTGTATGTATTTGTCGTGCTATCGATCGCCATGTTTCGCGCTCACGTCACTCATATGTTAATGTCTTTTCTATGCGTCGTTCCCTTTGGTTGCACAGGTGAGTTGACTTCACGTACGTAACTGTCCGCGAACATACCACTATGAATCGAATGGTTAATTAATAGAATATATCGATCAAAATGGAAATCATCCTGCAGTAATCGATGGAAAAGTTAAACGAAGAATGGCAGACGACGAGGGTGATATCTGGGTCATCACAGAAAGACACTTTTACTATTTTAGAACGAGTTACACTTATTATTCAATATAGTCTCTCTGAATTTTACTATATTGGTTCCATTTTATGGATACCGGCTCTAAGCTATTGTTAGGTAGCCGGAAATAAAAGAATGAATTGTTCATAAATATTCAGTTTCATCGAGTAATCAAGTCAATATCATTAAATACCGCACATTTACTCAAGAAAATACTCATTTATTTCATTTTGTGGATAAAGGTTGAATCTCCCTTCATAATTCTGACCATGTATTTCCCAAAAATATTCAGCAGGAATATTTATCACGGGGATATGCTGAAATAAATACTTGTTAACGTTACTGTTTCATATTTCGATAAACCACCAAAGTGTATTAATAATACTAATCTTGTATTTCCAAAAAAAAATCAGTAATAATATTTATCTCATGGAAATACAGTGGAAAGGGTGATGTACTTCTTGATGTAAAGCTTTATTGATGCTTTAAACCTTCTATTTCTAAAAATAAGTTTATTCTAGTCCAACAAAAAAGTTAGTTATTTCGAGAAAAACTTGTTAATTCCATACTTATATATAATTCTATAATTTTGATCTTTATTTCTAAAAATAATAAACGAGAATATACAGCAAGAACCACTATAGTCTATACAGAGTAGCAGTGAACAGTGAACAATAATGTTACAATAAATAATATTTTATAACATTTGTGTTTAATTATTTTATTTGCATTAGAATGTTATATGCAAAGTAAAATGCGGCAACATTGTAACGTTTTGACGACTTAAATTAAGATGACTTGGGTTCATTGCTACTTTGGATAGACTATATATTATATGTATACACCTGCTAATCATTTTGGTCTTGAATTTCCAATATTTCTTCAGTTATTTAAAAATGTATAGCATATTTAAAAATAAATAAATTTTGAAGATCGATCATTGCGACTACAAGAGGGGCAGATATAGGAGGGACATCAAATTGAAAAGAGAGTCCAATTACTTTTTCATGGGCTGCTCAATTGCCTATATAAATTATCAAGTGTTTCTTTTTTACTTTAAATAACTTTTTAACCACTTTCTATAGCAATTATTCTGCTGGCCTTTCAATAATAATTAAGTTAACTGTTGAAACAACGGTATGGCAACTATGACTTGGACTGGACATTAAATTAAACCACTTGATGTCGTCCCAGGATATCAGTAAAAGTTTCGAAGGCTTGTCCAGGTGGTAAACATTTAAAACTCCAGGGAAATTAAGTTTCGCGTTTATTTTATCAGTTTGAGGCTTTTATTTCAAACCGTATCAGTTATGAGTGTCATGTCATATTAGAAACGACAGTATAATAAAATACGAAAACACGACACGAAAAAGCTGAAATGTTTTTAGAACTCTGAATTAATTTTGAGGTACTTTCAATAGATCGAATAATTAAAGCTTTGTCAGTCGTTTTTTCACTACCCTGGTAAAGTATATACTATTTTACTGAAGTTTTTATGTCGACTGTATAGTTAAAGGATATCAAGAAATCTATTCTAAAATAAGATATAAAGCCACTTGTTTTGACTGATGATCAACTGATGCCAGTATGATTTAAAAATCCCTCATAATTAATTCACAGCCCTAATATAAATAATTCTCTCGTTATTCTCGAGTCCCTCGAAGATATTTTATAAGAATTTTGACTTTTGCTTCTTGAATTCTTCTGGATTCGGTACGAGGTTTGTACAGCAGATAGCGCCAGAAATCGATCGAGTTTCCGAGCCGAATCAATCAGTTTTTATGATCGTGAGACATTGTTTTGACACGGCGACGGACCATATCTGATTTCTATTCGGGTTAACTCAACTTAAATTACTTAATTTTACCTGTTACCGCTGGACGGCGTATAAGAGGGTGAAAATAAAGTGATTTACCCTTAAAACAAGTGCAACCCATGATATAGCCCATCATCGATGCTGGAGAGGGCGTCCTCCTCCGACGCCGTCCACCAAACAATCGTCGAGGCCCCCCAGAGCCTCCGAACGGTTCCCCTCAAATCCATCGGCCCTGCTGGGGCCTCAGTCGCGCATTCCTCGCACATAAACACTGCGTCCGGTCCTGGGGTGACACCACTCGCGCTCTGACGATGTTAGAAACGACGAACGACGACCGTAAAACCGCGATAGGGCACCTGGTGCTGCCTGTCCTCTCTCTGCCACTGGTCTCGGCGACGGCGGTGGACGTGCAGTTGAAACGCCGCGGACGCGATGGTCTAACGGTGTCCGTGTTGTGCCTGGCAGGACGAAGAGGCGCCCCCTGCCGTCGCTTCCGGACACCAGGACGATGGAAGGGAAGAGGACGGGGGAGGGGAGATGGTGGTGAAGAAGGCCCGCCTGGCGCCGCGGACGGCAGGCGCGCGCTCAAGCTCCCGGTTTCAGGAAGAGGCCGACGACGCTGCCAAATCTCCAGTCGTTTTTTTTAGATTCTCGATTAAGAAAACTACGAAATAAACAATAATGAAGTAGATAGATTACGATTCATCACACTCTATTGATTTAGTTGATTTTTGTATAAGGACGTCGAAACTTCTGGAGATCGATATTTTCATTGGTTCTAGCGTCGATTATATTGTCGAAATATTCAACGTTAACAAAGTCGCAATTCAAATTAATAATTTGCGTTATAAAACAGAAAAATTACGTAAATTATCGGAGTTTATTATAAAAGTTTCCTCTCTAAACACTATTGCGTTTTGCGGCTTTTGATATTCATTAGCTGACGTCGATTTTATTAAAACAAAATACATAAATGATAAAAAGAACCGGAATAATTACTCATCAACAAAAAAAAAATAAAAAGCGGAAAATTCCGAACAACTGGCAACAGCGTCGGCCCTTTTTGCGGGCTGGTATCTTGTGGATCGATATATTATTCAATGAACGAAAAATACCTCTTTTGTGGCGGAGACCGAAAATTGGAAGTGACAGAGCGACGTCGTCTATTGTTTAAACGTTTCGCTATCAATCGGTCCGCCTTCAATGAAGGTCACTTGAAACGTTGAATACGTAACATTCGTAAGGGGCTGTATTATTACCGGCTTTTATTTTATGTAATAAGGCATTTAAAAATATTTTTACGGGGCACATCCTAATTATTACAATCATTTTAACATGATTGCCGATAATCTGCATTACCACTATATTATACTGATATCGTATTTCGGATAATAATTCTTGATTCTTTCGCCAGTGTTATTTATATATTTAAAGTCGCAAAATTCGGCATATTTAAAAATAAACAATATAAACACCGATTCCAATCTGGTATCCGACAGATTCGTCATAGCCGTTGAAATAAAATAGAAACGAAATTGACTACAAGAGAGGCAAACATCGGGACGACATCAAATTGAAAAGAGAATCCAATTACTTTTCCATTATGGACTGCCCAATATGGAGCAGTGAAGCAATTAAAACAACATGGACTGGGAAACGGGAGGACCGAGTGGTGAGAGATAAACAAAAAAAAGAGAGAGGGCTTGTCTCGGATTTGGAAAAAGTGATTTGTAATATAATCGATATTTAATTACATAGGCGAGGAATATTAATTAAATTTCTATAGCAACAGAAAAAGAACAATTCTTCGACAAAGTTGTCATAAAGAAGAAAAAACGATTGTTACGGTTTTATTATAATTTTTTTAAAGACGTAAAATGTTTAAAATATAGCCATTTTCTATAATAAAATAACAAATGCTGTATTTCTCGACTACACGTGACTATGATCTTGTATTACTGCTAACGTTTTTTTTAAATTTTCCCCCAAGCAATACTACTACATTTGTCTTGTTAAAGCTGCTTAAACTAAGATCATAGTCCAATCTATAATGGTCTGTATTTCCAAGAATATTATAATTTTTTCTTAAACACAATATTTCCTTTAGGCAAAATCATTAGACGTAGTAAATTGTATTAATATTAATATTTTTTATTTATTCCCAAAGATAACAGTCCAAACTATAACGGTCTGAATTGGCAAATACAATTCTTGCTCTCAATATAGTCAAGTCAATCACTATAGTTATTTTTGAAAATATGTTACCATTCTTCTTATACATGATATTTCCTACAGATACAGTCGTTGGTCTTGTATTGTCAATAAATGGAACCTTTATATCCAAACTAAAATCACAGTCCAAACTATAATGGTCTGTACTAACAAGTATATTATAACTTCTCTTAAATATCTTTTAGAAAAAATCACTTGATGCTATATTAGTAATAATATTATTTATTCCTAAAGAATTGGTCTCAATTTAGTGAAATCACTATAGTTATTTTTTCAAATGTCATCATTCTTCTTACACATAACATTTTCTACATGGTCGTTGGTCTTGTATTGCCCATAAAAAGCAACTTTTATATCCAAACTAAGATCATGAGTGAACTAGGGCTATACCAAATTGATTCTACTTATTGAACCTTTTGAGGGTATTTTTTTTAAATTCCCAATGATATTGGTATTACCAATGTTGTACATTCTTTCTCATCATATAAAACCACTGTATTTCTATGTTTTAAGATATATATTGTCATTTAGATC
Source organism: Rhynchophorus ferrugineus (assembly GCF_030347505.1). Taxonomy (NCBI): domain Eukaryota; kingdom Metazoa; phylum Arthropoda; class Insecta; order Coleoptera; family Curculionidae; genus Rhynchophorus; species Rhynchophorus ferrugineus. The sequence continues at coordinate 1,073,970 of NW_027472586.1, forward strand.
TTGTATTACCAGGAATTATTTTTAAAAAATAATTTTATTATTCTAATGGAAAGCTGCAGTTTTTATATGAAGTTACAACTGTGAGCATCAGTGGTAAGTTTCTTATTAATGAAATATCAGGATGTATGAACTATCTAAACTAGCAACAATACTCACCAGGTGCAATACCATTGACGGTACTATCTCTGGCCGCAGCGAAATGCGGATTCTGTAGTAACTGCTGCTGGATGAGCGCGTGATGGTCTATTGGAAGCGGTGACGCGCCCGGGGGAGGATTAGGGTACGGGGGAGGCAGTACGGGGTGCTGAGGGGCGGCCTGTTGGGGGCTGGCTATGTTGGGCGGCAAACTATTGGGACTGAGCGACGATACTTGATCGCCTTGGCTGGACAGCGACGGAAAGAAGACGTTCGAAGGAGAATCACCTGAAAAATAGGTCACTATTAACAAACGCTCGTACTGTTAACCTCGGTACCACCTAAACTAAACAAGAGCGGCGTACGAAACCAACGCGTTTTTTCTCCGCTAATTAGTCTAGCGAAGGAAAATTTACATTCTAACTGTATTCAGAGCATCGCGTGGGGAATTTTAAATTACTTACGATCACGCGACTCCTAAGGTCGAAACAGAACGGCATTAACGATCTAAATTGAACCTACTGTGTCATGGCAGAACAACAACAATGCCGCCGACCCTCACGCACAACGGTACGTATCGCTCGATATTTGCAACGAACGCGAAAACAAACAAGTGTTGACGAAATGGTGGGACCGCAACCGAAAGAAAAAAAAAAGAAAATCGAACAACGCGAAATCTATAAATAGAAAGGCTACGCGAGAAAACAAAACAACCACGTCCGAAAATACATCGGAATCTCTCGAATCAAGTGCGCGATGCATCATCATCAATACGTGAATATTTGAACAGGAACGATCAATTAAAATGCTCGAGGTTAGGAATGAGTAATGCAACGTAAAAGATTCACCAAACGTCGAGTTAACACATGATTTAAGGGCATATGGAAAGCATATAGTATTTTATTAATTTAATCCAACGCCTTCACCATTTCTCATAATTGCAATACCCATCCATTAAGTTACAGCATAGTTTAGATGACTCGTATAACGTAAAATAATCACAAAAAGCCCCACGATGATTTCAATTCAATCCTATTGACAAAAAAAATACGCATTTGTTATTTTAACACAAATAATCGCCTTCACCATTTCATCATTAGTTCGACAACCATTCATTAAATTGCGGAGGAGTATGAATGAATCACATAACGTGAAAGAATCACGAAACAGGATCTTAGCGGGGTTTTTACCGAATCTCTTAATCATCCACAGTATATTTATGTTGCGTAATATTTTTTCCTAACGCGATGATCGCCTCCACCATTTCCTCATCATCGATAAAAACGCAGGAGTTTCGGTATGAAACACAAAATGTTAATCCGATACTTTACATAAAATAAAAATAACGTGTAAATATAAAAGAGGTATTCGATCGCGGCACACACATTTTAAACCTTGGCCTTTTTCCCATATATTTTCTTTTTACTATTCATAAATAATATACACGAGTCGTTTTTTTTTTCTGGAAGGAATGTGACTTTATTTTTAGCGAACTTTCGTTTAACAACAAGAACGGATCCCCATTGGTCGGAACTTATTTTTCAGTGATAAAGTGTTGCGGTTTTATGTCGCCGACTGTTTGCTCGACTGCGTGTGACACATTAAAGCCGGTAGGGTTGGGTTCGATTAAAACGCACTGTGGTTTGGGTACGATTAAAATTTTAAAGTAAATTAACATGATAACGATACACAGATCAGTAAGACAATCTTGTCATTCTAAAATCTTAAAAAATTAAAAATCCAAAGATAATTTAAAAAATGATGCATGAAGCAGTAATTTATTTGTATTTCTATTCCATCACACACAACTAGGACTGTCAATTAGTTCTGAAGGATTTGCAGAAGATACATAACTTCGTAGGTTTCCACAATCGTTTAAATGGAAAATCTATGATACTCCATTCGTCATATTCGCCAAACGTTTCCCCTTTTGTTTATTATTTCTATCACAACTATGAATTATTGCAATGAAGGATTTGTAGAATATATGTAACTTGGTGAAGACCAACACAAACGTCTAAATGGAAAATCCATTTCTATTTTATCCCTCATATTTACACAATTTTGTCGTTTTTGATTATCATTTGTAGCACAACTAGGATTGTCAATTACTTTTGAAGCATTTGTAGAATATTCATAACTTCGTGAAAATCTATACAAACATCCATCATATTCACCAAACTTTGTTCCTTCTAATTATCATTTGTCCATCCAGCAATGGACAATGGTATTTCTAGTTCCGCAGGTTATAAAAAAGTGTATTACCCTTATATAGTCCTTCCAAAAAAAGAGTCAATGCACGTCATCAACACCGTCGAACGTATTGCCAATTCAGTTTATAAAAAAGAAAAATCCCTTTAAACGGAGAGCATTTTTCGTTCTCATTTTGTTAAATATAATAAAACAACTCTAACCTACAAACTATTATGGCTGTTTAATTAACTGTAGTTTAATAAATATGCATTAGATGTACTATAATGTTAAAATAAATTATACTTTATAACGTTAATTTTGTTTCATTATTTTATTTGCATTAATATTTGGTTGTCGGAGTAAAAAACAAAAACTTAAATTTGGTGCGACAACGTTGCAAGGAATGAAAATAGTTTTTAAAACCCTTGTAGGACACCAAATGACCCAGACATTGCAGATTGACATCACTGGTCATTTAACTGCAGAAAAAAACATATATTTACACGTTATTGTCGATAAAAACCAAATAATGATTGTCCTATTGACCTTGTACACAACCATTGGAGCAAATAAAATCAACGTTTGCATTCGAATACCTCAGATGCATATATTTAAAAATAAGTTAACGTTACAGCGTACACGTATTGTCATGTCCCACTCGCCCGAATCCGAATCGTTTTTCTCTCAGTTCATAAATCTTAATTATAGCTTCGGCATAGTAAATAATAACCCCTCGAAAATTTGCAAGTTAAAAAAGTGCCTTCGCTCGAACAATCGCAAGGCATGTGGAAAAAAAATCGTCGGGTTGCGTCACATAAATATGCATTAGCCGATGGTGAATTGAATCAGACTGGACGCCAACAATAATTAAAAATCGAGTGACATATTTTCATCGAGTCGGTTTTTAACGTCGATTTAATTGACCGTCTTGGAAAACGACATTCCCAGTTCGTTATCGATGTAAATCCCGGTATTTTTATCAATATATATATAAATATGGGTTGGGAAAAAACCAATTCGTGCATTTATTCATATATATTTCACTAGTCGATGACCTTTTACCAATTTTCTGGTAAAACTATGATTATGTCACTGTAGAATTAACTCACTGAGATTTCAGGCCGAAAAGCTGATCCAGATAATTTTGACAACGTCCTCGTGAAGCCAACTTTGCACCATCAAGAGTAGATACATCAAAATTTCCCATTTATTTGAAACCCACCTATAAGGGTGTACCACAAAGTAGTATCCTTGGACCAATATTATACTTAATTATACCAATGACATCGCTAAATATGGAGGGGCAACAATAGCTATATTTGCTGAATGTACTTCCTTACTCGCTACAAGTAACAATATCGAGACAATTGTAAATATATTACAGCAATATATCCCAATAACATTACTGAGGGGACAAAGAAATGAAACATACATGAAGGTGTGAAGTGAAAACTGGTTCTAGAAATATGATTATAAATTAAGACTAATTGGTTGCAATAGGCGATATAAATATATAATATAAAGAAAATAGAACCATCCCAGTCAATTTCTTCCAAATGTCTGTGTTGAGATCATTCAAATAGTTTGGTAAAAAATAAGGCAACTAAGTTCCGTAACAAAAGTGCCCTAAATTATAAAAGCTCATGGCAACTACAACCATCACACTGGATATTACAAGCCAAGAATCTAATGTTGACTATCTGATCGACTCAGCTCAGAATAATTTACTATGAGCTACTTTAATCTGACAAAATAATGACTCTGGAACATTATCAAAAACAATTGAAACAAATGAACACCCGAGTGTTGACGCCTTCAATATTCTAAAAACTTTGGAAACGTTTCAATGGGACGTTATTACCTATACGCCATAACATTGCTTTCCACTACTGGTTTTGGTTAATGACTCATGAGCTGGTCAGGCACTATAACACCTCTTATAAGAAATATAAAAATTACATATATTCACGGAAAACATCAAAAGACCAAACATTCTTTCTGGTCAAAATATATCGAATACTTTCAGTAATAGATACCCCTTTCAATAAAACAGCCAATATACGTCATCAATACCGTTGAATGTATTTCCGAAACCTGTTAATAAAAACGTAAAATCCCTTTTAAACACCCAGCATATTTCTTTCTCATTTTACTAATTACATTACTCTAGTTAGAAAGAGACAGCATTGAAATCTGATGCCTGCGAATGTGTAACCAAATCGGTGATTAAATTTCGATTTGTGTTTGTACTGGTCGACACCGCTGTCAACGTATAATAAAATAATAAATATAATGAAACAACTCTAACCCACAAACTATTGTGGCTGTTTAATTAACTGTAGTTTAAGTCCTTCAATAAATATACATTAGCTGTGCCAATGTTAAAATAAATTATATTTATAACCTTATTTTTGTTCCATTACTTTATTTATATTAGTATTTCGCTGTCACAGTCAAAAGAAACGAAAACTTATGGTGCGGCAACGTTGCATTATAAATTTTGATGATGTGCATTGGCTGTTTTATTGGAAGGACTAAAACTCACATTTTGAGTCCACTTGCACGCCTTATAAAACAATGACTTGAAAATATTAGAAATAAGGTGTTTTATCAATTTTCAGGTGAAACAGGTTTACGACCATGATTCTTGGGTTTTTTTAATCTTATCTAAAAACCACATTATCTCGTTATCAAACGTCAAATCCAAGGTCAGTCCTGCTAAGATCATCAATGGTGGTTTAAGCAGAGATTAATTACAAAAAAATGCTATATAGGACAAAATGCGAAATTGCATATACTTATATTCAAACGTAATAAAAACGATATTTTATAGTAGGCTATTAACTTAAAAATAAATGAAGACATGATAAATGAACCCGGCGCTGTCAGACGATAAAATTACAGACGATTCCCTTGGGAACGAACGGCTACATCACATCCACTTGTGCCAATATGCAACTGCGTGTGGTCCAATTCCGTCAAGAGCCATCTTGAAAACGTCCATGCAATAACTCATTCGCTATTAACCAGAACCGAAAAAAGATATCTACTTTATCTTAAGTGTTCCCTAACTATCAATACGTTCGACATAGAGGGAGGTTGGTGCATAGATGGCGCCCGACGTTCGGCCCGGTAATCGATAAGCGGGGACAGTTCGCGGGGGTGGGCGTTAGATGGCGCTTACCTGGCTCGGATTTTGGCGGAGAGGGACTATCTGGCAAGAGGATGCCTTTCTGGACTAGTTCATCTCTGTTGGCTCGGACAGATATTTTTCTTTCTAAGGCTGAAACGACAAAAGAAGACTATTAATCAAAAAACGCTAAAACAAAAAATAGTTCACGGTTATGTCTTTAGATGGCACTGTTGGTGATAAATTCGAATAAATTGAAAACGTATTTTTTTAAATTTTCTTAACTTGATAAAAGTAAGAAATAAGTTTAGTTGTTAGGATTGATGATGATTAAAACTTGTCAAATGCAAGAGCACTACAACACAGTTATAGTTGTTACAAATGTAATATCTTGTTGTACCATACGTTGTATAAATAAAATTTGATATTTTTTTTGGTAAATTTGAAATTTTTTGAGAAAAATTGGTGCAATTCGTTGTATTATGCATCGTGTGCTTTTTTTCTCTTGCGATGCAATTAAGTTTCGGAAAGTATTATTTATGTCAGGTCAATACGACTGGTGTTTCCATGTTGATTTTCACGGGTTTTGAAAAATATAATTGCTATAATATTTGTCAACTTCCATCGACAAAAAAAAAGATAAGAAAATGGAAAAACATCTTCAATTTTCACCTCTATACATATGAAAAAAGTGTCAGTTATTTTAATCTCTCGGATAGAAATGAGATATTCAAAATATATGTATTTTTGGGAGAAAAAAACGAAAATCCAAGTTAAATTGCTTCGAAATTTATATTTTTTGAGATATTGTATAATAAATGTATAATGTATAACCACTGTATAATTTAAAAACTAGTAGTTGTACAAAAATTAGTGTACTACTATTCGATTCAGCGTAAAATTCTCTATAAACCCGGTAACTTGCCATAACTTGAATGAAAATGGCATTAAAAAACTTGAAAATGACAAAAAATCTCACATTTTTACAATGGAAAAAGGGTCATTTTTTTTAATCTCTCAGATAGACATGAAACCTTCAAAAAATCCATGCTATATTATCTTAGCATTTACAGTTTTTGAGATACGAAACTTAAACAAAAATAAACTTTTTGTAAAAATAAATTTATCATTGTGTAACTCAAAAACAAACGGTTATATAAAAATTATTATACTATCATTAGATTCAACACAACGTTCTTTATAATCCACGTTCAACCACTACTATAAAACTAGTTTTAAAAAAGAGTGACATATATAACTTATCATTATGTAAACAAAATTAAATATACATAACAGTTTAATCTGCGGCAGCACTCCCATGAATCATCGGATAATTAAAAAATGTAAGCATCAAATCTCGGAAACTATTCTAGATTGTCGTTCAATCTTCCGAAGTGTGAGAACTAAACAAAGCCTACAGGGGGAAGTGAACAAGATGTAGTACACGATTGGCTCGTTACGTGCATTCCGATAATCTACACCTGGTTATGTTTATTCTTTGCTAATTCTACGGTTATGTTTTTACACACTTGTCAATCTGTTATAGAACGTTGGGAAAAAATGATGAAATTCAGAAACAAATGAAATACTCGTTTTTATCGGTAATGGAGGAAATAAACACATTTTAGGGAAGATGAGAATACAAATTGAGTTTACAAATATATATTCTGTATAAATTTCCAGTATTTCTTAGTATAACATATATTGATGGTAAAAAATTCATTCGAAAATGTAACTAAAATAAAAAGATGAATAAAAATCATAATGTATTCGAGATGTTACAACAGCAAGAAAATTAGCAGGTTTGGGTGGTTTTCAAAGCTCACATAAAGGCAGAGAATATAATATGTGTTATCGAACGCTTTCTGGTAGGGTATGTTACTTTTGTATATATCAATATTACTATCACTGTTCCTAGTGGTTATTAAAGAATATGAGGGGTAAGCGTGTAAATTTGATAAGAATATGTAAGGAATAGATACTGACACTGTTACAGACTGTAACGTTTGGAGTATGCAAAGTACATAGACACTATCAGATGAAAAATATAAAGTTATAACGGAATACGTACAAATAAGAAACATTTGGAGCCTATAGATGATGCTGAAAAACTAAACACAAAGAAAATACAACAATAATATGCGAATATGCATAGTTGTATATATCGATGCAGTTACTTCGATCTTGCAATATACCAACTCTTTGTTTCTTTTGTTTTCATTAATGTTTTCAATACCTTAGTTAAAAGCTTTTATTTACATTATTTAAAGTAATTTAGTGAGGAAGAAAGGTATGTTAGTAAATTTGAGTCATGTAAGTATCTGTTGATATAAGTTTGAATTTATTTTTACTTGTTTTCCAAGATCGATAATTGTAGTCATATTATTATATTATATTCTAAAAAGTATAAAGCGAAACTCAACCAAATAAAAAATGCCATTCATAACCAATCTAAACTGAAATGTTATTTATTTGATTTAACTGTATTCTACCAAACAATATATGTTAAAGTCATATAAAACTAGAATGATCCGAAATCCTTTGCACTGACAAATCGAAAAACAAAAGCATTCGCTAAAATTGGAGCAACTAGATGTCAGAAACAGCAACAATCGTTAGGAGAAACCGACCATTGGGGAATGTATGATAAATGTTTTTTTTATGGTGTAGCGATGGTCCAGTTTTCATGGCCTTTAAAACATCCCACGTACAATTTAGCGTCGTTTATCCAACCGTCGCCGTACTTGGCAGGCTCCAACTTTTAATTGAACCAATTGGGGACTGTTAAAAGGTCAGGAACGAGATTCATCAACGAGGTATTTTTAGACGGAGGTAAGCGTTCCAAACTTTTTGCATTTTTCGTCGCTGCACGAAGTAACAGGCCGGCCGGACCAATAACAGTTTTTTGTGCTTGAATTTTCATTTACGCGAGATTATTTCGACGGAAAATTAAAAAAAAAGTCAGTTTTTAACTTTCGGATAAACGTAAAACAAAGATATGTATTTTGAGGTCGAATATCCATGTTAGATCGCTTTAAGATTTATATTTTTCGTTTTATGAGATGTCAATAGATATCCCTTGATTTTTTGAAAATATATTTTACATTGTATAATTTAAAAATTAGTAGTTCTACAAGAATCAATTTACCACCATTCGATTCAGCGTAAAATTCTCTATAAACCCTGTAATTTTCATTAACTTGCAATTAGTTGAATGGAAATGACAGCAAAACATTCGAAAATGGCCAAAAATCGCAAATTTTCACGACTATATGTATGGAAAAAGTGAGAAAAATGTTGACCTCCCAAATTAAGACCTAACTCTTAAAATATATGTATTTTGGGGTGAAAGAAACTAAAATCCATGGTATATTTCTTTAGAGATTATATTTTTTAAGATATCCGACATAAACCGAAATTTGTCCATTTTTTGAAAATACATTTTTCATTGTATAAATTAAAAACTAGTGGTTGTGCAAAAATCAATTTACCACCATTCGATTCAGCGTAAAATTCTCTATAAACCCTGTAATTTTCATTAACTTGCGATTAGTTGAATGGAAATGACAGCAAAACATTCGAAAATGGCCAAAAATCGCAAATTTTCACGACTATATGTATGGAAAAAGTGAGAAAAATGTTGACCTCCCAAATTAAGACCAAACTCTTAAAATATATGTATTTTGGGGTGAAAGAAACTAAAATCCATGGTAAATTTCTTTAGAGATTATATTTTTTAAGATATCCGACATAAACCGAAATTTGTCAATTTTTTGAAAATACATTTCTCATTGTATAAATTAAAAACTAGTGGTTGTTCAAAAATCATTTTACCTCTATTCGATTCAGCGTAAAATTCTCTATAAACCCTGCAATTTTCATTAACTTGCGATTAGTTGAATGGAAATGACAGCAAAAAATTCGAAAATGGCCAAAAATCGCAAATTTTCAGGACTATATGTATGGAGAAAGTGCGAAAAATGTTAACCTCTCAAATTATGACGAAACACTTAAAATATATATATTTTGGGGTGAAAGAAACTAAAATCCATGGTAAATTTCTTTAGAGATTATATTTTTTAAGATATCCGACATAAACCGAAATTTGTCAATTTTTTGAAAATACATTTCTCATTGTATAAATTAAAAACTAGTGGTTGTTCAAAAATCATTTTACCACTATTCGATTCAGCGTAAAATTCTCTATAAACCCTGCAATTTTCATTCACTTGCGATTAGTTGAATGGAAATGACAGCAAAAAATTCGAAAATGGCCAAAAATCGCAAATTTTCAGGACTATATATATGGAAAAAGTGCAAAAAATGTTAACCTCTCAAATTATGACGAAACTCTTAAAATATATGTATTTTGGGGTGAAAGAAACTAAAATCCATGGTAAATTTCTTTAGAGATTATATTTTTTAAGATATCCGATATAAACCGACATTTGTCAATTTTTTGAAAATACATTTCTCATTGTATAAATTAAAAACTAGTGGTTGTTCAAAAATCATTTTACCACTATTCGATTCAGCGTAAAATTCTCTATAAACCCTGCAATTTTCATTAACTTGCGATTAGTTGAATGGAAATGACAGCAAAAAATTCGAAAATGGCCAAAAATCGCAAATTTTCACGACTATATGTATGGAAAAAGTGCGAAAAATGTTAACCTCTCAAATTATGACGAAACACTTAAAATATATATATTTTGGGGTGAAAGAAACTAAAATCCATGGTAAATTTCTTTAGAGATTATATTTTTTAAGATATCCGACATAAACCGAAATTTGTCAATTTTTTGAAAATACATTTCTCATTGTATAAATTAAAAACTAGTGGTTGTTCAAAAATCATTTTACCACTATTCGATTCAGCGTAAAATTCTCTATAAACCCTGCAATTTTCATTAACTTGCGATTAGTTGAATGGAAATGACAGCAAAACATTCGAAAATGGCCAAAAATCGCAAATTTTCACGACTATATGTATGGAAAAAGTGAGAAAAATGTTGACCTCCCAAATTAAGACCAAACTCTTAAAATATATGTATTTTGGGGTGAAAGAAACTAAAATCCATGGTAAATTTCTTTAGAGATTATATTTTTTAAGATATCCGACATAAACCGAAATTTGTCCATTTTTTGAAAATACATTTCTCATTGTATAAATTAAAAACTAGTGGTTGTTCAAAAATCATTTTACCTCTATTCGATTCAGCGTAAAATTCTCTATAAACCCTGCAATTTTCATTAACTTGCGATTAGTTGAATGGAAATGACAGCAAAAAATTCGAAAATGGCCAAAAATCGCAAATTTTCAGGACTATATGTATGGAAAAAGTGCGAAAAATGTTAACCTCTCAAATTATGACGAAACACTTAAAATATATATATTTTGGGGTGAAAGAAACTAAAATCCATGGTAAATTTCTTTAGAGATTATATTTTTTAAGATATCCGACATAAACCGAAATTTGTCAATTTTTTGAAAATACATTTCTCATTGTATAAATTAAAAACTAGTGGTTGTTCAAAAATCATTTTACCACTATTCGATTCAGCGTAAAATTCTCTATAAACCCTGCAATTTTCATTAACTTGCGATTAGTTGAATGGAAATGACAGCAAAAAATTCGAAAATGGCCAAAAATCGCAAATTTTCAGGACTATATGTATGGAAAAAGTGCAAAAAATGTTAACCTCTCAAATTATGACGAAACTCTTAAAATATATGTATTTTGGGGTGAAAGAAACTAAAATCCATGGTAAATTTCTTTAGAGATTATATTTTTTAAGATATCCGACATAAACCGAAATTTGTCAATTTTTTGAAAATACATTTCTCATTGTATAAATTAAAAACTAGTGGTTGTTCAAAAATCATTTTACCACTATTCGATTCAGCGTAAAATTCTCTATAAACCCTGCAATTTTCATTAACTTGCGATTAGTTGAATGGAAATGACAGCAAAAAATTCGAAAATGGCCAAAAATCGCAAATTTTCACGACTATATGTATGGAAAAAGTGCAAAAAATGTTAACCTTTCAAATTATGACGAAACTCTTAAAATATATGTATTTTGGGGTGAAAGAAACTAAAATCCATGGTAAATTTCTTTAGAGATTATATTTTTTAAGATATCCGACATAAACCGAAATTTGTCAATTTTTTGAAAATACATTTCTCATTGTATAAATTAAAAACTAGTGGTTGTTCAAAAATCATTTTACCACAATTCGATTCAGTGTAAAATTTTCTATAAACCCTGAAATTTTCATTAACTTGCGATTAGTTGAATGGAAATGACAGCGAAAAAACTGGAAAATGACCAAAAGTCGCAAATTTTCGCGACTATATGTATGGAAAAAGTGAGAAAAATGTTGACCTCTTAAATTAAGACCAAACTCTTAAAATATATGTATTTAGGGGTGAAAGAAACTAAAATCCATGGTAGATTTCTTTAGAGATTATATTTTTTAAGATATCCGACATAAACCGAAATTTGTCAATTTGTTAAAAATACATTTCTCATTGTATAAATTAAAAACTAGTGGTTGTTCAAAAATTATTTTACCACCATTCGATTCAGCGTAAAATTCTCTATAAACCCTGTAATTTTCATTATCTTGCGATTAGTTGAATGGAAATGACAGCAAAAAATTCGAAAATGGCCAAAAATCGCAAATTTTTACGACTATATGTATGGAAAAAGTGAGAAAAATGATGACCTCTCAAATTAAGACAAAACTTTTAAAATATATGTATTTTGGGGTGAAAGAAACTAAAATCCATGGTAGATTTCTTTAGAGATTATATTTTTTAAGATATCCGACATAAACCGAAATGTGTCCATTTTTTGAAAATACATTTCTCATTGTATAAATTAAAATCCAGTGGTTGTTCAAAAATCAATTTACCACCATTCGATTCAGAAAATAAAATTCTCTAGAAACCCTATAATTTTCATTAACTAACGAAAACTATCAACATATAAATATTATGATATAGAAGAAACGAAAATCTATGATAAAGTGTTTTAGAAACCATAATTTATAGAGATATAAGATAAAAATAGAAATACATTTGCATCTTCACCACAAATACTCAATCTGAAGAAAATCAAAACAAAATATATGTCAAATTAGTACATGAACTTTCTTAATTCATTTATTATATTTATAAAATAATAAGAAAGATAATAAGAAGGGATAATAAAATAATTGTATGTATATAGTATCAGCAAAAGAAACATAATTTTTTCTTTGATGATTGCTTTTATTATATGTTATTTATTTACTAGCGACCCGCCCCGGCTTCGCACGGGTGCAATGCTGATACTAAATTAAATACACTACAGAGAAAATATGAACGTTGTATATAAAAACATAGCGGCCCGCTCCGACTTTGCACGGGCATAAAATATATATGCCTATGTCACTCAATGAAAACATGATTAAAATCGATCCAGTATTTTTGGTTCATTCATTACTGCCCTTGGCCTGCACGCATTAAATTTGGAGTAAAACAATTCCTCTTCCCCTATACTTACTATGAAGATTTCCTGCTATCTTTGGAATATCTAAATTCATACAATTTTTATTACATTACACATTTTTAAACGCAAATTTTAAATTTGTAATATCTCCGAAAATATTTGTTTAATTTACATGCTGTAAGGAACCATATTGATCTATATTAATTGCACACTGTATTTAAGGTACTTAATTCGATAAGGATTAATGCCGTATTGCTTAAAATAGCTTCGTAAATAAGCCATTTTCTCACGTAAAAATAAACAATAAAAATGGTTAATGTGGGTTATCCCTAAAAGATAAACATATACCATCGCGGACTTTTTTGTAGACCTTTTTATGGTGTACAATACTGTAGTACATTAATTTGATCTAACTCGTAGGGTTAGGCAGCGTTTTTGCTAATTGCTAAATAAGCCTAAAAAAATAGGTTAATTTACGACATCACGTTAGAAACCTCTAAAATTAACAATGTTGCCTTAGTATATTATGCATGTATTATACATATAAACCTTCCTCTTGAATCACTCTATCTATTGAAAAAAACCGTATCAAAATCCGTTTTAAAGATTTAAGCGCACATAGGGATATAGGGACAGAAAAGGCGACTTTGTTTTATACTATGTAGTGATATGCCTGTTATCTAAAATTAGTTGGAGATGTACATATTACACTTTTAGAAAAAAAAACAATAACTAATTAATTTAATGAGGGATGCGTGTGTTGATACTTACTTCTGGACACGGCTTCGATTTTATCCGACTTCCGTTTCCTTTTCCATTTCCACGGCCGTAACAATTTGCCTATCGAGAATTTGCTCTTCCTCTCGGAGGGGGGCGTCCTCGCCCCGTTGCCCAAACTGTTCGTCCTGAAGGCGGAACCATTTTGTTTTTTGGCTGCAACGAATAAAAAAAAGATGAATGTCGATCGCTCGATACGTAATTATAGTTGAATATATTAAGAGCTTCATGTTAATCGACGTCATTGAAGAAATTATAGTTACAGTTCCTATTTAATTCTATTTTTATTATAAAAACGCGGCTTGTACGTATGTTTATGTCCACAAAACTCAGGACATTGCAAGCTTTTTACGACCTTATGAAGTACGATATATATCGCTCTATTCTCCAGACCCTGTTCTGACAAATGAGTCGTGACCTGTCCGAGCTGCGTTTCACTTCTTATGGAAAGTAAATTGTCTGGAATATGGGGAAAAGTTGCGGTATTTTACCCAATAAAAACTCAATTTAAAGAAAAGCCCTCTAAAACAAACATATAGGTCTAATAGAACACCATTTTCTTACCCTTGACGCAACTAAAATCCATCGAGAGTTTCAAGTCAACCCGATACCCGAAAAAGCGAAACAAAACTTGTAGACAGGCGACCAAACGTCGAAGACCGTCCAGATACAACCAAGTCTTCAGACGAACCATTTCCCGGTCATACTCTGCACTAATTCGACGTCAAAAACACTACGCTGGAATAACCTCACGACAATCGAAGGTGAACGCTTTAAATATAATCGGTTTTTGAATAAATCATAACAATTTTTTGCGAAAGTCATGCGGCGTTGCCAACAATCGAGAAAGCTTTGGTTCTGGATGATTAGAAACAGCTTGCGTATGTGTGTTAATGGTTTGTTTTTCGAAATGGGTTAAATGGTTCTATTTATGTCTTGATGAAAATAGTTGACATAGAATCCAAGGACGCGAGTTAACTCGACTATCGACTGAAAATAGTAGAAACAGTCGATAGTCGCAAAACAGTTGAACCAGTCGATAGTAAAAAAAACTAGGGACTCAAAATAGTAATTACTATTTCAGTCAAATACACACTTCGACTATTTTTCTATTCGTGATAACAGACGGTACTAATTTTGGAAGAGGAAAGGACAGAGATAATTGTTTGATTCTCTACGCTGTACAGATCAGTTAATTTTAAACAATTTTAAATTAGCCAGTGACAGTGTGAAGAAATGAACGGAATAATGATCCCAAATATATTTAATAGTATTGTAATATTCGGAAAATGTTATTTCTATTTCATTCCAACTTGTGCTTACGATTTTTTTTTCAGCCGTGTCATAAGTAGGACGGAGATGTACAATATTTATATTCAAACATTCTTTGGGAAAAAAGGAGAGATAATTTATTAGCTTAAAAAAACAGTTTCATATTTAACTAATAACCGCTAAATATTCGTATCGTATCTTTTCAATCAACCTTTATCTTAATCATTGCACCTATTTAAATATAATAATAATTTTATTTATCCTTAATTAGCCAAACTCAAGTAAGCTAGCAAGTATTGGGGCCAATTTTTTACCTTCTCTAGACATGTGATATTCCACAAAGATTACACTACGTAGACGTAGACTAAATCCTCAACACAACTCACACTAAATAAACATAAAGTTTTTTGAGACACTTTGTATAGAACAGTATGTATAACAACCTTTTTCTAAAGGATGATAACTGGATGATTTATTAAAGGATGGAAAAAACGTATAGACGTCGTTGTATTGCCGTACAAACAATGATAACTCAAATTACATAAAGCCCATAATAAAAATAAAACCATGACCGTACAGGATACGTTAACAACAATCGAATACCTGTAGTTTGTCTCTACTTTATCAATTATTAGCGGGCTAATGACAATCCATCGGAGTAGAACGAATCTCCGTCTACTCACCATACAATAAAAACGTCTCTGGCTACATAATAAAATCCAAGAATCATTATCCAATTCATACGGTATGGTGCCGTAATAGTTTTCGACTATTAAATCATAAACAGACAACTAAAAAGGAAACTCAGATTTGTGCTTAATAAAGATGCCTGGCCACCATTGTCAGAGATATAAATAGTTCTTTTGTTTATGCACGGAAAGTATTATCAGTTTAGTTTTAAAATTGATTGTTGTTTTATATATTGCACAATTCTAGCGCATATATTGCTAATAAACATAAACTAAATATAATCAAAACAACTGATAAGTCATTAGAAAAGTTCCTAGACTGTTACGTAGTGAGATATAATAATTTGGCTATCATTTCGATGAATTATATCTGATGACTTATTTTTAAAAAACCTGTTATTTGTACAAAAAAAATTATTTGAAAGAAAAAATGACGTTTGAAATGAAATAATACTAAATATACGCCAAAACGTCCAAATCTAGGTGTGACGTTGTTGATTTGGTGGCACCTTGGGCTTTGTAAGGTTTCACTTATTATTTATATATTATTTTAATTAGTTGTTGATATGGCAGATGGCATTTTTTAATTTTCAATATAAATAATAATAATTTTCAATATATATATATATATATATAATCTAATAATACTAATAAACAAATTTGTAATTTAAAAATAAATATTTTTTACAATCTGCCTATCCCATATTATCAATATTCTCCTGATCGTTTATTACAGATTACAGATTACTACAGAATAGATGTCTATTATTTTCAATCTTTCTATTAACTCTAGATTTCAAAATCACCTCACGACAATCGACCAAGGGCACAGAGGCAAGAAAAAAACACTGTCCTGCAATATTCCTGGACGTCTCGCAAGCTTTTGACCGGGCATAACATTTGGCATTAATCGAGTGTCGCATGAAGGGACATTCTCAGCACTCAACCCTATTTCGACTGTAGTTCCCCAGGGTAGTATCTTGGAACCACCGCTGTCTATGCTTCACACTGCTGGTATCCCAACAACAAAAGAAACAGTACTTGGAACATTTGGCGATGGCATAGTTATCATGGCAAAGTCCCTGCCTAAGGCTGTAGAACAAAAAATCTACAAATGGAGTAGAGACTGGAAAATGTAGATTAATAGCCTCAGATCCGTCCATGTTAGTTTTACGTTGCGGCGAAATAACAAAAACCTAATCATGTCACTTAACGGATGCCCGATTCTTCCAGCAGAATCAACTAAATACCTCGGCATATATCTCGATGGTAGATTACATGGGAAACAAACATCGTATTAGACAAAAAGCAACAGAAGACTCAAGTCAAACAACTATACTAGTTAGTGGGGAGATACTTTCAACTTTGCCTAAAATCAAAGAGATTGGTTATAAAACCAATTTGGAAAAATAGAGTTGCACTAAAATATCAAACCAACAAGTAATCCTACGCCCTCAATAGAAAATAAAAAGGCGACTTTGTTTTATACAATGTAGTGAAGACTGTATTAAGTATACTTAATGTAAGATATAATTAATAAAAACAAATTAATTTGAAATATATTCTTCGTGATTATTCAGCACAGGAAATCATTTTTAAACGTTTTTTTTTGGAAACTTCTAAAATGAGGTAAAATAATTTTATGGATTATTTCATCACTATAAATAAAACACCATAATATCCACCACCATACCTGAAGTAAAACAAGAAGAAATCTACCAAAAAACTGTTTTATTCTTTGGATGGAAAAAGTACGAATTGTCTGATCGAGCAAATTATTCGCCATATTTAGCACCCTTAGACTTCTGGCTCTGCACACACACACAGCTCAATCACATTTAACTCTAAAAGGTCTCTCCGACATTTTAACACATTATATCGGTGAAATATTCCCATAAAAATGTAAATATATATAGTGACAGGGCCTTAAATATGACTTCCTACGAAAAATTAATTCAACTAAAACACGGGAAAAAGTTACGATAATAAATTAAAAAAAAAAACAGCGGACGGTGGTTAACTTCGACGTATAAAAAGGAATAACACGTGATCCCGAAAGATGTAGCGTCTAATAAAACGTGTCTAATGTGTTGCCACACACATACTCCGTCCCCCCAACCCATCGACAGCGCCCCCTCCTTCCCCCGAGCCCCATGGACGTGCTGAAATTTTCTCCTCCGTCAGACAAAAGTGGGAGCCTAATGCTCCTTCTCCCGCGCCGCCCCCCGACTGCTCCCTTCTCCTCTCGCCGTGCCGCCATCACAGCGGTCCCCCCGAAATGGTCCGTTGTGCAGTCTCGTCGCCAAGGCAACACCCCTACATCGAATAATTCGTAAGTTGAAAGCACCCGGAAGTTAATTCGGTCAATATGGAAGTCGAACCGAACGGGATCCCATTTCTTTCGACTGATACAGGTCTTTTCCGAACGGTGGTCGGTCGTCGGGGAACGTCCAACGTAAGCTATGTGAAGTACCGATGAACATCGATCCCACGACATCATGTGAGCGAATATTGTTGAAATTATAAATGGCTACTTAATTTTTGAGGATTGAGGTATAGATAACGTCACCTCTTAAACCGAACCCGGGAGCCGTAACCTTCACACGACAAGTGTCAACATTTCAGGACAACCTGACGTTTATTTTAACAGCTAATGGCGGTTGGTCCATTAAACGACTTTCTAGCTCTTAGTGAAACATCAATCATCAATGATAGCCGAACACCAGACATCAAAACAATGCTCCAACGAAAGAGCTTTAGCCTAAAACAAATCATTGTACGAAAAAGGTATACAACAAATTTGAAGATCGCTGATTTAATAGCGTGACTATTGCAGATTATATTGATGGATAATGAAGATGAACTTTGCCAAGAAGTTGTGCTCAGGACTACCACTTGATAACCGACCACACTTTTCCAAAGAAGAAGAGGAAAAAGTGCTCGCCTTGTTGTCACAGTGAAAGTATCAGGACGTTAAGGCGTCAGGACGATTCTCTCACTTCTGCAACAATTACGAGATCGAATACCGTTCAGGGTATGCCTATTCCGATATGGCATGCCAAAAAACGCAATATTGAAGGCGTCATATACTCTCTGCGTCTGAAAACAGATAATATCATCCATAAAATTGGCCATAATCACCAACTACTGCTCATATTTCGTACACAATAATCTTTTTCGCAAATAAAAGTTGGTCGCAAATTCTGGCTCCCCATTTTTTTTAACCAAATTCCGCCAACAGCACGACGAACGCCAAATCACAAACATATTTACACTAGCCATTACATAAAACGAGAGAATAATGCTTAAACATCCTGGTTTGATAATGTTTTTGTAGCGATACGATAAAAATTGTAATTGAATCCTAAAAAAATAGAAATCACGTGCCGCCAGATAAACAATTATCTGTTCCTAACTATCATAATGTGGTTAGCGAATGGGTGGTGATTATTTTTTATTTAAATCTACAATATCTTCAACATAAAGGCTATTTATAGATCTGATGATGATCGTACATCTCTGCGGTGAGGAATTTGCGATGGCTAGTGGTTCTTTTATTTAAAATGTTCTGTTAAAAATACAATAGCTTGATTTTATTTGTTATATTATCATCTTGTACCCAAATACAAAGGTTGGCGCTTTGGCTGGGAATAGAGTCTCTCGAAGAGTAATCACCATTGTAGTACCTTTGCATAGTGTTTTGTTAAATGTTTATATATTATTTGCCAAGAAATAAAAGTATTCCTTACATTGGCTCTTTAAAAAACATAATATTGATAGTTATGTTGCTAATAAAGTAAATTATTGCTAAATATTGTTCTAATTCACTAATTTTTTGAAAATACATTTTTTATCGTATAACTTTAAAACCGATAATTGTACAAAAACCAATATACTACCGTTCGATGCAGCGTACAAATCTCTACAAACCCTATAAATTACATTAACTTGCGATTGCTTGAATGGAAATAGCGAGAAAAACCTTTAAAGTGACAAAAAATCCCAAAATTATATATGGAAAAAGTGCCGAAATTCTTTACCTCTCAGATAGAGATGAAACTTCCAAAATATACGTATTTTGGTGTGAAATAAACGAAAATCCATGTTAAATTGCCTTAAAACTTGTAGTTTTTGAGATATGGGACATAAACCGTAATTCACTAATTTTTTGAAAATACAGTTTTTATCGTATAACTTTAAAACAGATAATTGTACAAAAATCAATATACTACCGTTCGATGCAGCGTAAAATTCTCTACAAACCCTATAAATTGCATTAACTTGCGATTGCTTGAATGGAAATAGCAACAAAAACCTTTAAAATGACAAAAAATCGCAAAATTTCACGACTATATATATGGAAAAAGTGCGGAAATTCTTTACTTCTCAGATAGAGATGAAACTTCCAAAATATACATATTTTGGTGTGAAATAAACGAAAATCCATGTTAAATTGCCTTAAAACTTGTACTTTTTGAGATATGGGACATAAACCGTAATTCACTAATTTTTTGAAAATACAGTTTTTATCGTATAACTTTAAAACCGATAATTGCACAAAAATCAATATACTACCGTTCGATGCAGCGTAAAATTCTCTACAAACCCTATAAATTGCATTAACTTGCGATTGCTTGAATGGAAATAGCAACAAAAACCTTTAAAATGACAAAAAATCGCAAAATTTCACGACTATATATATGGAAAAAGTGCGGAAATTCTTTACCTATCAGATAGAGATGAAACTTCCAAAATATACATATTTTGGTGTGAAATAAACGAAAATCCATGTTAAATTGCCTTAAAACTTGTACTTTTTGAGATATGGGACATAAACCGTAATTCACTAATTTTTTGAAAATACAGTTTTTATCGTATAACTTTAAAACCGATAATTGTACAAAAATCAATATACTACCGTTCGATGCAGCGTAAAATTCTCTATAAACCCTATAAATTGCATTAACTTGCGATTGCTTGAATGGAAATAGCAACAAAAACCTTTAAAATGACAAAAAATCCCAAAATTTCACGACTATATATATGGAAAAAGTGCCGAAATTCTTTACCTCTCAGATAGAGATGAAACTTCCAAAATATACGTATTTTAGTGTGAAATATACGAAAATCCATGTTAAATTGCCTTAAAATTTGTAGTTATTGAGGTATGAGACATAAACCGAAATTGCAGTAAAACACTTGTATTAGTAAAAAAAACATGTTTTCTTTCTCGGATAAATTACGACAAAAAAATAACCGCAAGTTGGTTTTTGGTATTAGCAGCGTAAATTCGACCACTACAAAATACTAGCTCTGCCTTGAGACTCCTTAACAGCAGTATTTTCAGTATCATAAGGCGATTGACGATGAACGTCTCTGTTAATATCAATGACAATAACAAGAAAAAAATCACAAACATTTCTAAAAGGACAAATTACATACGACTTGAAATACAAAACACTCCTGTCCACTTCAACGCCCTAGCCAGTGGGGCCATTGAGAGCACACGCTATCGGCCATCGAACAAATTAATTAAGTAACGCAAGGGGGGGCATCGTCCAAGCACGGAAAGACGGCAAAGGCGAGGACAAACTGCACGAGACGCCTGGGAAAAAAAAGAATTTTTCAAACCCCACCGAAACGGAGTCGAAAAATCCGCCACGTAATCACGAATAACATGGAAAATGCATCGATACGGAAACCGAGAAGGGAAAAAACGGACTCGGAGAGATTGTCTCGGCTCGAGAAAAGACCGAGTAACGCGGTTCAACGACCTCGGTTCGGATAATATGCGCTTTATTGCATAAATAAAACATCTCAATAGGCGTCACATTCGTATTGTGCTTCGTGGAATGAAATGCGTCGACTGAAACGGAGAAGCGGAAGAACGACCGAACGTGTGATTGAGACGTCGCGAGAAGTTCGGAAAGATCGCACCTTTACCGACAGAAACTTCACGGGATAGTTAAAGTGGTTTCGAAGCTTTGAAAATCTTTCTATAATGTCTCCAGGTCTAAAGTAACACCAAAAAATGTCAAAAAGAATACGGGAATACATAAAACATCAGCATGCACCATGATATACATGCAACACTGGTTAACCATCTCTACTGGCCAAAGAAACCTATTGTCTGCCAGATAAAAACAAGAATACTGATATTAGGTTTTTTTCTTTCACAAAAAAGCATTGACAAAAATGTACTAAATCTTGTTTTATCAAATGAGCTAGATGGGGATGGATACACAACAGAAAATACACAATTAAAAGTCCATTGTCATCAAAGGTCAATTGAAAAGTCCCCGGCCTGACACATAGATGGCTCCATTATTTCAAAGTCCAATCGACAGTCATCCGAGTGGACTGCACACGATGAACGCGCTCTAAAGAGCGGGAAAACGCAACAGTCGGCTGGCAAGGTTATGGCGTCTGTATTTTGGAATGCGCATGGAATTGACTACCTCGGATGGTAGCCAGCGAGCATTTCCTGTTCTCAGATCTCAAAAGAATGCTCGGTGGGAAGAAAATTTCGTCGAATGAAGAAGTGATCGCCGAAACTGAGGCCTATTTTGAAGCAAAGGACAAATCGTACTACAAAAATGCTATCGAAAAATTGGAGGGTCGCTATAATCAGTGTCACCCTTGAAGGGAATTATGTTGAATAAAAAAAACTAATTTTGGCAAAAATGTGTTTTACTACGGTAGGCCAGGGACTTTTCAATAGACCTGTTTAAGCTTTATCTTACTTTAATTTTAGAAAAACCGTTTGTACACCTAATATCATAGTAAATTCGATAGAACTAATAATTTGCTACCTCAGAAGCAGTTGCAGGCCAATTTTAAGCCATTCACATGAGCCCTGATACAACGAAATGTTAGCTTTTTGTGAGAAGATGGATGATTCTGTATCTATAAAACACACACAATGAGAAGAAAAGTTGATAAAACAGTGACAAAGCTTTTTTCAATAAGCAACACGTCTCGCGAAAATGACACAATATTACCTGCGTAAAAGTATCCCTTTGAGGAAAGGCCATCACCCTGTAAATATGGTACTATGAATAATATGAACAACACTATAGGGAAAAATGCATGAAACAAAAAACGAAATTTCAAAAATCCATATACCGGTTTATAATACATCTGTTTAAATGTCAATAATAATCTAGCTCTTTGAAGTCATACGTTTATGTACGGGGATACCAATAGATCAATAGACAAAATAGAAATGTTATTTAAAAAGCAAATAATCCAAATAAAACAAAAACAAAATCTAAAAAAATTTCTTTGACATATTCGCTTTGCCTAACCCAAAAATGAATGAGAACAAAGGTTCAGAACTTATCAAAATATGTTTTCATTTACGAAGCCACCAAATAGGACGACATACTTCCGAAACAACGTACAAAACAACCGGAAATGGACAGGAATCATTACGTTATGACGACAGGCAGGCCGGTTATCATTTGTTCTAATTGAAAACAAAAATTCTCGATAACAAGTGGCCGCGTAACAAATGAATCAGAACAAAATGTTATCGATTAAATGACTAACTCGGAAAAAAACATTACGTTATCCACCTAAGGACTGGTGACATAGTTAAAACCCGATTTTTTTCGAAATATCAAAAACATTCCGTCATTTCACTTACGAAAAAATATAAATGTACGTTTCTTAGACATTCCTGTCATGCTTTTTCTATATGCTGTCGGGTTCACTATTTTTTCTTTAATAAAAAAACTACAAGAGTAATTTAATAAGGTAATATTACATTATTACTTAATATTATTTATAAAGTAATATATAATATTACAAAATATGTTCAGAGTGTTCGTCTGAGGCACTAAAGGACCAAAAAATAAAGGCAAAAACATTCTATTTGATATGTTATACGGCATCTTAGATTATTTCTGATACAAATAAATTGATTTATTATCCAAAGGACTGACAGATTATAAGCCTAACTAAGATGCAATTCGTACTTGTAATTTAAAACAGCAAGTCTTTCATTATAATCTACATCAATAAATGAATTGAAATACACAATACGTGTATATTCATAGATTATGTGCTCGAACCTATCGAAAACCAAAATATAGCTCAAGTTCTACATTTGAACCAGCAGTTTTTCAACCAACAACACAGAATCTTTAAAAGGAATTGGAAGTACAAATATATTTTTTTAAAAGAAAGTGACTGAAAGGTTTGGAAACTGAAAAAAAATGTCAGATTATTTTGAAACCGAAGAATCTGTGCCTCCAACTTCCTTGGTTAGATGTTATACCAGCAAGTGCAGGTCTTTTTTAAACCGATTTATTGTGTACAACATACTGAGTAAAAATGTAATAAGAAAAATAAAAAATTGGTGTTTCTTGTTCTGCTCACGGTTGCACATAAAAATAATAGCGTCCAATTATATACAAACTAGCGACCCGCCCCGGCTTCGCACGGGTGCAATGCTGATACTAAATTAAATACACTACAGAAAAAATATGAACGTTGTATATAAAAACATAGCGGCCCGCTCCGACTTTGCACGGGCATAAAATATATATGCCTATGTCACTCAATGAAAACATGATTAAAATCGATCCAGTATTTTTGGTTCATTCATTACTGCCCTTGGCTTGAACGCATTAAATTTGGAGTAAAACAATTCCTCTTCCCCTATACTTACTATGAAGATTTCCTGCTATCTTTGGAATATCTAAATTCATACAATTTTTATTACATTACACATTTTTAAACGCAAATTTTAAATTTGTAATATCTCCGAAAATATTTGTTTAATTTACATGCTGTAAGGAACCATATTGATCTATATTAATTGCACACTGCATTTAAGGTACTTAATTCGATAAGGATTAATGCCGTATTGCTTAAAAAAGCTTCGTAAATAAGCCATTTTCTCACGTAAAAAGTAAACAATAAAAATGGTTAATGTGGGTTATCCCTAAAAGATAAACATATACCATCGCGGACTTTTTTGTAGACCTTTTTATGGTGTACAATACTGTAGTACATTAATTTGATCTAACTCGTAGGGTTAGGCAGCGTTTTTGCTAATTGCTAAATAAGCCTAAAAAATAGGTTAATTTACGACATCACGTTAGAAACCTCTAAAATTAGCAATGTTGCCCTAGTATATTATGCATGTATTATACATATAAACCTTCCTCTTGAATCACTCTATCTATTGAAAAAAACCGCATCAAAATCCGTTGCGTAGTTTTAAAGATTTAAGCGCACATAGGGATATAGGGACAGAAAAGGCGACTTTGTTTTATACTATGTAGTGATAATACATACATAAAAAAGAAGACCAGGTTTAGAATTCAAAATTCTAATATGCAATTCACTTCAATATATTTAAACCCTGTATTTATAAATATATTTTGGAAATATTGTTTTTTAATATTAACACTTGTACAAATAAAATTTATTGTATTTTATAATATTTAATACAATAATAATGTACAATCAGAAAATAAGTTATCAGTTGGCAGATTAGATAGTGTTTTTTATGTATTTTGAAGTGTTTTATACAAATGATAACTACTATCAGATGGTTAAGAACTTGGCTACAACTTAACAGACGGAAGATCACATTCTATGTCTTTATTTTATACAATCAGGGCTCGTCCAGAATATTTACGATCTTTTAATTATTTAAAGCCATTAATTATCATTTAAAATAAATATGGGTTCATAAATACGACCGATGCAAATAGAATAAATAACAACGCAATATCAACTAATTCCGAATAACATAAATAATGTATGTTTTGTTTGTTATGCGAGCGATTTAACCACAGCCTATGAATCATTAGCGGACGGGTTCATATTTTGATTAACCGACCATTAGAATTGTCACTCTTATCGTTGGATTCGGTCGGTAAATCGGTGAACGGTGATGGGCGACTGTGTCGTCGGTTTCACCTTGAGAGAAAAACGTGGAAACAATTAAAATGTGTTAATGGGTATTCCTCATCAGGTTCATCCCATGATATATAAAATATTGATTAAGTAATGCGGTTTTAAATGTTTTTCTTTAAATGATGAATAGCACAATTAGATGGTTAAATAGTAATTTTAAAAACAATATGCCATTAAATACTGAAACTATATCGATCTAAGTGTATGTGTGTTAATCGTAATTAAGTGTTGTTTGTTTTGAATTTAAAAGGGCAATTTTAAATGTATTTTAACGTTAGAAATGGAAAATGGCAAATGAAGGGGATGTGATTTATATATGTTGTATTTACTGTCTCAAAGAATAAACATTTCTGTATATTTTCTTTATAAATTATATCATTGGCTTAATAATATACGTTTCATATTTGTTTACACATTTCAATTCATAGATTAGATAAGATTTTTTTCATGTTTTTTGAATTAATTTAGTATTCGAATGTTAAATAGTGTTAATGTTGCTATAATAATGTATACATTTTCATAAATAACATTTTTAAATAAAATATACTTTTCTAAATTTCCTGCTGTGATCCTAATGTGATCATCGATCTTTTAATCAAAATATCAGACATACTGTTACAAAGATATGTAACAAAAATATGTAAAACTGATATGCAGTCTTTTCGGTGTTTCCTATTTTTATCCTATTAATCTTTCACAACCAAAGAAACAACCATTTCTTGGTTTTTAGTTAAAGAAAAGTTCCTAAATCTTTAGGGTAGTTAGTTGGCTCGGGGAATGGAGGTAAAACGAAATAAAATAATGGTTGTTTACATGGGATGACCGTTATTTATTGAAGTTATATTAAAAAGTGGAAAATAAAAACAGATAAAAAAAGGCTGGCAGCGGTATTATCTGAAGAGGTGGCTTGGGCAGTCGGTGGCACGTCTGAACGGAACGATAGTCATACAGTGCCCTTCAATAATCTACCAGATAAACGTCTCGGGGTTGCCAAATATTCGTTATCGTGTACTAGTTGGTGCTACTGGCACCCCGCCCGTGTTCAACGTCTGGGATTATATTTCTGGGTATATTGTAGACCGTTATTCCACGATGTAAAATTGGACATGCCTCAAGGTCATTACAGATCTATACAAGATATAACTAGCGAATATGAAGAAAAATCTATAGTTTTGAAACATATATTTGCATGTAAAATAGCTGTACTATTATCAGAGTAGTTTTACCTGGCAATTTGAAAGTCTCTTGTATAGTCTTTCGATAACCTGATAACTAATGATCATGTATCAATTAAGCAATAAGTTAATTATATTCATGGACAATCATTGGAACAATCGACCAAATACATAGAGTAACAGCGGTTGGTGAAAAAGAATTCGACGAAAAGAAATAGTGCCCTCCAAAGTTATGACTGCAGCAACGGATGAGGTCGTTTCAGCCTGGAAAAGGGGGGGGAGGTTAACGGTGACGCGGTGCTAAGCTCCCAGCATTTCGACCAGCTCGCGAACAAACGCGTTTTCAGAAAAACTTGAGCTAAGTTGTTGTTTGTGGAATGATTGAGATATGAAGTGCTTGATTTCTGGAGTGTCAGTTTCCCTATGAATTTGATTATTTCTGACAAATCATGGAGCGATTAAGATTCTCGTGAGGAGCTTATTTTGGGAACCTTGATGCCGTTTCACCTGGTTGGGTGTAACAAACTTGAAGTAGACATTAGATCCGTAGAGGAGTACGGACCGAATTAACATCTTGTAAAATAAGCATTTGATGAAGATGGGAAATCTGCTAGAAGGGCAGATCAGAGAAGATAGCAGGTCTGCTATCCCCGAACATTACTGGGTTGCTTTCTGGATTTGAGAATGCCAACCGAACCGTCGGTCGAAGTGGAGACCTAGGTACGTGACGTTATCCAGCCATGGAATTATTGCGGTGTCGAAAAATAATCATAAACGGCATTACCAAATTAACTTGAAGGGCTTTAAAAATATTTGTAATTTGTTGATGATCTTCAACAGCCTGAAGAACATAACATGAATGACGACTACTGCAATGGAAAATTGTCTAACGAAGACCAATAGGTTTAGAACAGCTGAGAAAATACCATCGTCCAACGACCAGAGACGGACGGGCTTGTAAAAAGAATTCGTGGTGTACGAAGCGACGTGACCAGCGTGACCAACCGGTCGTACGTCTGTCGTAATCGGAGGCTTCTGCCAGTGTTTCGTTTTTTTTTTCGTTCCATCTCCGTCCGCCCCCTCTCCTTTTCTCGCCCGTTCGGGGTGTCGTTGCTCTCTATCTCTGTCTTTCTCTTCAAATGGCGCTCGTGGACGCGCCGGCCTCGCGATTGTAAACAAACCATCGTGATTATATAATAACGTGAGATTGTTTCGAATGTGTCGGCTGAACAAGGTGTGACTGAACGTTCGGTCAACATTTGTACAAACCATATTTCAGATAGTTAGGATTTTTTTAAATAATTTATTGGGTTATTAATGTAACTAGTATGTCTTTATACGTACAGTTATCATTTATTAAGCTCAGGACTTAAAAATGAGCGTTCAAAAAAGCTAAAATCAATGTATTAACAGGTCAATTGAAAAGTCTCCGGCCTACCATAGTAAAACATATTTTTTGGCAAAAATAGTTTTTTTTATACAACATAATTCCCTTCAACGATGATACACTTTGTAGCGACACTCCAACTTTTCGACACCATTTTTGTAGTAGGTTTTTGTACAACTGCATGTTTCCCCTTCAAAAAATAATATTCTATCAACATCCGAAATTCCTTTTTATCTATTTTTTTCACAATAACAAAAGTTACTTCACTCAAAATGCTATAATTCACAAACTAATGATCCGACAGCTGTCAAATTTATACAGGCTTCTTTTGAGGGTTATAATTTAATTCTAGTAGCGTCATCTATGTGTCAGGCCGGGGACTTTTCAATTGACCTGTCAGTAAAAAAGTGTATAAAGTACAACATCTCTATCTTCCTTGGTTCGTTCCTTGGAAGGAACGTTTGATGCCTTTGGCATGTTTATATCTAATATTTGAGATGTTTAATGCAGAATAAGTTAACAGTAAGAAACACCGTACAAAAAAATTGTTGGTTAAATAGGTTAATAAAGTTCACAATTTGTTAATAACAGTGTTGAAATGAAGATTAAGAATGAAGATTAAATTGACGAATCATAAAATGTTGATTAATCAACTATTTCCAGCCGTCTCAGATCAACCGGGATGATTTAAATGCAAATAAATTGAGAATCACTTGAACTGAAGCGAAGAGACGTTGAAAAATGATTATTACCAATGGAAAATGGATATACTACGATAATCCAAAAAGGAGAATGTGAGAATAAATGGTGAGGCGAATAAAATCGAACAAAACCCTTAATGACAAAATAAATTTGAGCAATAATTGGTTGAAAAACGACTAGACTTCTTCCATCATGACAACACTCGACCCTATGGTCAGACTACCGGTTAAAAACTATTTTAAAAGTAGCCTTTCCTGACGACTATGTTTATACAGGGAATAAGCATTCGTCTATATAAAATAAAAATCAAAAATAGCCAAAAAATGCATTTAAGATGGATTACAACAAAAAAAAACCAGCGAGAACTTTTCCGTATATCCAATAATTCATAACGCGATTGGTATAGATAATAAAATAATGCGAACTATCTCCGACTTTCTCTTTTTTAATTAGTTTTGCACTAACTGAAATTGCGCAGACACGCATTTGTTGGCGGAATGTTTATCAACCGAAACGCAACAGTTTTCAACAAAATCCTCACCGAAATAGTTTGTTCTAGTCGACGGTCCGATTATCGTTTACTGTTTATCGACCCTTAACATCAATCATTGATTCCTACGGTGTTTCGAGGCTAAAAAGTCGTCAGAGTCGATGATGGATGTTTATATGCTGCCGTGAAAAAAAATATAATGAAAATAAATGACCGAAAAGCCGAAAAAACATCGCTTTCGTACGAAAATCGATATACATATATATGTTTCATGTCCATTAAGGTAATAACAAACGCGTCGCGGAGCTCGGCCCAATTAAGACCGGCAGTGGTCGGTGAATAAAATGAAGCGCCAAGAGTTTTATTTGTTTCGTTTAGTCCAGACGGTGGACAGGGGGTATTGGCCTTTTCACTGGAGCCTATGTCGGAAACTAGGGCTTGGCTATACCGTCTAGATTAAACGCACACTCGCACACACGGTATCATTATCGATGGGCTTTGCTTATCACACCCAACGCCACTGTACTGGACAGTTTAACAATATACAGAGTGGTTC
The DNA here is from genome assembly GCF_030347505.1 of Rhynchophorus ferrugineus. Taxonomy (NCBI): domain Eukaryota; kingdom Metazoa; phylum Arthropoda; class Insecta; order Coleoptera; family Curculionidae; genus Rhynchophorus; species Rhynchophorus ferrugineus. The sequence goes on from NW_027472586.1 coordinate 1,103,909, forward strand.
TCGTATCATAACATAGTGGATTAATTTTCAAGGTCCTAAAATTGATGGGAACATTGGATCGCTCTGTAGCTACTTAACAGGTCAATTGAGAAGTTCCCGGCCTGACACATAGATTGCGCTACTAGAATTAAATCCATATGTATTTTATTTAGCCCTAATCCTCAGAACATGCGTATATACATTTAACAGCTCTCGGATTATTAGTTTGTAAATTATGGCATCTTGAGTGAAGTAATTTTTGTTATTGTGAAAAAAATGCATAAAAAGGAATTTGGTGTGTTGAAAAAATATTGCTTTTCGAAGGGAAAAAATATAGTTGAAGCAAAAACTTGGCTTGATGCCGAGTTTCCGCACACTGCCCCAGGAAAATCAACCATCAAAGATTGGTATGCTAAGTTTAGACGTGGTGAAATGAGCACCGAAGACGGTGAACGCAGTGGACACCCAAAAGAGGTTGTTACCGACGAAAACATTTAAAAAATCTACAAAATGATTTTGATTGCCGAAAGGCGGCCGCATCTGAAGAAAAAGAAAGTGCTGCTTCACCAAGACAATGCACCGTGTCACAAGTCAGTGAAAACGAGATGACAAAAGTCCATGAATTGGGCTTCAAATTATTTCCTCATCCACCGTATTCTCCGGATCTGGCCCCCAGCGACTGTTTCCTGCTCTCAGATCTCAAAAGAATGCTCGCTGGGAAGCAAGTTTCCTCGAATGAAGAGGTGATTGCCAAAACTGAGGCCTATTTTGAAACAAAGGACAAATCGTACTACAAAAATGGGGTCGCTATAATCAGTGTATCACAGTGAAGGGAATTATGTTGAATATAAAAAAACTAATTTTGCCAAAAAAATGTGTTTTACTATGGTAGGCCGGGGACTTTTCAAAACCTGCAAGTTTTGTGTTTAAAAAATCATGGGTTTGTCCGATATTGTGGAATCAGCGAGGTGAAAATTGTAAAAAACGCAAATTTTCAAGACATATGGAAGAAAAAAAGGACATATGGAAGTGTTAAAATTTCTCACCTCTCGGATAGCGGTAAAAGTTTCAAAATACATGTATTTTGAGATGAAAGAAATGAAAATCTATGTTAAATTACCCTAGAATTTACAGTCCTTGAGATATGACACAAAACAGAAATTCACTTATTTCTTGAAAATATATTTTTCACAGTGTAACTTCAAAACTAATGGTTACATAAAAACTATTATACCATCATTCGATTCGGCGTAAAATTATTTATAATCAATCTCTGCTGTTTGCATTCTCCTGCGATTATTTGAACGGAAATGACAACGAAAAACTTGAAAATGGCAAAAAATTGTAAAATGTTACGACTATCAGACATGAAATATGTTAAAATATAGTTTTTAGATTACAAAAACGATAATCCATGTTAATTTGCTTTACAATGAATAGTTTTTAAACTACATTTTATATAAACAGATTATTCTTAATACATGCCTTTTTAAAGTGAAAAAAAAAAGATCAAAATCCTCGCATGCGCCTAATACATTCCACAAAAAATCTTTGAATGAAAACAAGAACAAGAAACATGAGGCACTGAATATTAATATTTCCAAAAATCCAAAGTATACATCACGAAAAATACAACATAAATGTTAACAGCTGTACAATTAATCAACAAACAACGCTGTATTTCCGTCCACACAATATAAACAGGCGCACGCCAAAACTATCAGCAACTCCAATAAATAAACGACAGCATAAACACGTCGTTTAAACTATTTCCCAATGAGAGACGACGAGGGTCAATTAGCTACAAAACGGCTTGTTTCCGTTTGGTTTTTACAGCGACCGCTTGATCGAAAATCCGAAACTGGTCGCCTATAACCTCCAAAACAGTTTTTCGAGCGCCCGCCGAGTGCTAGCAATCAAGGTTCGAACGAAAGTAAAAGTAAAACGAACGTTTTTCTAACCGAATCACACTAATAAGTGGATAAATGCTTGGGTAAAGAGGTATTCGCTTGGGCAATCCGCCATAATGATATAATACGGTTGGGAAACTCTACCTATATCGTTATTTTTTTATTCTCCGACAAATTACCCAACAAATATTTACATTACCGACATATATTGTCATTATCTCCACGCAGAAAACGCTTTAAATTCTCCGTGGGGACTCTATCAACATTATCCTGATGATTATGGCGCTATTAACGAAACGTTCATCGAATGATAGGCGCTCGAAACTGAATTTAAAATGATAAAACTTCGATATATCAAGAATGCGCCGTTGAATGTGTTTCTGAAGTCATAAAAGTGGATATAGAATAGTGTTTAAATTCGATAAAATTTTAATAAAATAAACAAATTATAAATATCAACAATGATATTTGAGATTATGCGATAAATAATGAAGGCTTTATTTTCATTAGCTGACGATAATTTGTAAATATAGTGAGTAATAATAATAGAAAGCATTATTACTGAAATACTAGGCAAATAAAAAGCCCTAAAATCTTAATTTAACGTAATCAAAATTTAGATTTTAAAGAATATTTCATTCTTTTGTATTTCTGAATGTTATTACAATATTATCGCAAAGTTCAAGGACTAAAAGAAGCTCAAACTTTATTATTATTCAATAGAATATAACATGCTCTTTAAAGAATAAAATTGTTTGAGTTTCTGAGCTACTATTTCAATCATAATTTGATTTTATATGTTTTTCGATTGGATTTCTAAACTTATTTAATAATATATATTTATAACAAATAAATAAATAGAAGATACCCTATATTCTTTGTAAATTATTTCGGTAATTTCTTTCCAACTCAAATGGGTACCTGAGGTTATGTTAACTTTATAAAGAATATTTCACTTCCCTTAAGTTTCTGAGTTTATTCCGAGAACTCAAAAATTTTTAAACTATCTTAGAAGACTTTATTAGTCGTAATATTTATATGTCAATAAAAGTAAAATCTGTTCAAATTTACTCAGTAAAACATTGAGTTAAAAATCAAAAAAAGCATTCAAAGTTTGTTGATTTTTAAAGGATATTTTTTATTCATTTGAGTTTCAGGCTTCTATTGAAATGTTTAGAACTTCTCTTGAACATACATATAGTTTAAAACCATAACGAAATACATAGGAATAACGGAAACAACATTGCTGATGTTTTAATCAACGAAACAATATTTATAGAGGATCCAAAATTAAACTAAAAGTACAACCGACGTACGCTCCCCTGAAAATATCGAGTTTAAAACCCAGAACGTCGTACGGTTCTGAGAAAATTTCAACTTTTACGTAATCTATCACTGACCAACGTCTCAAGCGAACAGACGTCGCGACAACAATCTTTTATTCATATCTAGAGGGCCTAGAAAAATGTCCGGGGCCTACGCATATTCCGTTTATGAATATATTCATTGTTTATCGTTTATTAGTTGTGTCGGATGGTCGGTGAGCTCGGCGACAATATATGCGTGCGCACGCCCGCGTGTTCTTGCGCTTGCATGTGTGTGTGTGTGTGAGTGGAGAGAAATGATCGGAATTCGAGATGGCTAGTTGGAAATTTTCGATTCGTAGTGGTTTGCCTTGTGCCACGCGCAAGGCAGCCTTGATGTATCAACGAGCCATCGTCTTTGGGTACTACGTCATACACTTCAAGCGTAATGATCGCTAATGGGGGCTGAAAAAATTGTCGAGAGTGAACTGGGAACTGTGGTTAATGAAATGCACATTTCGTTCGAATGATTCATATAAAAAGACTGTTTATATTTAACTAGCGACCCGCCCCGGCTTCGCACGGGTGCAATGCTGATACTAAATTAAATACATTACAGAAAAAATATGAACGTTGTATATAAAAACATAGCGGCCCGCTCCGACTTTGCACGGGCATAAAATATATATGCCTATGTCACTCAATGAAAACATGATTAAAATCGATCCAGTATTTTTGGTTCATTCATTACTGCCCTTGGCCTGCACGCATTAAATTTGGAGTAAAACAATTCCTCTTCCCCTATACTTACTATGAAGATTTCCTGCTATCCTTGGAATATCTAAATTCATACAATTTTTATTACATTACACATTTTTAAACGCAAATTTTAAATTTGTAATATCTCCGAAAATATTTGTTTAATTTACATGCTGTAAGGAACCATATTGATCTATATTAATTGCACACTGTATTTAAGGTACTTAATTCGATAAGGATTAATGCCGTATTGATTAAAATAGCTTCGTAAATAAGCCATTTTCTCACGTAAAAAGTAAACAATAAAAATGGTTAATGTGGGTTATCCCTAAAAGATAAACATATACCATCACGGACTTTTTTGTAGACCTTTTTATGGTGTACAATACTGTAGTACATTAATTTGATCTAACTCGAGGGTTAGGCAGCGTTTTTGCTAATTGCTAAATAAGCCTAAAAAAATAGGTTAATTTACGACATCACGTTAGAAACCTCTAAAATTAGCAATGTTGCCTTAGTATATTATGCATGTATTATACATATAAACCTTCCTCTTGAATCACTCTATCTATTGAAAAAAACCGCATCAAAATCCGTTGCGTAGTTTTAAAGATTTAAGCGCACATAGGGATATAGGGACAGAAAAGGCGACTTTGTTTTATACTATGTAATGATATTTCGTTTTAAAATATCGGTTTAAGATCTATATTTTCATTTCAATGTTTCTTTCACTCGGGGAATGTGTTTTTGTCGTGGAGCAATTATTTTCGCTTAGTTTAAATGGTTTTTCACCGGCTGCTGTCATCACCACACCACAAACAGAAAGAAATAAAACATTTAACGTTCTTTATGTGAAGAAAGTTCATACTTTCGTACCTGACTACTCTAAACTTCGTGACTATTCAGGGTTATATGTATATTAAGCCGTCAAAATGAAAATCTGTGGTAAATTGCATTTATGGTTTTTAAAATAAGCGCCAAAAAGAGAAATCCCCTTATTGCTTGAAAGTGTCCTTTTCACCCTATAACTTAAAAACCAGTAATTGTATAAAAATCAATAAACCACCACCTGATTCAGCGTAAAATTCTCTATAAACCCCGTAATTTTTATTATCCTGTGATTACTTGAATATGAATGACAGCAAAAAATTCGAAAATGGCAAAAAAACAAATATTCACGACTATATAAATGGAAAAATTGACAAAATATATGTATTTTGGGATGACAGAAACGAAAAGGAACGTTAAATTGCTCTAGAATTTATAGTTTTTAAAAAATATGTGAGAAAAAGAAAAATACACTCATTTTTAGATAATGCATTTATTATTGTATAACTTTAAAACCAAAAATTGTACAAAAATCAATGTACCACCATTCGATTCAGTGTAAAATTCTATATAAGTCATGTAATTTTCATTAACCTGTGATTTTTTGTGCGGAAATGACAGCAAAAACTTGAAAATAGTAAAAAAACGCAAATTTTCACGAATATATTACATTGAAGGAAAAGTATCTAAAAGGTTCATCTCTCAGATACAGATAAAATTGTCTATAAATATATACATATTAGAGTTATAGAAACGAAAATCCACTTTAAACTGCTTTAGAAATTTATAATTTTTAAGATGAGTGACACAAACAGTATCCACACTTTTTTTCGAAATACACTTTTCTCTGTATAACTTCGAAATCAGGTATTGTAAAACAATTATTACACCACTAGTCGATTCACCGTAATTTTTTTATAATTCCTGCAATCTTTTCATTCTTTTATGATTATTTAAACGGAAATTACAATGAGCAAAAAGAAATAAAAGTTGCAAAAAAGCAACAGGTCCCTCGTAAGCACGGTATCTTCTATCAGAATTCTATCGGACTTAACATATATATAGATAGTTTTATTGCATACATCGCTTTTTCAGTTAGTATTTTAGGGTAAATTAGATGGCTCGGTGAGTGGAGGTAAAACGAAATGAAAAAGTGGTGTTTACATTATGTGACCGTTATTTATTGATGTAATATAAAAATGTGGAAAATACAAAATAGATAAAACGGGTGGCAGCGGTGTTACCTGGAGACGAGGCTTGGGCAGTCGATGGTGGAACGTCTAAACCAAACGATGGTCGAGTACTGAATGAATGTAAATACCCTTCAATAACATCCCAGATAAACGTCTCGGGGTTACCAGCTATTCGTTATCGGGTTCTAGTTGGCGCTGCTAGCACCCCGCCCGTGTTCAACATCTGGTATTATATTTCTGGGTATTTTGTAGACCGTTATTCCACTATGTAAAATTCGACATCCCTCAAGGTCGCTATAGTATTAACCTTCAAAAGAAAGCAGTTAAAATTTCATAATATACTCATAAGGTTGTGAATTATTGTGGCAAGAATGACATTACCTTTATTATTTTCAAAACAATGGATCAAAAATTACGAAGATATCAAAAACAAGAACGTGTTGATGATTCTGAGCAGTGTTTGGTCCTGATTAGACATAACAAAACTGAATTTTTGCGTCGATATGTGACAATGGATGTAACATGGATCAATCACTTCACTCCGGAATCAAAACGATCATCATCTGAGTGGAGAGCGACTTATTTTAAGGCAAAAAGGTGGTATTGAAATAATAGAGTGGCGCTGGAATGATTCTGTGGTTCAGGTAGGTCAATTTTGAACAAAAAAACACGCGTTTTCTTTGTTACGTCCGGGACTTTTCAACCCATTTGTTATTAACCAACAACTCTCGTATTTCTATCCGCTATAACGACATCTCGGTTTCCGAGTTTTTCGCACCATTCGCGTTTCACCATCACACCCGACAATGGTCATATTTCACAACGATTTCCACAGCCTCGCGTTCCCACATCCACTCGCAATTGTTTTATCAATTTTTCGTATGGCAGAACGGAAGAAGTGATACTGTAACCGCAAGTCCGTGGGAAACCCGTCCTGCGTTTCGCTCGTTTTTTTGTTTTGTTTCAGCCACTTCGACATGCTTTCGCGGTAACCATTGCATCTGATCGAGCTGAATATAAAACGGAATCGGTTTATTTTGTTAAGCCGTTGGTCTCAACGTATTGCACTTCGAGTCTAGGGATCTGAAGTTGACGGTGAGACTGGTCAGGAATTATTCATAGCGTTCCCTGAATGCTTTACAATACACACACGAAAAGTTTTAATATGTATACTGTGAAGGGCTATCACATTCAGAAACTCGAAAGACCACTTTATTGAAATACAACTATTTTATGACAAATCTATTTATTTACTTAACAAGGAACAAAACTAGGTTTGGGAACTATCGATTGAAAACAGTAGAAACAGTCCAACTAGTCGATAGTTGTGACAGTGTGAAAAAAGGAAGGGAATAATGATACAAATATATGTAATAATATTCCGAAAGTAACAATGATATAATCACTACATATATAAAGGCAACATTGCTAATTTTAGAGGTTTCTAACGTGATGTCGTAAATTAACCTATTTTTTAGACTTATTTAGCAATTAGCAAAAACGCTGCCTAACCCTACGAGTTGGATCAAATTAATGTACTACAGTATTGTACACCATAAAAAGGTCTACAAAAAAGTCCGCGATGGTATATGTTTATCTTTTAGGGATAACCCACATTAACCATTTTTATTGTTTACTTTTTACGTGAGAAAATGGCTTATTTACGAAGCTATTTTAAGCAATACGGCATTAATCCTTATCGAATTAAGTACCTTAAATACAGTGTGCAATTAATATAGATCAATATGGTTCCTTACAGCATGTAAATTAAACAAATATTTTCGGAGATATTGCAAATTTAAAATTTGCGTTTAAAAATGTGTAATGTAATAAAAATTGTATGAATTTAGATATTCCAAAGATAGCAGGAAATCTTCATAGTAAGTATAGGGCAAGAGGAATTGTTTGACTCCAAATTTAATGCGTGCAGGCCAAGGGCAGTAATGAATGAACCAAAAATACTGGATCGATTTTAATCATGTTTTCATTGAGTGACATAGGCATATATATTTTATGCCCGTGCAAAGTCGGAGCGGGCCGCTATGTTTTTATATACAACGTTCATATTTTTTCTGTAGTGTATTTAATTTAGTATCAGCATTGCACCCGTGCGAAGCCGGGGCGAGTCGCTAGTATAATACAAGTGAGTGATTTATTTCTAATTTAATTTCAACATGTGCTTTTTGTTTTTAACCGTGCCACAAGACACAGATGTACATATTTCTTTTCCAACTCTTTACTGGAAAAGGAAAATAAATAGATCATTGATGTAATTTATTAACTTCAAAATAACAGTTTCTTTTTGAGTTATGTAAAATTAAACTAACACTAAATGCTTGTCCGTATTTTCACAATCAATTTTTAACAACTATTTAACCATCGCGCACTTTTTGAATACAATCACAATTTTATTTATGGTTAATAAGGAATATTTTATTGTTTCCTTAAAACTTGAATGAAAAAAGTTTTAACATAAAAAAGACTTGAGCAAACACCGAGAGTCTTAGAAAATAGAAAAAGTCAATCAAAAAAAGACCTTATTAGTCGCCAAGATAACATAAATACAGTCAATATAATTTTTCTATTTGTCCATCGAAATATTCTTCTTTTTACCTTATTACATTAATAAAAAGTTTTGAAAAATAGAGTTCCAAAATGCTTCTTTACTGATCTATAATTTTACTACAAAACATAAAACCATATATGCAATATAAATGAATGTAAGCATAAATTCAGCACATTATTTTCAAGGCCGCTGCTAGCAGAGCAAAGCTGAAACGTTAAAAGCCCAAAATTGACCAGATACGTTACACTTTTTTTATTCCGTAAGCCAGCTAAAAGTGTAAGACGACTATGTACAATTAAAGCTTTGGTAGTCCTGCCAAATACATTTGCATCTGTAGCGAATTGAGGCATGTCGAATTTTACATCGTGGAATAACGGTCTACAAAATACCCAGAAATATAATCCCAGATGTTGAACACGGGCGGGGTGCCAACTGGAACCCGACAACGAATAGCTGGCGGCAACCCCGAGACGTTTATCTGGGATATTATTGAAGGGTATTTCGGTCATTCAGTGCTCAACCCTCGTTCGGTTAAGACGTGCCACCATCGACTGCCCAAGCCTCGTCAACAGGTAACTCCGCTGCCATCCTTTTTATCTTTGTATTTTTCTCATTTTTTATATTGTCAATAAATAACGGTCACATCATGTAAACACCACTGTTTCATTTCGATTTACCTCCATTCACCGAGCCACATCATTATACCCTAAACATCCATATCTTAAAATGACCATCATAACATTTTTCTGTAGGTTTGACATGCATTCAATTTTAGTATGTATTAGTGAATATTGGAAACATGATTTCAACAATGCCTACAACTCAGTTGTCAACTGGCGATTGTGCTTATGTAGCGACCTTGAGGCATGTCGAATTTTACATCGTGAAATAACTGTCTACAAAATACCCAGAAATATAATCCCTGATGTTGAACGCCGGCTGGGCTCTAGCAACTACTATGAAATGATAACGATTATCTGGCAACCCCGAGACGTTTATCTGGGATGTTATTGAAGGGTATTTTCGATGATTCAGTCACTGATCAGCGTTCAATTCAGAGGTGCCACCATCGACTGCCCAAGCCTAGTCAACAGGTAAACCCCCAACAGCCAATACCATTTATCCCTTGTATTTTCTACAGTTTTATATTGTCAATAAATAACGGTCACATAATGTAAACACCACTGTTTCATTTCGTTTTACCTCAATTCATAGAGCCCATATAAATAATCTTAAACTTAAAAAAAGCAAACTATATACCTCTTTAAAAAATTTACGTAAATCGAGAAAAAATTACTAAAAATCCAATACTTTCTCCTATAACAATAATTCTTCATATTTTCTCAAGGAATATGTGAAGGTAATTGCAGCATCATGTTCACTATCGCCGACATTCTCAACGACAAGAACAGACAATCCGATACGCTCTGAAAACACAGCCTACTGCCTCTACTTATTAACTTTATTAAAAAACATTTTTAACAAACCGACCGTGATATAATTAAAAGGCGTTTTCACAGTGCAACGGAGGTGACGGCGGAAAAAGTTGGCACTTTGCGAGAGAGGACTGAGAACTAATACCGGTAGATTACCGGATACAATAGCCTAGTTTTAGTTTTCATGGCCTAAATAGTACGGCTACAATCCAATTTACTATAAATAACTCGGTTTTGCATGTGTTACACATCAGCATGGAAATTAAATTATGCTCTTCTGTATCTAATCACTACATAGTATAAAACAAAGTCGCCTTTTCTGTCCCTATATCCCTATGTGCGCTTAAATCTTTAAAACTACGCAACGGATTTTGATGCGGTTTTTTTCAATAGATAGAGTGATTCAAGAGGAAGGTTTATATGTATGATACATGTATAATATACTAAGGCAACATTGCTAATTTTAGAGGTTTCTAACGTGATGTCGTAAATTAACCTATTTTTTTAGGCTTATTTAGCAATTAGCAAAAACGCTGCCTAACCCTACGAGTTAGATCAAATTAATGTACTACAGTATTGTACACCATAAAAAGGTCTACAAAAAAGTCCGCGATGGTATATGTTTATCTTTTAGGGATCCACATTAACCACATTAACCATTTTTATTGTTTACTTTTTACGTGAGAAAATGGCTTATTTACGAAGCTATTTTAAGCAATACGGCATTAATCCTTATCGAATTAAGTACCTTAAATACAGTGTGCAATTAATATAGATCAATATGGTTCCTTACAGCATGTAAATTAAACAAATATTTTCGGAGATGATACAAATTTAAAATTTGCGTTTAAAAATGTATAATGTAATAAAAATTGTATGAATTTAGATATTCCAAAGATAGCAGGAAATCTTCATAGTAAGTATAGGGGAAGAGGAATTGTTTTACTCCAAATTTAAAGCGTGCAGGCCAAGGGCAGTAATGAATGAACCAAAAATACTGGATCGATTTTAATCATGTTTTCATTGAGTGACATAGGCATATATATTTTATGCCCGTGCAAAGTCGGAGCGGGCCGCTATGTTTTTATATACAACGTTCATATTTTTTCTGTAGTGTATTTAATTTAGTAACAGCATTGCACCCGTGCGAAGCCGATATATAATAATATACATACGGCCAGAAGATAATGTATTGTAAGATAAATATATATTTGATCTTTTAATCATACTAATCAAAAAATAATCACTGAGAAATCAACTCAAGCTACTTTAGATGTTCAAAAAATAAACCCATTGACAATTTAATAGTATTAACCTGTCTGTTTTAACTGGAATTTATTTATATATATTCAGAAACTGAAATTATTAATAAGTAGAACAATTCTCAATGACTATCAAACTCTAAAAATAATATGAATAATACTGTGCTCAGAAACTCATTAATAAACACATGTTGTAGTAAATGTTAAGCACATAAAGTCAATTTATCTTTTATTTTCGGAAGAATCTTCATACATTCAGTAAACCACTTTAATTCCTCTACTAACTACGCTTAAAATTAATCGATCATTGGCAATTTTAGATCTAATGACAAAAAAATTGGATACCTAATTTGTACAAGCTTGATTATGATAATAACAGACAATATCAAAAACTCAATTCAACTTATTCAGTAGTAGACTGCTTGTAGTTAACGTTGGCTGCAGAAACAGAATCACCAACTCTTAATTAATATATTAAACAAAGATTTTGCAAGACTTAATTAAAAAATATACAAGTATATTTAATTTTGAGTTCAGAAAATATATTACGTAAATCTTAATTACGTATTTCTCAGCTTTATTCACCTGTAAATTTGAAACAAATTCTTCTTAATATTACGGTAGTTGAATACAATGCATACTTATATCTTCTTATCAGTAATATAAATAATCAAATGCTTATTTTATAACGCACAACAGCTTAATATTTCGCTAATTATAATACTGTTAAGATTAACCTTATCTGTACGATAATTACACATCATAAAATTTATAGAGGCGGACAAAAAAATGAAGATGGCAAAACCAGATCGATATTAGGTCCGACTGGCGTCAAGCGGCGTTAACCTTGGGCAATAGACCGGTAAACACCGCATGGCGTTTGAGACGATTTAAATGTTATCGAATTAATTGTTAAATCACGTAATTAAATGGGTTAAGTAGTTAAAAAGCTCAAAATAAGTGAGGAGTAAAGCGAAACCAACACTGAAAACCCGGGACGCGACGAAATGAAGTACATAATGGCCGACGCACCTACGAACCGAGAGGGCTCACGAAGTTGAGGCCGGGTTAGTGCATAATGGACGATGAAACTTCTACCTGAGGGTTGTTAGCACAAAACGCATCCAAACGTACGTACGTTTACCTTTTCTATTACGCAGTTTACGGCCCTTCGTGTTTCTATTGTTTTCGTGGCCCTCTGCAAAGGAAGTGTCCGTGTCAATACAAAGATAAACAGAGAAAACCTTCAGGTTGTGTGTTGAGATAGACCGCACCGTGACTGTTTGGATACATTCAACATCATCATTTATTAGCTTATCAATAATCAAATCAACAGTTTACAAACAAGATATAATTATAAATTAACACTACATTTCTCCGCGACTGACCGACTGTTTCAACACGACATAACCTTTTCAACCCAGAATGCGAAGCCTACTTAGACTGACCCTGGGACCGGCGACCTCATTAAAAACAAAAAAATCTGATAATATTCAAAGAAACAATCCAAACAGATTCGCGTTCAACATTACCATAACAATCCCCTGGCGACCTCGTACACATCTGATTCGTTCAGCAATGATAAAAACGAAGGAAATTATTATATTATAATGGTATCAAGGCTGGAAATCCATGTAGAATTCGCATAGTTTTACCCAATTAATGCCGATTTTTAGAATTTAGTATTAAATTGTGTTATCCCATCACATCAACTCTTTATTGGTGTGAAAAAAACTACTCTGATATACGTATTTACTATTTTAACTACCTTTAATTATATCCAAAGTGTCTCATAAAGGTAATATAGAGATAAATAACACATGATATCAAGATAAAATGTGAGGTTAGGTCTCATTTGTTCTGTCTCATTCGTTCACAAAAACTGAATGCCAACCCCACAGAAGAAAACGGGCTTCTAATTCTACTGAACGACCATATATTTTCAAAATACAAAGAAAAGTATTAACTAACTACAAGTCTTCAACAAGTTACCATCATGATTAAATTACAAAGCTAATATCAAACATCTGGTTTCTTGTACATCAAAGAGTTTGATGTTATAAGTAAAAGAAACTAAGCATAGAAGAATTTCATATATTAAATTATATTTAAACACAAATTTGGTAAAGTATTGCAGCTGTATGTACTTTTAATAGGTAATTAAGACTGCTGTTAAAATAAAGCCCAAAATTATAATTTGTGCATTTTATTTACCCAAATATTAAAAGGTGATTTGGTGCAACACTGGATATAATTTTTCATTCCATAGAGCCGCTTATTATGATGTATTTTTAGATTTTCTGCTTGTATTTCTACCAAAATCATAATAACCACATTTGTATATTAAAAATAAATATTTCTGAAAATATGTCCCTCCTATACTATTATTATAGGTCGATATTTTCGTGGGTCTTTATTATAGTCATCATGCCTATTGTCGAGGAAAGTTTCATCACAAAATAGGGCGCCGTAGCATTCTTCGGTGAAAGTAGTATTTTTACCTGGACGCCGTGAGACTTTTCCCTTTTTTGTGCAAGGTTTGGGAGTTAGAAATGAAAAAAAAAAATAGTCGTTTCACTTTACACAGACAGTCCTGTTTGCCAACCATCTAGAAATAGTTTTTCGACTTTTTTCTTTCTGCTCAAGAGACAGAAATAAATGAATTCTTCAGATACCAGTAGGAATTACGATGGTTACACTATAAGTAAATATTTGGTCGTATTTTATCATTTAGAGATGGAAAAGTAATTGCTAGGCGTTAAATCTGGCGAATACGGTGTATTCGTGTTTTATCTCGACGGTAAACGATTATCTCTGAAGATTACAGTTTTTTCTGGCAATTTTTTAACGCAATTATGCCTGGAACATACTATTTCATCAACTCTTCCTTGGCTACCGGCATGTTCTGATGAATCCGTGAATGTTTCGTCGACAGCCTTGAATCGACGCCAAAAGTCATTCCAAGTGCGATTTAACATCGCCAAAAATTCCTTTGAAGTTGACGCACGTGTATTGTCATTAGATATTGCAAAATCGTTTCGATACCGAGTAAATTTGTTAAAATATCCTGCTCAGTTGAGATGACCTACATGTGTCTAGGGTAACATCATAAACTACGAGTTAAGAGCTTGTTATCACTCATTTCTTTTCAGAATCAGAATCATCAAAAATATTTTGCTTATCCGTATGGTTATATCCACAAAACTCGAAAAGTATGCCAGGGTTTGACTTGATTGTTTTATACAATGTTGCTTTTTAATAAAAGAGTGTTATATATATATATGTATATATATATATATATATATATATATATATATATATATATATTTAATAAAGTTTACATGATTTTCAATATTTTACATAAATTTTATTTATACATAAAGGGCAGTCGAATGGGGCAACATATAGAGAATACAGCGAGTATGGTAATTAGGTTGATTATCTAGAGTGACTTGTAAATAATAATAACGTTTTAAAACACGCAAAGGACTTTCAACTAATTTATTCAATCAAAACATGGCTACCACTAAAACAAGATGAAATTAGACAACTTTTTCTTCCAATTAAAATCGTAAAGTTAACATTATTGCTCTTCACCTAATAAAATATACGAAAGTTAACATTGAATAACATCTGTAGTGAAAAAACCCAACAATGTTGTATAACCTATGCCAACTTTTAAGTCGAGAAACACAAAAAATATCAGCAGTGCCATATTTAACCTTATGGCACAACCCCTGGTATTTTATACATCAAAATTTTATGGACATTTTAAAAGTTTCCGCGTCTTTTTATATACATATTTTACGAAAGCCTTAAAACCTTTTTTCTGAAACCAGTTAACAACGTCGATATGCTAATGTTCTCGCTCATTTCCTCCTGGTAGTTACATAAATCAAAAAAGGAAAATCAAATAACTGAACGAATGAAATGGATCGAAGCCATTTGTCCGGACGGTCTGATAAAGATAGTTATTGGATTAAATCGAACTGGCTTCCTCTATGACTGTAACACTGTCTGGGACTGGGATATTTCCCGTCGTAACGATAGAAAAGAAATGACGTAAGAAGCGATGTGTGGTTGTTTTTAAATTATTTTACCGTTTAAAACAAAACGTAATTATATAATAGTCGAAACCAAATGAACCTCTAGATATAATATAGAAAGATAAGCATGAACAAAGAGAAGCGTTATTAGTGTTGTTTTTCATTCATATAAAGACAACGGTATGATGAAGAACTGATAAAATCAAATTGACGTAATATTGCAATGAATCAAGCTTAACATCCGGAAATACTTTTGAACTTTACACCATCATAAGTATCAGAAATACAGAGTTCAAAAAAAACTAGAATTCCTGTAAAAAGGTCTTGTCTGTTGCTGAGGATTTGAACTACCTCATCAATAGTCTTGACCACTGTACCACCAAGCCTGCCAAAAATAATTTTAAAGGGCTCTAAGATAAGAGAAAACCGACACCACTAAATTATTATGTTTCAGGATTAAGTATGGATCCATGGTATTCACATAGGAAGACCTACTAGAATGTATACTAGACAATTTAAAAAAAAACAATGAAATCACATGATATTCGTTCACTGTTTATGTTACCAACACCCCACATTCCAGTGGAAAAAAAACGACAACCAAAAGCAAAATACTGCTCAAGGAAGCACTGGAATTAAAAAAAATTACCTGTGAAAGGTAATAAAAACCTAAGAAAAGCCTTACAATCTTATCACATTATATTAGAGACAATTTTGATTTATAGGAAAACTATACCCATAAAATGAGATGATTTGTTCCGAACCAATTTATTTCAAACCCACTATTAAAACTTGATAAAACGAAAATAAATATTTAGATAGAAAAAAAAACAATAATAAAACATGGCTTGAAATTATTCTCTCACTAATTTCTCATTATTAAAACCCAGCTGTTCATATTTTTAAAAATAACTCGATTTCGCTTTTAACCAATACGAAAGTCGCGGGTCTTCACGATTTTGTTTTCGAAATTTTGTCAGAATGGGAGAAAAACGAATCCAGACCATTACTTTCCTGAATAATAATGTAAACATGATGATTACACGTTCTTTCAAACGTTTTAAATACGCTACATGTGATTCGGAATGAAATAAATGGAAACCTGAACGAATTGTGAATCGAAAAACGTCGAAATACGGATTTTCAAGTGTCGATAGGTCGAAAAATCCCTGAATAAGTATTTGGAAAGTCCTATCCCACTTGCTGTATTGCAAGATCTTGCCCCATTAAATAACGATAAAAATATCAACAATGATAACGATAAATAATTATTACAATAAAACTATAAATTTACGAAATAATTATAAGAAATTAAGAACTACTCAAATACTCGAAGTACTCCGCTCAAATGCGATGCCATGCTTTGGGAATAAATGCACCCGTGTAAACAGGTAAACATAAACAAACATTGAACAGAAACTAGAAAATACACGGGTCTGATAGCGGCGTTTTAAATCATTGATTCTAAAAAAAATTCGACGATTCCAAGAAAACACACGATAAGTAAAAAAAGGTTGTCGTATCGCGTGTCATTTGAACGTATCCAAACAGTCTCGAGAGAACAACTCCGACGAGGAAGTATCAGTCTCAAGGTCCTATCGCGTCTTAGACGCACACGTATACACACACACCCTCCGTCCGACTCACCGACAATAACAGTGGCCACTCCCGCCTCCTTGATCTCTTTGATTTCCTTCGCCTCCTTGCCCACACTGAGGAAATCGGACAGGCTCAGGCTGGAAGCGATCAGCTGGCGTTTCTCCTCGAAATTCAAATAGTCCAAGCTATTGCTGCGCGTTGGCGCCACTATGGCCACGCTCTTCGTCTTGTGCTGCTGTTGCGGTTGCTGCTGCTGCAACATCTTCTCGTGCATGATCGTTGCGGGTTGGGGCCTATCGACTGGTACCACGAATACACCACTGAAATGCACCGACATGCTACCCGTCGTATACCGACACCGGACACCTGCGAGTTCCCGATAGAGAGAGAGACAGGTGGTGCGCTAGCGGACTATCGACGCTATGTGGTGGTGAGTTTAAAAGGCATGGTGGCTGTGCGACGGGAACGACCGGCCATACCAAGCAAACAGCACGAACGCGGACAGAGACTGAGAGCGGATGGAGTGGCGTCGAGTTGAACCGCTGCCGCTGCCGCTGCACGTTCGTTATACCCGTTTCAGAGCCGAGGGCGACGTTGCCACGTGGTGAGGCGCGACAGAGTCGAAAGACTCGGCGACGGGGTCATTCTTCATCGTTGTCGTCGTCGTCGTCGCCTCTCCAGAAGGAGATTCTTCCGATATTAACCGGCCTTGGCGCCTGAACGCTATCAATTTGTCCGAGCTAATGTAAGCCATGGGGATTCGAACCAAATTTTACACGACCAACAGTTTATTCGATTGTTTCTAATATTTAATTGGAAAAACATTTTTTTTAACAACTTCCTCACTTTTTTATAATTATTTATGTTATCTGGATATCTTGAATGAAAACTATTTTCTTGATTATAAAATATGCATATGCTATCAACTGTCTTTTTAACTATAAACATGTTTATTATTGTAAATTGTTTCTGTAATTCCCTTTCAAATTACCAATTAGCTGGCTTGGAGACGCAGTGGTAAAGGCGATAGGACGGTCCTCCTACTATTGCGATAGACGCAGGTTCGAATCCTTCGAATAAGTCACGCCAGTAACCAGGCTGGGTAAGACCGGATGTCTTCTGGGATGATTTCTAAAGTTGGTTGTCAGGTTTAGTGCTGAGGACCATGGTTCGGAGCCCATCTCAAACTGTAGGTCCAGTCCAGATAAACACATAGTTGGTAAAAGGAGACTATATATATTTTATATAAAAAAAATATTTTCCAATTATTTTCTTAATTACTAACAGTTGCTCTATTATCAACTATTCTTATTTTCTTGATTTTTCTCTATTATTAATTTTCATGATAGTTACCTATTCAACTAACTAACAATTACTTTATTAACTATCATCTGTTTTCTTGATCATGAACGGTCCCCCTTTCTAACAATTATTTTTGTAATTATCAACGTTGTCTTGTTATCAATTATTCCCTTTACGCAACTTCTCATGTACTAATTAAACTATTATACGATTATCAAACATTTTATTAACAATTTGTTTTCTGGATTATCAACGATCACTCTTTATATCGACTGCATTCTTAATTATCAATAATTTTCTCGATTATTCTGATCGAATTACTTCATTCTTCATCTTAATACTGACTGTTTCATTGATCACTAACTGTTTATGTAATTACTAATTATTATCTGCGATTATTGATTACTAACTATGTCCTATTTCTATCAAGTATTTCTCCTACTCTCTATTACTTTCATAACAGTCAATTATACCTCTGTGTACGTATCTCTACTTAGTAATTATTGGTATCAACTGTTTTTCTAATTATCAACTGTTTTTGTTATTATCAGCTGTTGCCCTAATTTTCAATTCGTTTCTTAATTCGTGATTGCTAGGTTATATCAGGCAGTCTTTATATTATTCTACTTCAATAATTATTAATTAGTTGATTATATTAGCTCCCATTCAATTTTAGGATGATCCAAAATAATGTTAAAGCAGAAAACTATTCAAAATGATATAATATGGTATCATTCTTAAATACTAGTAAAAAATATTAGATGAATAACCGAGTTTAGACAAAAATTAATAAAAAAACACATAATGAAACTATTAGGTAATAAAGAAAGAACTAAAACTATACATTTTAAGTAATTCTAACTTAATAGCTTAAAGATAGAATATAATCCCTATACTTATATACCAGAAAACTAGCGAATAAAACCGAAAATACAACCTATAAAAGCAGGATATGAAATAAAACCAGTCGCATTACCTGAGACAATACACCAACAGAATTCCGACCTTTAAAATATGAAAGAGCAATAAAATACCTATTATTAGAAATATTTTACGAGCTTGAAATGGTCTAAATATATTTTTTAAATCACATTACAACCGGTAATGAAACCGTTACCTTCATGTTTCATTATAAACAAGACAAAATCCTAAATAGATGGAACTTTCGTGACGTCCGACAACATCGCTCCGATCTGCCTTCATCAAGACAGGCCCGGCACGGCAAATTAATCATTAAGACTTAAGCAAAACGACGATGTAAAAAAAAACAGAAGAAAACCGATTGTATTTTGTTACCGGTTTGGAGTCATTTAAAATATATTTTCAGTTACGTCAGGCTGTGTATAAATATACACATATGTTTTGGATGAAATTGTTAGTCTATGCCTCAGTTTATTAGTTATTACCCTTTTAGGTATAAATTAATTATTTGTATAGTATTCGAGATTTATAATTTGAAACAAATATGCCAACGGTGATGCTAGTACTCTTTCACGACAGGCTGGTACACTTGTAGTGAGTTATCATGAAGATTTTGTGCAAAATTTGTTTGAGTTTACGGAATAATTAATGTGCGATGTGACCTAGACCACGTACGATATGAATGTCCGAAAGAAAACGTAACTGAAGCTCGGAGAAGATCTTGTAGCTTAAGAATCTCTGATAATATAATTATTCTATATAAAGTGCAATTCAGTTGGAAATTCCGAATATGCGACATCAGCGTACCTGTGACCTACGCGGAACTACCCACAATTTCCCGGCCTTAAACCCGTCTGCTTCTAATTGCAGTTTGATTAGTCGTGGCACAAAATCCGTTTAGGACCAAGTTCGACTACATTAAATGGTTTGTCCGTCTTTTACAACTCGTTTATTACATTCCGGTGGATTTCGAAGGGGCAGTTATGACATTTTAATGAGGAAACCTCAATTATAATATAATACAGTATAAGGTCCTTGAAATAGTTCAAAATAAAACGTGAGATGTTCGTCCATCAATGCCAATCCCAACTTGTTCCATCGATGAGTGGAATTTGGTGATATAAAGGTTGCCGAACCTGTAAATAGTTCGAAGTATTTTTCTACATTTTTAATATTATTTAGTATAAGATCAATGTTCTTTTCAAAGCAAGACAATTTTTAGTCATTCCATCAGCAAATGTCTCCAGCAAGCGAACTCTTACTAATAATGGGTCGATTTACAAAAGGGAAATAGACCGCGACGCTCTATTTTCGTTGATTCAATATAACGGAGTTTAAAATAGTAGTAGATTAAATCAGAGAAAGAATGGGTCTTGGTGGATGCCCAAATGAGCTTGCTATTGACGAAAACATTAAAAAAATCCGCATAATGATTTTGAATGACCCTACATTGAAAATCAATGAAATAGCAGACACTCTAAAGATATCAACTGAACGTGTACATCATATCATTCACGAATATTTGAGTATGAGAAAGCTCTGTGCAAAGTGGGTGTCGCGCATCGAATAATTTTCATTGACTGCCTTGAAAAAGGAATGACCATCAACAGCGAAGGTCCGGTTTGAAGGACGAAATCGCCTAAAAGCGGCCGCATTTAAAGAAAAAGAAAGTGCTGCTTCACCAAGACAATGCACCGTGTCAAAAATCCATGAATTTGTCTTCGAATTGCTTCCTCGTACACCGTATTCTCCAGATCTGGCCCCGAGCGACTATTTCCTGTACTCAGATTTCAAAAGAATGCCCGCTGGGAAGAAATTTTCGTCGAATGAAGAGGTGATCGACGAAACTGTGGCCTATTTTGAAGCAAAGGACAAATCGTACTACAAAAATGGTATCGAAAAGTTGACGGGTCGCTATAATCAGAGTATCACCCTTGAAGGGAATTATGTTGAATAAAAAAAAATTTTGCCAAAAAAATGTGTTTTACTATGGTAGGCCGGGGACTTATTGACTTATTGTTAACTCAACTGACCTGTTATTTTATACTTTTACCAAAACCAGCTTCAGTCCGATCCTGTACCCTACCCTACTCTCGCATAACTCACCCACCCACCCTCTCGCCCCTCAACTGGCCCTCGTCGAAACAAAGACCCCTACCTAAACAGAACCAAAACTTTTTTCCGTTCTTGGGTCCTTTATTTTTTTTATTTTCTGTTCCGTCGGCATCCACTAGAACGTCAAACACATACATCCAGATTATGCACGTGTCCGCCCGCCGAAGAAGGGAACGGTATCGTGCCTTGCTCGTTACCATAGGGATAATAGTGCATTCCCGAGGGATGCTTAGCGCGAGCTCCCCCCCGAATCCCGCGATCGACGGCTGAAGGCCTGTCAGTGGCCGGGACGGGATGGATTTATCGCTCCGGAGTGAAGACGGTTATTTTTAAGTGACTTAAGTCCTACGTCCTGAGGGAAAACCTAAAATAACGCGTCCAGCGAATTGAAACACGCGAGGGAAGAAGGGGGACACGCGAGGTGCGAAGTGACGAACAGTTGGCGCAAGCCAAAAAAAGATGCTAACAGACCAAAAAAAAAGACGCTAAAAAATCCCGGCAGATGTAGAGGACCCTCAACCCTCCTCGAAATACTTCGCAGTCTTAATGACTCCTTTCAATCTTCTTATACTGATGATACTACACACTTTTCTTCCCCTGTATAAAAATAGATCATGTTACTCTGGAAGAAATCATACAGACAGTGAGTTTGATTTCAAGGTTAAGGATTGATGATACATTAAATGTTTGTAAATAATTAAAACGGGTAGAGAAGATGCTAATGATTTAGAAACAAAAACAGAAATTAGAGAATGAATGGGCTGGTTCGTTCGATTCAGCATAAAATTCTTTATAATCTCTGCAATTTTCATAAACCTGCGATTATTTAAATGGAAATTACAACAAAAAACTTGAAAATGGCAAAAAATCGCAAATTTTCACGACTATATATATGGAAAAATTGAGGAAATTTTTCATCTCTCAGATTAGGATAAAACTATTAAAATATATGTATTTTGGAGTAAATCAAACGAAAATCCGCGTTAAATTGCTCCATAATTAATAGTTTTTAAGTTAAATGACACAAACAGAAACATTAATTTTTTTTAAATACATTTTTCTCGTTAGAACTTAGAAACCAGAGGTTACATAAAAAATATTATACTACTTTTCGATTCAGCGCAAAAATTTTTATAATCCCTGTAAGTTACATCGCAATTATTGAAACCGAAATGACACTAAAAAACTTCAAAGTGGCAAAAATAACAAATTTTCACGACTATATGTACGGAAAAAGAAATCTCTCAGACAAAGATAAAACGATCAAAATATATATTTTGCGGTAAAAAAAGCAAAATTGCTTTAGAATTCTTGAAGAGAAACAAAATATCCGAAATAGCTTAAAATACAATGCGAAATATTTGTTATTGTTCGTGTTAATTATGCAATTCACCACAGAAACTTAATTTGGCATATTTTTTGGATTCGAAACATAACCGATCGTCATCTAGCGACTCTTAAACATAATACATAAGCAAGACAAAGGAAAAAACCAAAAATATCAATCGGGCCATCGCCGAAGAACCGATGACATTAATGCGCTAAAAGTGAACGTTTATTTTTAAGTAACAATTTGAACTTTACACCTGGTGGTGTAAATGTGGAGCACGTCGGAATCCCAAGGTCCGCGCGAAACTATTGGTGCGAGAATAGTTCAGAAGCACCGGCGATAGTAATACAGAGAAAAAAACACCGTATAAACAAACGGTATCAATGTCAAATATCGGATCGTGTTTATGCTATAAACCGATGCAGGACATGCAAATATTACGTTAAACCTCAATTAAACAAATAACAGACTCGACGGACATGGGTGTTGTTTGTATATGATTATATATTTTTGAGTACTTACCATCAAGATTATTTTTCGTTTCAGAGGACGTACCTGCAAAAGAATTATCTATATCATAAAGGCTCGTAATAACGCACTGGCAAAAATATACTTATATTGCAATGAATTAAATAATTTTGTATTAATTTCATGATATTAATGAAGCATACGATCTCCTGCAATCTGATTGGCGTAAAAACGGTTTAAAATAGTAAAAAATTAATATTATATGCTGGCATATATTTTTATCAGTGATACATTTTGTTGAAAATTCCAGGTATAAATGTAAACAACTGCCAAACAACCTAACCTAACTTAAAATTGACGATTTTGATTTATTTCTCGACGCATCAAGTATTTTGAGTTATCCATGTCTGTACAGATAATTTATTGTCTAATTTAAAGAAATCTATTGCCGTTAACACTTTTATGAACTTCTGATGTTGGTGATGGTTTTCTGTGGTGTATTGTGACTGATGATGAAAAAAGGATCTAATAAGACAATATCAAGCTCGAGTCATGGATTATTCCTGCAGCGGAATATTCATGACCACAAAGTCTTATAGTGTATATGATGGGATCAGCAAGGTATAGCATGTCACGAGATACTAAAATTGAATGAAACTGTTGCTGTACATGTTTAAAAACATCAATTAAACAAACCGAACGATGTAATGTTGCAGAAAAGGCCAAAAATATTGAGTAACATACGCAAAGAATTGAAGTTATAGAAATGCACACACTGTTGATTAAGACTTACAGTTCTACTAGAAACCCCATTAACTATTTACCAGCATTTACAACAGATGGGAAAATTTAAAAGTTTGGAAGACGGGTTTTGCATATGTTCACGGAACATAACCCAGGTCAATGCATGAACATGTGTCTTATTAACCGATTACCCAGTAAAAAATGACTCTTTGTGAAAAACTGTGATAAAAAATACATTTTTGAGGAGAATTTCGAACATAAAAAATTTGTAGGCACATTCTAGGCAACCCATCATATCTACGAAGAAATTTTTCCTATGTACCTGGTGGTATATGAAGGAGATCCTTTATTAAAAAACTCCTAAAATTTCGTCGTTTGGTGGAATATGAAAGGCTAAAGTCAACAATGGAATAAACTGATTGAAGAGCTTAATACAGAATGGCCATTTATTTGGCAAAGAAGACTTCTGGCATGACTCAAAAGATCCTCACCTGATAAACCATAGCAAGGAAAGGAGAACATCTCAAAGATTCATTTCCGTTTTTGTCTTATCTATATGAAATAAACTAGCTGAAAAATACCTAAAAACCAAATCACATATCAAAGCCGCTCATTTTCCAGTCGAATAAGCAAAACAAACAAATGATTAATTTAAAAATAATCGATGACATTGTTCATTATCTGCGCTCATAATATCTAATCTACGAACACCGTCGTTCCTACATCACGTAACGGACCGAGAACAAATCCTTACCGCAAACGAGACGACAATTATTAAATCTCAAAACGTCTCGAACTCGAACCCGCTCCAAAAACAGATTCGATCCGAATAACAAACGTTGAAACCTCTTAACTACCACGGGGAATATCATCAACCGTTTTGCTCACCGCTCCTGAAACCTCCTTCGTCCTCATCCTCCTCCGCTATGGTCTCTTGAGAAAAAGTCCGGTTCAGTTTCCTCTGACTCCTGGATAGTCGGCGGAACATTCCGGGAACGGACTGGTCCCGGAAGAGACACCGGCCGCACAGTAAAAACACCACCGCGATTAATTATTTTTCCTGCTCGACACCTGTCCGCGACGGACGCCCGCAACAAATAATCTAACAATCCCATTTATGAGCATCAGCCGCCGCTATCTTATCAATAAAACTATGTATGACTTATAATCGAGATTAAAATAAAAATTTATATCTTACTACCATAAAACAGCCTGTCCTATTTGTGCATTTATAAATTATGTCGCAATATAGGTAACTGATAACATAGGGGATTAGAAAATAAGGTATTGACGTCAACTTAGTGACACAGGGAGAGATTTTTTAAAAAACACGGCCGACTTGACGAAAATACTCGTTTGTTATTTGGGTGACGGAGTTCGTAACGAATCGTGTATGTGTATGCAACTAACAATGACAAGTGTCATCGGTCCGAGATCATCTTGCACGGCATTCCAGGCGCAATCGAAAAAGAACCGTCCGAATCGCAATACTGCAATCAAGAGTGACCTCACCTTGGTTATAAATAGGAAATTCCCCATCGCTGTGACTGTGTGTCAACATCCAAACTGTTTTAGATGGAGGCGACACCGCGGCACCGCTCGTCTTTATAAATACCACCAGGAGCTCCTCGACGCAGAAACACGCAGACGGACACTAACACACCGACAAAATAAAGTAAAACAAAATTCGACAACGTTCGGAAGAATTGCTCGTAAGTATTTTTTATATATAACCTAAAAATATGCAGGGAGGACGGCAGCGGACGCGGGTCTGGATATTTTTAGGTTATATTCGGATGGTTTCGAAAGGGCGACTGGCTGACGAGGCAAGCGGACGATGCGGCGAGCGCGATCTGGCGCTGACGACGCCGTCTCCTCTCTATTTCGCCTCTTTGCTCCGTCTCGGATCCAAGATACGGTGAGCTCCACCACGTCCAAGACCGACCGGACGGAATTAATATCTCATTTATTTATACCCCCCGATGACAGTTATCTTTGTTGCCATGCCGGGAAATTTTCGCTTGTTTATTTTTGAATGTGGCGTTTTTACGACGACTTAAACAAATCTAGTAACGCGCGAATTCATTTTTCGGTTCCATTCACCAATTTGACGTATGGAAGAGGATGAGGAGACTATCAAATCGTTACATCGAACATATTTTGGGAATTTCAGACGACTGACTGAAAGAAAATGGATATTAATAAATATTACTGAAGCATCAGCTAAGGAAATAGTTAAGATATATCGAGAAAATGTTGATACTTTTCGTACAGAAACATTTCTAGGGATGGTACTGACGATTTGATATATCCAATTTTTGGACATTTTTTCATCGGCTATTTATTGATTTTAGATAATTACGCTTATCGCCGGGAAGTATTTGTTTTACTTTTATAAATATTTTTTAAATAGGGAACATTGGAATGATTCAGTACAACCTAATATATAATCAAACCATTTTGCAAATCTAGTTTTGAAAAGAATAAGGTTCACAGCAACCTTTATCGGCCAATGCAATTTTATACGACTCCTAAACAAATGACAATCGAATGAAAAAATATGTGATCATTTCGACGGGTATCGACTAAATGGGATTAAACATGTCAGTTAGGATTTCAGACGAGAAACTAGGAACTGTGACCCGACCAACTACAGTTCGGGTTTTTCGAGATGAACGAAAAAATCAAATTCAATTTTGACGAACTCCGATAGAAGTACTATGATGAAACTTACCCAGATCCCCGTTGGTTTTGCTCGTATCGAGAATTTTTCCCGTGGTACCCGTTGACGTAGCTTCCGGTACCGGTACCAAGTCCTCGGCACTCGTCGAATCTGCAAAACCCAAACATAGCAGCTATCCACACATAGGTACAAATAAATAAATAAAACTAAGCGCAACTAATACAAATGGTATATTTCGACTGTCTCAGGCTTTTACACAGAAAATGCTTTACACTTACTTTCTACATTATAAACATATTAATAAACAATCAACTCTTTGAATCACAATAATCATTAGATCAGATCAGAGTGACTTAATTTTGTAGCAATGATTCACAACACTTAAAGATACTAAACCTACACTTAAAACATACTATTTGTTCATATATTATCTCATAAAGATGTTTAAAATAATAATAGATAATAATCAAGAAAGCTTGGAGAAGAGACAGCCATGCATTCAAAACAAATCACATTAATGGAAAAACAAAACACAAGCATGCTCAATGAGATAGATATTGATATACTTGACAACCTAACTAAGCAAACGATAATACTTGGAGCTAGTTAACATTAAGTTACGCTTGTCACGGCGGTGCAACATTTTGACGATTAGCCATAAAATTTCATTCGGCAAATGCCCAAAAGAGGGTATAAACTCCCCTGACCTATTTAGTATCTTACATTTGACAGGGAAGGCAATAGCATCTTTGAACACTCTGGATAAATGCTTCAATTGTTGGAACTTTATGGTGGATAAATTAGTGTTGGATGAAATAAAATACCTCAGTGGGTCTAGAAGAAGGGTTAAAGGGTCCTCATCCAGGCCCTTGACTATACAGTTCACTATTAGGTCCTCACAAAAGTGTACAATCACCAATTTCACCTCATACTCTTCCTTGTCTTGCAGGATATACTTCAAGATAAACTGTCTGTTTCTGTTCGGCTGAAGCCAAGACATGTCATCCTTGGTCAGGCTTAGTACTCTGGGATTGTTGAAGCAGTAGCAAGCACGTGGCCCGACGTATGAAGGAGATACAAAACCGCTTTCCAACATAAGCACATGTATGAGACCGACCATTATATGAATTCTGGTCGCGCATACACCGGAAAGTTGCATGGATTTCAACAAATTTACGAGAGTTTCTGGCGATTCTTCATATCTGTAATCTTCCAATAATATTGGCCTCAAAACTGAAAATAAAATAACGCCAATCAATTTAACAGTGATACTTTCGACATACACAACAGATTTAGCAACACAAAAAGAACCTGAACGATACTACATTATGGATACCACGTTGGACTGAGTACTTGTTGAACGTTCCTTGTATCTACAAACAGCCTGTTGATTCTATAAAATCGTTGTTAAAACATTGGCTTGTACCCCGTTTAAAGGTATTGCCCTATTCTTTGTTACAGGTGATTTTACGTTAAGACATCGGAAAAAATAACGTTTAACGATTTGTCTCATAGGTTTTTATCGTATCCAAGAAAAATGACTCATAACAAAAAAATCCTTAACCTTTTTAACTGCAACATCTGGCACGAGTTTTTAAAAGGAATATCGGCATTTATCTAACGCGACGTGTGGAAACGACACAGACAAACGGCACGATAACGCAAATAATAAACAAACAACAATATAAACCGTGAAAAATAACCATCTGTCACACACAACACTGGCCATTATGCGGTGGAGATTAAGGTTAGGTCTCGTCAAACTCACCGTTTTGATTTAAATTGTTGGCCTGAGAATCCGAATTCTGGTCGGATGTCATTAAATTCGGGCTACTTTCACTATTCGTTCTAGCACTATCACTACCTTCCGCCATGTTTTTGTTTAAACTTTTGTTTTTGCATACAGAAAATTGACTGCCTGCTGTTTGAAATTCGCAGTTCGGACAACAACCGGCCAGAGCGCAGCACCGTGCAAGACTGAACGTCAATCTACCGAGGCGGTTCGAAAGGAACCTAGCAGACGTTGGCGTTTATAGGTTAGAATGAAACACAGGCATTACTTAAAAATAACTTATTGTAAGATTTATTTAACACCAGTAATAATACATAAAAAAATGAACTACTCCGGTAAATTAAAAAATATCCTTATTAGAAGTTCCTGAAACAAATAAAAAAAAACAATAAAAATAAGATTTTCACAGCAAGAATGCATTAAAAAAAAAACAAAGTATATGCAATATACCAATTCAACACAATACAATAATAACTCGACACGTACTTAGCGAGAATGCCATCCTTCTTGGTTAATCTTACAATGCAGTCATCGGATTCACCCATACGACGAATGGCTCCACAGAGGGCATAGTTCTTTGAGGTATCAGTCATCCTGCCGGTGGCTGGGTCTACCTCGGCGATGCTGATTTGAATCGAAGCATGGTCTTTGGCGTGGATAATTCTGTTTGAGGCCGAACTAAAATAGAACAGTCACAATTAGTATCAAAAATTATCTAACATGCTGAATATTGAAAACAAAATAAAGCTATAAAATATTCATAACAAAAGATAAACAAAATAACGTTCTCAACATTACAACTCCGTAAATCATGGCAACTTCATTAATTTACTAACAGTATCAATAATTACACGTGTTTGTGAGGTTATAAATATACATACCATTTTCTGGGGCAGTACAAGTCAACGAGTTCACCGGCGTCGTTTTCCATTGTGTGTATCTAAAAAAATAACACTGATAATAACCATTAATTCGCAATAATTTCAACAAAATCTTACCTTTTTGTATGAGCGAAAACACGAGGACCTAGCAGATTCTACGAAAACGCTAAAAAGAGTGTTTGGAGAGACAATTAGGTTCCTTTTTGACTGTTGACAGAGCGATCGATATTGCTTCCACGCTGTTTCAACAGATGTCACAACAAATATTATCTAGGTCGTTTATTAGTTGCCTATATTATGTTAAAAATATAATTTTTTCAATAAAAAAATTAAATTGTTGGTAAATTTTGAATTAATTACCTTTATAAACCCGCAAAATTACTGCGACAGTTATATTAAACTAATACTATAATAGTCGTATATTTTAAGTTGTTGAAACATTATGATGCCTGAATGTTTGGTTATCTATACCCTCGATACGGTAAGCTCTGAATTGTTTTTTAATTACAGGTAAGAGGAAAAAAAGATACAAACCTTGACGAACAAGATTGTGTAATATTTGATGGTGTACCGTTACTATTCGTGTGAAATTGGAGGAAAGGTGAATAGAAGAGCGACGGTCGCGAGAGTGAGAGCAGCGCTTGGCTCGGTGATTGGTTTAAAACGCGCGGGTCAGGGTATCGACTGACTGGTCCGGAGTATACCGCAAGTGCAAGACGCATCTCACGGAGTTTCTTCCATTAAATTCGGGTTTTCCATTCACACCATCGACGTGAGAGTTGCGCGTCTTGTTCGCTACGTTAGTGGACGATATTTATGTAATAACCATGTGAATTGCGACCCGCATCACTTGTCAAGTTTTGCTGCAGGAAAGCGAACGTCGAAATGCCCAAGTGCTGAGTCCGGGACAGTTGGGTCACCGTGTCGAGAGATGTCATTAAAAGTAAGTCGAACAAACGGCTCATCGTTATTTTACTCATACACATAATACAAACCGATACGTATTTGTAATTGTTTATTCGGAACATTATTGTAATTAAAATTTTCCTATACACGTCTGAGGTAATTTACGATCACCTTCGAAAATAAACAGTATTAACTTAAAAAATAGGTTTCGCATTTACGTCACTGTTTGATATATCATATAGCCGATCGCTTATTGCTTAAATTGGTTATTTTTAGAGACCCATTTATCTATATTCCTGTCCTAAATTTAATAGCTACTTCGTTTTATCGTTTTCGACATGACAACTAATCAAGGTAGCCATGGTTCGAGTCGAAAATAATATCTTTTGGAATACTGGTTAATATTTGTTGCATTTATTTTGGGTGTTAACAAGGAAATTTAATCGATTTTTTCCTGGTTTCCATATTGATTGGTCGAAATCAAAATGAAATGATGACTAATTTGGAGCCTCAACGACTCAATCAGGTAATATTATTGATTTGACAGCATTCGACTCATGTTTATAGAGTTGGCTTCGTCGTTCCATTCGGTCGCATTTTCAGACGTGCGAATCGCATTATTCGTGTTACCGTCAGACGTGCGTGCGTTCATTTGTTTTTTTTTCTGTATATTACCATAATCAACAAGTAGCCGTAGCTTGTACGGAACTATTATTAGAGAATGACTTCCGATTTTAATTGCGAATCGGTTGTTAATTTATTATCTAGAGCGAGCAGCGGCGAGAAAGTGCTGTTTACATTTCCGTTCCGCTAAAGAAATTGTTTTACGTCCAACCGGATAGAAAATGATTCAAAGGAAAGTTTACCAGTTTCTAAATTCTGCTTCAGGATCAACTAATTTGGCGCTAATAATAATTTCGAGAAAGATAGGCCAATCGGGTGGGCTATGGAAAAATAAACATGATTCCAATTGTTCTAAAACAAACAATTCGAACGTTTGACATGAATCAAACGTCAAAACCAAATAGTTCTACTTCATGGAATGTTTCTAAAGTACACATCGCCCCTAGATTATTGCAATTTATAAATTTCGACTTATAAATAACTAATTTAACATAATTATCTGCCCAATAAGCGTTAAGTACGTTTATTTGTTAAATATATGTAAATCGGGAAGGCACTGAAAAAATAAACAGCCCCATTGTTTGAAACGTTAAAAAAAATAACCCGGTCGTTTGACATGAACGAAACGTCAAAACAAAATAATTCTAACTTATAATACGAGTCCAAAAATACATATCGTATCTAGATTATTTAAAAATCATGTTTGCCCGCAGTCTATTAACAGATAATTTCATAATTCCGTGTATATTTCGAATTTCACGACACGAATTTGTCGATAATAAATGTTTTTATTGGCGGGAGTTATATCGAAAAAATATCATGGCTTACTGAGAACAAATATTTAACTGTAGTTAATAAATTCGTTGATATATGACTGAAACTGACGATTCTACATCGACGATAATTACTGTTTCGACATCAGATACGAACAGGACGAAATGAGTGGTTGTTATTTCCGCGTTACCTTGGCCATAAAACATATATTAGAACGACTTTCTATTTTAAACTGCACCAAATGTCCTGCATAACAGAAACTAATGACGTTCGCGAGTGATGACATATATGTTGAAAATGATTTATTCTAATTCGAGGTTAAATTGTTCGTTTGTTTTCCAGAAAGAATCGCTGTCCGATGCTCAGCTGCATCTAGCAGCATTGAACGGAAATCTCCCGCTATTAACACGGATATTGGATAGTGGAAAGGTTCACGTCGATTCTAAAGATAAGGTTAGGACGACTATCGCGGTTAAAAGCGTCAAACGTCATGTATCGTCTTTTGTTTCCAGGAAGGTACTACGCCACTGATTCTAGCATCGGCCAACGGTCACTTCGACTGTGTCAAGGAACTGATCGAGCAAGGAGCCGATCCGTCAGCCAAAAGGATCGTGAGTAGATCGCTCAATGGTTTCACGCTAATTCAAACTGGCATTGCTCTTTCCACAGACCGGAACAACCCCGTTGTTTTTCGCCGCCCAAGGAGGATACCTGGATATTGTACGGTTTCTGCTCGACAATGGCGCATATGTTGACACACCCAGCCAGGTAAACATTCAGTCCACCTATTTGAATTACTAAAAAGTACATGATAATCTACGCTGTTAGTATACTATCCAAAGAGACGAAATATGTGGTAATGAAAAAGAACAAAATTGAGTTTATTAAAAAACCTAACCTAAATGTTTGACACTAGTGTATTGTCAAAACGATTTATATATGAAAACTGACAGCTCTATGCTATAAAGAGATACTGCTCCTTTCTGACTGACGTCATAACAAGACATTCTAACCTCTAATATGAGTCCTAGGAAAATTGAGTTTTTAAGTAATATGGCCTACTGAGAATGAATGAAACAATTAATGTTCTTCTTCAATCAATTTTTTATTAAAATTGTGGAAACTCAGAGTGGTACCTAATATTAAATAAAAGCTGTAATATACTAAGAGCTGCTTTATCATTACTAATATTCAGATAGCTTTAGAAAAAACTAAAATTAGAAAAAATAACAATAAACTCACGTCGTCAAGATGTCAATTGTACTGTCTATCACATATTGTATATTCGTTTTAAAATCACACAATATTTTTCCTTCTCGTTTTATTCTGGTTAAAATGAGATAAAATGGTCAGACAGTATTTTATCTCATTTTAATGTCCGAACATGTAATATAAAATTTGCTCGGTTGTCAAATGATTGCAAAATTATTTAAAACATTAGTTTTTTTATATATTTTTGTATATTTCGAAAACTTAATATTTGTGATTACTCTAATTTAAAATGCCAAGGCCTAGAAATTCAGGCTAGAACTCTACCTCAAAAAGTTCATTATATAAACTTTAACCTACAAATTATTGTGTAATATATGTACTAAATGTACTATAATGTAAGAATAAATTATGTGGTACCATTATTTTTGTTTCGTTGCTATTTAAATTAGAATTTTATTATGTGAGAACCAAAATTAACTAAAAGTTAGCGTTGATACGGCAACATTGCGACGTCATAAATTTGCGTGACGTAAATTCTCTGTTTTATTGAACGGACTACAAATTTGATGTTTAATGGAGGAAATGTCATAACGAGACACTCTAACCTCAAATAATAAATGTCAAACTTGTTTACTAATAAGAAAATGACGAATTATATGTTTCTTAAACTCGAGAGGGCCCTAAAACAAGAAAAAGTATTCTAATCATAGCCTACTGTAAATATAGTCACAAAACATCGTTAAGTCTATATATTACGAATATTTACGGATAATTTCATCATATTCTGTAATTATTTACAGAAAATGTTTATTTATCATCACTGGAGATGCAACACTAAGGCGCATGCAATCTTTTATGCTTTATAAGACCGACTACTCTCACGTTAATCGTGGGAGTTCGTAATTTGTTCCCACCGTCTCTGCCTTTTATATATTCCCATTCGAGAACGAGTTAAATAATCTGTCCGATGACCTATGCTGGCATATACCACGTTTTGAACTTGTATATGAATGTCTGAATGAGTCTTGCGCTTAACTATCCAAACAAATTTTCTTCAACTTTAATTATCAGTATATCAGTATGCGAGAGTGATATATACCCATTCATTAATATATCATTAAATTATTAGTTCATTCTATGGAACATTCCCTTGAGAATCACTAAAATTATCGTAACTCTTAAACTTGTTATCAACTGAATGAATCGTGAAATTTTGACACCTATTATTTAGAGGTTAGGACTGTTAGGTTATATTTAGAAACGTCAGAAGGTGGCATCATATTGAGTGATTTGTCACGAAAACTGTTGCAGGATGGTGGTAGCCCGTTGTTTGTCGCCTGTCAGTGCGGATATATGGACATAGTCAAGGAGCTGGTGACCAGAGGCGCCAATATAAACGCTAAAATGAAGGTAGGTTCAGCTCAATGCTCCATATCGACAACGCCCTCTAACGTGTGTTGTTAAAACCGCAGGATAAAGCCACCCCATTATTTATAGCCGCCCAGAACGGACACTACAAGATCGTGATATATCTTCTTGCACACGGAGCCGAACCCGACCTAAGGCGGACCGATGGGGTAACTCCGTTATGGATAGCCGCACAAATGGGTCACGACCATCTCGTCGGTCTGTTGCTCAAAGCTGGAGCGTCCGTAGATACGCCCAGGAATGTAAGTAAATCTTAATAGACCACCTCCAAGTTCCCCTTTACGCATTTACGATAACTAGGATGGTGCCACAGCCCTATTCAAAGCCGCTCACAAAGGACACTCAGCAGTCATAACGGAAATCCTGAAGTACAGGCCGTGCTTAGGACTGTTGGAGGTCAGTAGTGTTTTATAGGATCCTAATTGAAATTAATGCTAGTTTTCTTATTTTGATAGAATGGTGAAAGCGCACTCCACGCAGCCGCCTTCTCCGGAAATCTTTCTGTTTGCAAGCAACTAGTCTGCGCTGGTGCCGACCCCAACCTCATCAACCAAGACGGCGCTTCTCCCAGGGACGTGGCCAAAGAGAACCGTCATCGAACCGTGGTGGAGTACCTCCAGGAATTCCCCATTGGGAGGTGAAGCGGTTAAACAGCCTACTATTAACTAACCTTTCACGAACGAATTTAAAGGTACCCCAACACTGGGCCAATATTCCTTAACTCGTTACAACGTTAATGTTAAACTGTCTCTATTGTATCATGTTGAGGTATGTTGTCCCAGTGTTGATGCGTATTTAAAAGAAGAAGCGCGTCTTGAAGCTCATCTGTACATACGTGTCAACCTCATGAGAGACTAGACATTGTGCCTTATTTATTGTTTCTGTTCTTCCCCATTCATCTGTTTATTTATACGCCAAATTGTTACGAATCTGTTAAAATAAAAATAATGTTGAGGAAAATGTTGTTTTTGTTCGAACAAAGGAATCCACGTTTCTAGGTGAAGATAATTAAATAGAAACACTTTTGCTACAATACTTTACAAAATTGTCTTAGAAGGGTTTTCAATTTTCATCAATACATAATTATTTAAATACAAATGGCAGCAAAAACTAGAAAGTCGGTAAAATTCTCAAGTATATGTATTTTAAAGCAAAACAATAAGAAATATTATGTTAATTAGCTTTAGAACTTTTAGTATCTTGAATATGTGACGTGTAATTCTTCCACTAAAACAGCCAATGCACGTCATCAACACCGTCAAGTGTATTGCCAAATTTAATTGATAAAAACGTAAAATCTCTCTAAACCTCGGAATATTTTTTCTTTCTTATTTTACTGATTAACATTACTCTAATGTGGCTGTTTAATTAACTGTAGTTTAAATTCTTCAACAAATATGCATCAGTAGTACTACAATGTTAAAATAAATTATATTTTATAAGGTTATATTTGTTTGATTATTTCATATACATTATTTTGTTGCCAGAGTCAACATAAAGAAAAACTTAAATTTAGTGCGGCAACGTTGCATTATAAATTTTCATGACCTGTATTGTTTTTTTCTGTATTGTTATTTTCGACGAATATCATTTGTCTCAAAAGAAGGTTTGTGATAATTCATTACGATTTGTTAAGAAAAAGTAAGCCGCCAAGAACTATAAATAAAAATACACTCAATTCTAGAAAATACACTTTGCATTGTATTACTTAAAAATAAACACAAATTGGTTGTTTAATTATTATTATATTACTATCCCATTCACTGTTAAATTCTTGTGATTTTCATTGTTTTGCGATTACTTAAACCGACACAATAGTAAAATATATTTCAATGGCATAAAATGAATTATTATATAAGAAACGTATGCGGAAAATTTTCTAAAATTTGTCATCCTTGGGATACAAATTAATCTTGGAATATAAAAATGTGGATGCTTTGGACACCCCTAGTACTGACGTTGTACCTAAGTCTGTCGACAGATGGCGAAGGAAGTACATTATAAATGTTCGGATGCCCTATGGATAGATGGCGCTGTGTCGCCATTCGCAATATTTACATTAATAATAATGACGGCTTTTTATATTCGCATAGTTTGTCATTATTTTTTTGATAAGCCATGTCAAAATCCACGATCAGGACCGGAACGATGCTGACAAACATATGGAGGATATCCAGACCGAGCCGGTCAAGCGAACAGGGGTTCTACGGGCTGGACGATGACGCGTTCAAGAAACGCGGACAGGCGTTCGAGAACGAGTACATCCGGCGCCAGACCAACGAGCTACTCACACAGATCCGGAAACGTATCGAGACGGAGAACCGGCAGAAGATCAAGGAGCAACTGCAGCGGGAGAAGAGCAGGCTGGAGGACAACCTGAAGGAGTTAGACGGAAAGGAGGACGACAAAGACAATAAGGAATGAAACGGGACCGGTTTTGGCTCTCGGAGTCGGATGTAGGATTAGAATAGCTTTGATTTTTTTATATATATATTTTACTTTATATATTACAAGTGTTTCTATGGCGGTATAAAAAGTGGTACAAACTTGGTGTCTTTATAATCAATTTCGACGACGTTCTCTGGATAAATCTTGTTCGACGTCTTCAGAAATTAGTCCGGTATCAAACTGTGATGCGTCACTTATAAGAAAATTGGAATCAGTATCGCGAACTTGATTAAAACTTGGCTAAATGTGCAAAACAGCTTTAGCTGAAGGAAATGATACAATATACCTTAAAACTTATTCGAAGTGAACTGATTCCAATAACATTAGAAAGTTAAAGCGATATAACACGTGGCATAACAGCAGGTTTTTTAAGAAACTAGTAGATATAACAGGTCAATTCGTCGACCTCGACCTGACACATAGATAGCGCTACTAGAATTAAATTCATATATTTGTTAGTTAGCCCTTACCCTCAAAAGATGCGTGTATAAATTTGACAACTGTCGGATAATTAGTTTGTGAATTATAACATTTTGAGTGAAGCAACTTTTGTTATTATGAAAAAATTGGATAAAAAGGAATTTCACGTGTTGATAAAATATTGCTTTTTGAAGGGAAATAATGCAG
Organism: Rhynchophorus ferrugineus; assembly: GCF_030347505.1. Lineage (NCBI taxonomy): Eukaryota > Metazoa > Arthropoda > Insecta > Coleoptera > Curculionidae > Rhynchophorus > Rhynchophorus ferrugineus. The sequence goes on from NW_027472586.1 coordinate 1,141,046, forward strand.
TTGGAGCAAAAACTTGTCTTGATACCGAGTTTCCGGACAATGCCCCCGGAAAATCAACCATCAATGATTGATATGCTAAAGTTAGTCATGGTGAAATGAGCACCAAAGACGGCGAACGCAGTGAACGGCCAAAAGAGGTTGTTACCGACGAAAATATTTAAATATCCACAAAATGTATTTGAATGACCCTAAATTCATTCACGAATATTTGGGTATGAGAAAACTCTGTGCAAAGTGGTTGCCGCGCGAGCTCACTTTTGACCAAAAACAACGACGATTTGATGATTCGGCGAAGTGTTTGAAGATGATCAAGCGTAATAAATCCGAGTATTTGCATCGATATTTGACAATGGATGAAGCATGGCTCCACTATTTCACTCCGAAGTCCAATCAACGGTCATCCGAGTAGACTACACACGATGAACCCGCTCCAAAGCGTGGAAAAACGCAACAGTCGGCTAGCAAGTTTATGGCGTCTGTATTTTGGGATGCGCATGGAATACTTTTCATTGACTACCTTGAAAAAGGAAGGACCATCAGTTAAGAAATTTTCGTCGAATGAAAAGGTGATCGCCGAAACTGAGGCCTATTTTGAAGCAAAGGACAAATCGTACTACAAATTGGTATCGAAAAGTTGGAGGGTCGCTATAATCAGTGTATCACCTTGAAAAGTTAGGCCTGATGATTATCTACGTCCATATCTGCCATTCCAGATGCTGTGACACATTCTCGGACAAGAGGAATGTTTGGCGCGTTATTCAAGTGGTTAAAACTTCGCGAAAGTGACCTGTACTAAAGTTATTTGTAAATATTATGCGGTTTTATTAGAACAAGTTTCTTGTTAGTGACTTGACAAGGAATTAATGGAGGTTTTGAATGATGAAATGGTACATAATTCCATTTAATTGATGGCATCATCAATACTCGGTGCGATGTCAATCCATCATGATGATTTCTACACGTTAAAGGGCATTTCTTTTGGAGACAGTGATGATGATTTAGTTTAGTAACACGAATCCTCATAGGAATAGTTTTTAAACGTAGTTTGGTTGATTCGAAACCGAAAACGTTGTGATACAGTGCGTCGGCATTTTAATCCTTCATATTATCGGAACCTTAGAGTGATTTAAAAGCAATTTACTTTAACGCTAATCCCGAAATTGACGAAGATAAACCGTACGACTGATAACGAATTCATATCGATGCCCTCCTTACTATTCTCTCGCGTATATATACAGCATCGACCGAGTCTCATGAATTGTTGATACACCACACGAGCATAATTGGAGCCGTATCGGTAAATCGAGTGATCAGTGTTTTGTCGAATAATCCACTCCTCAAGGCTGAAACAGTTCAGTATTGTCGATTGCTGAACGGGGCACGGTGCTCTGGTTCCGTTGTGGTGCAACATGAGCTGCCGATCCGGCTGTAGCCGCGGTTCCAGTGGATGTTCAGTGTGTGAGTGTTTCCCTTCCTCTCATTACCTCATCTCTTTTGCATTCACTTTGTTTCATTAATGAAGATTAAATCGTATCACCAATAATTTTATTTAGAGACAATGTTCCTAAACCAGACAGAAAGGTAAAATGTAAGCTTCCTCATAATTACACTGGACAATGGCATTTCAGCCAGACCATCAAACCTATGCAGAACGACTAATTACGGGATACAATCGACGTACATACATAATTTAGATGACATAAAAAACGGTTATTATGTCAAGGTCGCGCGAATGTCAGACCGGGCCTCCTTTTCGAGACCTGCCAACCGAAAGTGGGCCTTGAGAATCCGAAACAATTGCAATCTCAATGGGCCCGATTTAAGACGGGCGAATTCTAATTCTAATCCGACCGTTCTCGTCAAGAACGGAGCAGTCTATGGTAATCGATGTTGTTTTGTTTCCCGCGGTCCGCGACTATACCGAGATGGCAAGAATCATGCTTTCAATTAACATGCTTGCGCTAAATTTTTATCAACAATATCGAGGCAGATCGCGTAAATATTTTTCTAATACGGCTTTGTCCGGACCTCCCATGGTAGTCGGTGCTAACTGATCATGGAGGAGATAACGGAAAACTTAATTCTGCATTGTAAGTTTCTGATTTATTTTCCATTATTGTATAAATTATGTAAACGGACAGCAGTAACAATTTTGATTTAAATAAGACGATATTGTTCGATTGCTAATCTAGTTATATTAACTTGAGATCAATTCGATTCAAGATATTTTTAATTAATCCAATTTATTTATTTTTAGTTTTTAAATCTTATATCTAACTTATTCATTATGTAACTACACATACACTAATTTTTCGGCAACTCTTTAAACACAATGTTCCATTAAAATTCATCGTTTATAACTAACACGTTATAGTTCATAAATAAACATAATTTTTCATTATATTGTTGAATAATGTAAGCAGTTTTTTTGAGCTAATAAAAATAAATCATAATTCATTACCGGGAAATCAGAGCAGATTGACATTGACATTTTATTCGAATTTTGACACTTCCGAGTATGGATTAACATCTTGGAACGTAAACAATTTAATTAAAGTTAAAAGTTTGCTGGAAGAATATCTGAATTAAATTAACAGTTATGTCACTTTCTGGTGATGCAGCTAGTAGTGGAACTACCAAAAAACCTTCTGGTAAGAACGGCTAATTAAATAATTCTTGAATGGAAGATAGAAGGCGCACCCAAATGTCATCGTTTTATTGATATTTTACTACAGTAAAATTGTTAGGATATTAGGGCTATTAAAATGGATTATTTGTTGTAGATAGCGCGTTTAAACAGCAGAAGTTACCCGCCTGGCAGCCTATTCTTACCGCTGGAACGGTTTTACCCACATTTTTCGTCATTGGAATAGCATTCATCCCAGTTGGGATTGGTTTGTTGTATTTCTCCGATGAAGTGAAAGAGTTTGTTTTGGATTATACTGACTGTAAGGAAACAGAATGGAATAGTAGTCGTGGAGACTGGGTGGTGAAAGATTGGACATGTTTAGATGTAATAAAAAACGCATCAAATCCTGAAAATATTGAATGTTTCTGTAGAGAGGAGATAGAATTGAAGGAAGATTTCCAGGTATTTATTTCAATCTAGTTAGTCACAATATCTTATGCTAACTTTAACTTGCAGGGCAATGTGTTTATGTACTATGGTTTGACAAATTTCTATCAAAATCATAGGAGGTATGTTAAATCTAGAGACGATAATCAGCTGTTAGGTAATCTTTATGCCGAACCATCTCATGACTGTATGCCATTTGACTACTTTGTATATGAAAACAAGACAAAAGCACCTATAGCTCCTTGTGGGGCTATAGCAAACTCAATGTTTAATGGTAATTTTCATTTAATCATCGTAGTTACAATTTGTATGTTCTTTCTCATCCCCAGATGTTTTGAAATTATCTACAAGAAACAACGGGGGTAATTGGGAGGATGTCCCCCTTTTAAACACCGGTATAGCCTGGGACTCAGATAAAAATATCAAGTTCCGAAACCCGCCAGGCAATCTAACAGAAGCTTTCAAAGGTTTTGAAAAACCTAAGGCTTGGAAGAAGCCCATATATAAATTAGATTTGAAGAATGAGCACAATAATGGCTTCCAGAATGAGGACTTTATTGTATGGATGCGTACAGCAGCTTTGCCTAATTTTAGGAAATTATACAGAAGGTTGAACCACAGCGAACAGTCCTATGCAAATGGGTTAAAAAAAGGAACATATATTCTGACTGTAGAATACAGTAAGTAATGCGCTGTATTTCTAATTGTGGTACTGATTAATGCTTGTTTTTTTTTTGTACAGATTATGATGTTAGTACCTTTGATGGCAGAAAACAAATGATACTGAGTACCACCTCTCTGTTGGGTGGAAAAAATCCATTTTTGGGCATAGCTTATATTGTGGTTGGTGTTGTATGCTTGGTTTTAGGTATAGCACTGTTGCTGATTCACATTAAATGCGGAAGAGGGTAAAGGTTTGTACCAATGTTTGAAATAATCACTAGTTCTTGTGTTTTTAGTACCAGTGAAATGATTAATGTAAACCCAAGGACTCCGTATCAGTGAACACTATCTAGGTGATGATGTTTAGATAACATATAGGAGGCTTATGCACATTTCGAAGCAGTACTTCAGGAAATCAGGAACTATACTATGATTCTTCACACATTTCCATTATATTTATACACATTTGATGTCTGTCATTAAAACATAAGATAAGTGATACCGATAAATGGATAAAATGGTTTGTTTGTAAAATCAAGGTGCCTATTTGCCGATCTCACTTGCAGGTCACAGTAGGCCAAAGTAATATTTCGACGTTGCCAAACGTACTCGTATAAGTTAGATTTTCCAGACAAACCTACTTAAAATTTATCAACGCCTTAAGTGTCCTTCTAATCAACAATTCTATATTATATGGTTATAGTATTTCAATCACAGCCAAATATTTTGAGCATGTCCTGTTTTTTGATAGTGATAAATTATATTTACAGTGCAACTTGTAGACTTAGGAAATTAGGACATTTATTTTACTTCTAAAGTATGTTTCACAATCTCGAGCCCCTTGCCTTAAGTACTTAAACATGATTTTCTTTTAGTTTATTAACGACAATGTGATAGTATTGTTTTGAGATGTTTTCCGATCAGTCTATCCTTGGAAAGATGTTTCCTATACGCTTTTTTATTATTTACTATTTTATTATGCTGTTTTTCCTTTAAGATATTGTGATATAAGAGCTGGGAAGTAATAAAAATCAACTAGTCTTGGTGTTTCCAGTTTTACCAACTTATAGGTTATATGTTCACCAGGTGGTTATGAGTATTGTTATATTAATTTTATTACCAATAAAAATTAGTGATCAATAGAGTCGTTTATTTTTAGATGACAAAAATCATTTGTTATCTCAAGGCATGTTTGATGTAATAAAAAAAAGGTAATATTGGCGGAGAAGCCTATTTTTAAAAATAAGATATTGAGTTCTAGTTATATATTAAAATTGCATAAAAGTAAATTATTTATTTTTGTGGTAGGTGATATAAAAATAACTAGTTATTGGCAAAGGAACTCAAATTTAAACCTAAAATAATAAGATTTTAATAATAAAAATGTGTTGATGAGTGTCGTTTCATTCATTTAAATGGGTACAAATTATTTATTTATTTTTGACAAGGTGGGGAGATAAGAATCGGTTACCTCAAGGCTTGCTTGATGTAATTTAATATTAATATTGGCGGAGGAGCCAAGATTTAAAAGTTTAGACATGGAAGATTGTGTGTTTGGGAAGTAGTAGTAAAACTACCGTCTATTAATACTTAGGTATATATTTCAGGAATGGCTATATATATAATATCACTAATATTCCTGTATTTTTTACGTATGGAAAGATTTAGGATTTAGATATGGGATAAATTGAGTTTTGGCTTTTCACGTTAAATAATTTTATTCGTTTTGCCTCGTTAGTGCGTGTTGCCGCTGACAGAGCTTGATGGATCAGTTGTTTTATATGGAGATTCTCAACTGGGTTTTCTCTCTCCACGCATACGTGTATCTGTTGTGGTTTGAGGCAATTTATGAAGGCCAAACCCTCCTCGTATGACGCGTGTGTTGAGTAACATACATAGTACGTTTCCCCTTCGTTGTCATTTTTGAGTGACGTGGCTTTTTTCTCAGAGTTTGTCCATCGGAAGGCCGATGGTTTGATGAACCGGATGTGACGTTGAGCTATCGGAAACGGAACGTTCTTGCAAAATATCCGAGCATCGTGACGATCTATGGCGAAACAACCGTCTAGCTCCGGTATTAGTGAGTAAAGCTCGAGATTCTGCTCGTCTATGTAGATTTTCATTTTGCACATGGCGTAGATGTCTTTGAATAGGCACTCATAGCCGTAATTGGCGCTCAGTTGCAAGACGATGACGTTGTTTTCGTCGCGAGACGTCCATTCCGTTATCAACTTGCTTATAACCGACATACTCTCCGATCTAGTTGGAAACATGGGGTAAGAATCCAAGAAAAATGTTGTGTCCAGATATATTTTGTCAATTTTCTTCACGTTGCCCAGACTGTCGTAAAAAGAACGAAATTTCCTCACATCGCTAACTCCAATTCTGTAATCGCCCGTGTAGAGAATCCTAGACGCCTTCGTCTCGAACAAGAACATCACCGAACCTGGACAATGCCCGGCTGGAATGAGCGTAACCGACAGAATGATGCCCCCCACCGTCACTGAATTCGGATGCTTTATATCCATTTCCTTGACTTGCTCTGCCAACACCGGATTTTTCCGTTTTATGATCTCTTTCGTTAAAGCACTTGTATATAACGGCAAGTTCTTTTTAATAATGAAGTCTGCCCCATCCTCATATAATCCACGTGTATGGTCGGAATGAAAATGCGAAAGGAAAAATGCTTTAGAGTCATAATTGTTTGGCAGAAAACAGTCTACGCTAATTCCCGGGATTTCATCGATTTTTCCCTTGAAGGTACTCATATTAAAACGGTGATAGTATCATTCCCTGTTCCGATTTTTAAAAACTCTCGCGCACGTCTATTTGAATTTGCCGCCCGACCGGAACAAGTAGCCAACCTAAAAATGGCAACGGTTTTTGGCGGCTGTTTCACTGACGATTTTCTAGGTTATTTTGCTAGTTAACCTATATTTTCCGTATTTTTAAGCTAGAAAAAGGTTATAAAAATTAATTTCCATTTTATGGGTTTTTATCGCGATAGCAATGATCCAGGAAAACTTACCGTAAGGAAAATTACGTTTTACGGAAGTATGTGTCGACGAATAAGGATGTCAAGCGCGAGCAGCCATTTGCCTACACAAAGCAGAGGTTGACGCTAAGCTTCGCCAGAACTTGGTTAGGTTTTATTATTTTTATTGTAATAATATTGCGGTAAGTGTTATATTTTATCGTTTTTCGTTGTTTATAATTTAATGACGTAAGAAATCGAATAACGCCCGACCAATGTCAATAATTCAAATATTTGCTTGTGATGTAATTAAAATTTTCCTTTCTTTCCTTTTCAACTGTGTGTAATGGACGGTATCATACGTAATAGTGGGTTTACGTCGTGCCGCGGCCAATCGCGTCCGACCTGTTTTAGATAATTTCGATCAATCTTTCGGAATGGGAATATACTTTTTTGTTTACGTTTTTTCCAAAATCAAAACGTCGGTAACCTCAACTCTGCATAACCTCACTTGTCAAAGTCTTTTGCCTGTAACCTTACATTCCTGATGCCTTTTTTACTCAGAAAATCATTGAATTCGCTCATCAATTGCCTTTCACAGGCGTCCAGAAAACTTAGAGCTGTGCATTAAATATGCCGGTCCAACCGTCCACTTTAACTCAAAAAAATCAATACTTTTAAATGTCCTCTAGCAATGCGAATCTTTGTCCTTTTAAAACCAAATTATGATATTTAGGGTCATTTAAATATTCAGAATTAATCTTGTAATAAATTTACGTTGAAAAATTATACGTTATATAAGTTTTCAAATTATTATATCTGTATGTTTTTCATGTTTTTTTTAATTAATTTAGGTAAAATGTATTCTGTATAAATATGTTGATTGGACCATAGAATAAAATCAACTAAAATGGAAGATTCCTTCAATTTAACGTGGGATGATTCTTCTGTGGTACAATCAGAAGAAGTAATCACCATGGAAAATGAGATTATACCTTCACAATCAGAGGAGTTTATTGGTGATGTGCAGCAGGAAACGTATGTCGAAACAGTGCAGGATGGTGATTTAGTTCATGGTGTGGGTGTGGTTGAGGAAGAGGTAGGATCAATTAGATTGTGCTGTGGCTTTGTGTCTTAATAACAGTTTTTAAGGTTGTTCAAGATAATAGTGGATCTGTTCAGGAAGTTTCCTTAGAAGATGACCAGACAGACGGTGGCCTTATGTATTTGACAGGTAAGAACTGAGATATTTTTTAAGTTTTGATGTTAAATATTAGTGGTGTTACAGAAGATAACATGTTAGTCATGCACTCTGATCAAGATGCAGCATACAGTCAAGCTGAACTTATGGAGGTAACAGAGGAAATAATCACTGATCAGTGGGGTATAAGAGTTACAGTGCTTGGTAACTATTTGGTATTAATGTTTTTGTTAAACAGATGAGGGTTGTCCAGAGGAAATCATCATAGGGTCAGAGGAGGCAGTGGGAACCATTGATGGTCAACCTGTGGAAGATGAAGATATCCCTTTACCAACTGACCAGGACGAATACACAGCTGCCAGGCCATATCCGTGCGATTTTTGCAGCAGGAGATTTCGGAAGAAAGCCAACCTGATGAACCACATGGTAGCACATCAGTCCGATCGTCCTCATGGCTGCAATCTATGTGGTGTTCGCTATATGCGAAAAACCGACCTACTGAACCACCTTAAGAGTCACGCCTATATTCCCGAATCTGAACAGGTGGAAGGTAAGAGTGTAACTTCAGTTTGTGAATGTTTATTTTTATGAGTCTCTTGATCTAGATGATGATTTGTCTTTGGATGAGCAAGGTTTCGATAAAGCGAGGAAAAAGCTGAAAAACTTCTCCAAAAAGAAGAAAAAACGGATCATCAAGGAGGAGTATGATATGTTCACAACAGAAGGTGGTGAGTATTATTAAAATTTGTGATGATGGTTTAAGATTCGGTGCCCAACACTGGATTGCGGTCATTTTATAATTTTCTCCTTTGAAAGTTCACTTATACCAGGTAAGAACAATTTACTATTACGAAAAGTCATGTGACAGGATCAGTTTTTATTGTGTTTACGAGATATTGTGATAATTCATAACTAGCCTTTGGCCTTATAATTTAAAGTTCGGACTCAATCATTAAACTATATAAGAAATGTATAATTAAGCTCGCGGTGTTGCCAAATTGTATGAATTGTGTCATATATAGGGAATTTTATATTTTTTTGAAAAAATTATCTGGGACATTTGACAACAAGCCTATTATCTTAGTCTAGCTTTACCTTCGATACAAATTTTATATTGTCTCAAGTCAAAATTCTTATCCCATGTCACAAATATTACAGAAACAGTTAAATTGTCAATTTATTAGACCCCCAAACTATACACAAGAAAAAACATTATAATTTTCCTAAACTTAAAATTAAATAATTTTCTTAAATATAAATAAATATAATTACATCTCAACAACGCCTTTGGTCATTTTACGCCCTGAACTGCAATTGCTGGTGATTGTACTAGGAATGCACGATTTACGGGTGTTAATAATGAAAGCAGGATACAGTCTGACTTTTCTGGAACAAGAAGGACCAAATCCGTTCGCGATTTAACATTGTTCTTATCTCTGGTAATGTCCTACGTGAATCTGGCGTTCACGAGATCTCGAACGACGAAACCGAGATGTATTTGTAATTTGACGTATAGAATCGACGGACGACAAGATCATGGAAGAGCTGGATCCGAAGATCGAGTTCATCAGCGCGTCGGGACCGGAGGAGATCCGGTACCAGGTGACCGATCCGAAGAAACCGTTCGTGTGCCAGCACTGCGGCGTGGGATTCGCGAGAGAGAAGGCTCTGGCGTCACACGCGAGGATCCACGGCGGCGACAGCCCGTTCGAGTGCCAAAAATGCGGCGAGATGTTCTGGGACGTCGCGGTGATGCAGGTTGGTGCTTTTTGTTGTTGTTTTTTTTCCGAACACCTTTCACGTTCAGGTGACAGCGTCAAAGTCGCGCGCGGCACCGACATGGATTTAACGAAAACGGGCAACGTACGTACGGAGTTCGTTTCGCAACCTTAACTGATCCTCACGAATGGTTTCAGGAGCACACCCGAACCAAACACGGCGGGATGGAAGACCTGGACGACGACGAAGACGAGGACTATTCTGATTCCGAGGAGACCAAGTACGGCACGTTCTACTGCCCGACCTGCGGCCTCTCCTTTCACCGCCAGGACAACCTGAAGCGACACCAAAGGATACACATCAAGGAGGAGTACGTCAACGAGCACCACGACTACGGTCATATGTGCAACGTGTGCGGCGAGTGCTTCCCCGAGGCCCTCGACCTGCTGGCCCATGCGGAAATACACGCCCGCGGATCGGAGTACCGCTGCATGATCTGCGGCGAGATTTGTCTCGACGAACGGGCCCTGGGCAATCACGTCCAGACCGCCCATAAAAATTTACCGCCTCACACCTGTTCTCTCTGCGGCAGGACCTGTAAGGATCAAAGGACGTTGCTGAAACATTCCTGGGAGCACTCGAAGGTACGTTGTCGAAACGGTAGGGTGGCACTGTTGTGTTGGTATTGACGTCGTTCGATTTGCAGGAAAAGAGTTTCGCCTGTTCAAAGTGTTCCAAGACTTTCCACAACAAGGCTAGGCTCAAGCGTCACATGTTATCTCACAGGTATGTTCTTTTTTTTTTTCGTTTTAATTCACCATAAGAATTTTATATATAATTTGAGGTCATTTTAATTGCTTCGATAAACTGATTCATTCTATATCAGCTGAATTAATCTTTGGAATTGAACAAATGTTCGAAGTCAGACAAAGGCAAAAAGTAAATGAGGAAATGTCTAGGCCAGCGACTCTTAACTTCAGTTTTGGTCAAATTTAAGAAAAGGTCACCAGTGTTTGGAGAAATTAAGTATTTTCCTTGTTAAATAAATCTACTGTTTTAGTTTCCCGGTGTACTGTAAAGTCATTACCGGTTTTTTATTTTCCGAAATAAACTACATATGTGTCAAGAAAACGGAAAAGTTTGTTTATTCAGGGTATTGGCCATTTGGTTCTATACACCTTGCTCATCTTTCAGGCAATTTAAGGATACCATCCTTATAAAACTGAGCGTCCTTTGATCAAAACTATTCATCGAGCCATTTTCTGACCTCTTCGAAATTACTGAAGTACCGCAAGCGAGTGTCCCATTGATAACTTGATAGTCGGACGGGGCAAGGTCTGGAGAGTCAGGGCTGCTATAATATGTACCATCCAAGCGCCTTCAACGCTTCCTTGACTGATTTTAATTTCGGCTAGTTTTTTTAAAGCTAGCTGTTTTTTTTGTTCGCACTTCGATGAAATGACACATTGAAAAATGAGGCTTTAACAAGTTGGTTACAAAAATACTCGGTGTGATTTAATATTCAGCTACACAATTTGTTATAAATACTTCAGAATTAATTTATAGGTCTAATATATTTCATTTAATTGATTCTTAAGATTTTCTGATCTGGAGTGAACGCTTACCATAAATTCGATCCCCTAAATTGCAGAATTTTTATGTAATCGACGCTGTATTTCAGGAATAAAGTCGTGACATGTGATGTGTGTGGAGAAGACTTCCCCGACGGAAGGAGCCTGATGAACCATCGGCACAGTCACAGTAGCGTGTCGGGACGTCAGTTTCCCTGTCGGGAGTGCGGGAAAACGTTCGGCTCCAGAAGTTCGCAGCAGATTCACATTAGGATACATACCGGTATTGATATTGATGTTTTTTTTTAATCATAGGTCTCTGATGATTCGCTTGTGTTTTAGGCGAAAGACCGTACGGTTGTCGGTTTTGTTGGAAAGCTTTTGCCGACGGTGGTACCTTGAGAAAACACGAGAGGATACACACCGGCGAGAAACCGTACGCCTGCGCGGTATGTCCGAGGGCTTTCAATCAGAGAGTGGTGCTTAGGGAACACATAAGGTCAGTTAGCCCCGCCGATAGGTACTTTTTCGATCCAACATCCACCGTCTGCGTTCTTATTTCAGGTCCCACCATTCCGGACCCGATCCGAAATATTCCCACAGTATGACGCCCTACTGTTGCACCGTCTGTTCCGACATGTTCGCCACCTCCCAAGACCTGATCCTGCACTTGATACATCACTGCGACCTGAACACGGCGATGAAGCGCCAGCCCCAGATAGGACCGAGGAAATACAAGCGCAGGTGAGTGATCAGCGGCTTAAGGTGCGTTTAGTAGGTGATGGCTTGTTTTTCCGCAAGGAGGAAATTGAAACCTCACGAACTGGAACTCATGACGTCCTCACATCCCGAGGAGTCCTACATGAACGATCAGATGAACGCGCAGAACCCCAACACCACCGACTCGGAAGAGGAGAGGGAGAGGCGGAAGAGGTCGAAGAGGGTGTTCTCCAGAAAGCCGTCTAGTTCTCCGAAAACTAGGTGCGTGACGAATTAATTACATCTTACATTAGATATGTGTTACATTAGAACATCTTACATTAGGTTAGATAAGAATCTTACATTAGAACTTGTCAGACGTCCAGGAATATTGCAGAGCAATATTTTTTTCTTGTCGGATGGTGAATCTTATATTTCTATAAATTATTTAATATGTTTTAACAGCAATTTCTCAAATAATTTTGATGTCGCAGGTAGCAGTGAAATAGTCCTGTAAGATCCAACTTGTTCTGGTGGTTTGTTAGGTTTTTAAGTGCAATTATTCAGCGTCACACAGACACTGAATACATATGTCAAGATGATTATTGCTTTTTGTGGCTGCTTTTTCAATAACCCAGGTGAAATATCATTAATTCCAGGATCTTTTTTAGGATTGAGGTTGTTGTCAATTTCTGTGGCAACTTCTATTGGAGAGGTCACAGTTACATCAGGCTGATAAACAGAAGTTATATATCTATTGTAGCTTCTATAGCATTTGGTTGAATAATTCAGCTTTTTCATCGTTGCGCCATTTATTTCGATCATTTTTAATAGGCGGTACTCTAATATTCAGTCTTTTCAATCTCCCGAGTTGTTTTCCATAGCGAGTAGTCTTTATCTGCTTCCGGGCCCAATTCACTTACCTATTTTTCCAAACAACTCTGTTTATATTCTTTAATCTCTTGATTGTTTAACGTTATTGTTTCGGCGACAGTATCAGCGAGACGATGTCGGACATTTACAACAGCGGCCCGGTGGACAGTTTCGAGAGCATCGCGTTGCCCAAGTCGCCGACCTCGAAGACCAAGCCGAAGAAAGGAAAGAACGACTCGGCCCCGATGCCCTCCCGGCCCAAGATGATCCACACCCAGAAGACTAGGGTGCCGATGGAAGCTGGCGAGGACGGCCGGATACGCCACAGGACGAGGACGCTGGTTACCAGGACGCAGCCGGCCGAGATCAAGTCCTCCACCGGTAAGTCGAAACTTGCTGTCCGAGTCTGACGCGTCACCTTAAAACAGACGATGTTTTTCTTTCGGCCACAGGAGAGAGGATACGGCCCAGGACGAAGAACGTCAGTTACCACGTGTTGAACCCCGAAAAGTACCCGATCGCCACCTTCCCATCGGATGACCAGACTACTCAGGCGGTGGAGAATCTGCTCAAGGAAGCCGGGGAGGAGCTAGCCACCAACGGAACCATCGAGACTGAAGAGGTGCGTGAGATTGATTGTTTGAGTGGGATTTTTTCCTTGATGCGTTTTACGGTAATCCCGGGTTACCTTTACAGATCGTCGAGCACACGCCCGAGGTTGCGGCCGAACAGACCGTCGAAACAGAGAATGTCCCGGTGCCTGTTGGTATCGTCGAGGTGAGAACCAGACGGAATAGTACTCGGAGTTCCCGTAATGTCATAGGACCCGGTATGATTAGGACCGATTTCGCGGGAGTTGGATGATGGTTTTCAATACGGTTTTTTTTCAGGGAGCAAAGTCAGGATAATCAAGGAGGGTATGATCATATCGAAAGTGAAGCGTAACAGCGAGAGTCAGAATGAGCCCGAATCGATTCTGCCAGACATGCAGCCAGTATCTGTGTACATTAAGGAAGAGAACTTCGGTTTCCACTGTATGTCGCCCTCAAATTTTGAGTGATGTTTATTTTAAACGTTTTTTCCTGTTTTTGCATCCAGCGGAGCACAATATAACCGACGACGAACATCTCCAAGAGCTATCGGCCAATGACGAACACGTGCCGGCGTCAGAAGTCGTCGACTCGCATGTAGATAAAGACAGTCATCACCTGATCAACATCAAGCAGGAGATCATGGATCCGAGCGCGCTTCACGAACTTGCCGAGTTGTCGATGCGTCACGCCGGCAACACCACCAGCCTCTTCAAGTGCGAGATGTGCGACGAGGTGTTCTCCGACAGGTCCCAGTTGCTACTCCACGTGCCCATACACATATGATCCAAGGCGGATGCAACGGTCTCGCGTTAGATCGCGCGACCGGTTGCATAATCCGCACCCATCGATCCTGTATATTATATTAATCCACGTTTCTTATCTTACGTTGGAACACTTCGAAAAAAAAAAGTATTTATCAGAAGCTGTAATGTTTAAACCGTTAATCTAAATTGAGGAACTAGCTATATTTTTATATAATTTAATAGTTGTTGTTGATATCGGGTCGTTTCGCCCCCCCCCCCTTTTTTTTTTTCTCGACCGATTAGATCAGTTAGTTATTTAGAAGAGAGACGTTCAGTCGTTTGGCGACGCCAAAAAATCAACCTTTTTAATAGACACCCTGTACATATACTTTATGTTAAAGTATAGATGCATTTGGACATTATTTAACTACGTTATATTTTATAGGAAAAGTCGTGTACCGTAACCCTGTGTATATATTATTATAGTAGGTTTGGGGGCGTTATTATGATGTATTTTATTCTCTACTCCCCGACCGCATTACATGGAATAATATATGCTTAATTGTAGTTTCAGTTCGTTTTATTTTTCGTTTTTTTTTTCGTTTTTTTTTTCTCTACGGAACTTTTTATCTCGATCGGCTTCGTTGTATCAAATGTATATTGTTTAACGCACCTGTATATTTATATTTCTATGGTTGTTAGATGAATAATAATCAACTAAACTATGTCTTTTATTTGAAAAGTTTTAAGCGAGCCGGCATAGCCATGATTTTGTCAGTAAAATTGATGACTACAGACGGCAACATATTATACAATGGTTGTGACATCTAGAGCTAATTACCGTAACTACGTATTAATCGGAAGCAGCAATCTGTAAAAATTAAAAACATTTGGTTTAGTCATATCCCACTAGATGTTGCCACAGCATTAAAAAAGATGAAAGAAAAACTAACTTGATTTCTAAAAAGGAGCTTTCTATTTTTAATTTTTCAACTAATATTTAAGTTTATATAACATCTTTAAATACGTAATGATAATTAATGTTAGTTAAGGTTGCGACATCTAGGAGGAAACGCCATGACTGAAATCAGACATAAGTAATTTCAAAGCAGGAACCGGTAATAATTTTTTCTTAAACAGAAATCTATAATTTAATTTTTAACCTATCATATATTTTAAATTATTACAGAAATCTGTTGCATTATATTATTTTGCTGCTAGTTCAACGTTTTTTAATTGGATGGCGCCGTATGTTTAAAATATTTTATTTTGTAACAATAAATTTAATTATATTTTGACTTGTTTGTGTTTCCTTATCATGTAAATATATATGGTATTATAGCATTTACTTCAGGGCATTTACGCCAGAGATTTTTTTACTGTAAATTAAGTTTATATGACATCTTTGAAACATGTTATTATTGATAATCATTTTCTATGTTGATAATTAATATAAGTTTGGGTTCCGACACCTAGGCGCAAATGGGAGAACTAAAAGGATATAAAATAATTTTCCATACAGGAACCTGTAACTTAGTACTTGTAAACAGAAAACTTTAATATATAAATTATATTACGTACTCATTAGTTAAGCGGTCTTTGGTTAGATGGCGCTGTCGTTATAAGAATATTTTATATGGTAAAAACACATGCTATATATTTTCTTAATTGTGTTTTCTTAGTATGTAAATATATATCGTATTATATATTTAGTTTTAGTGACCTCTTTGAACTAATTATTTATAGTTTGGGTTGTGACATCTAGGCACAGGTGCAAGAACTTAAAGGGTATGAAATTATTTTCTAAACAGGAATCTGTAAGGCACTTTTTGTGAACAGAAACCTGTAATGTGATTTTTTGTAAATAGAAGTCTGTTTTGCAAAATGCCTACAGAAATCTGTACTTTTTCATTTCCCTATTAATTTAATGATTCTTCACTAGAGGTCGCCATAGTTCAAAAAATATTTTACATTGTAAAAATTGATTATGGAAATAAAAGATAGATTGTAAAAATAGAAAATTTAATTGAATTTTCACTTGTATGTGCTTTTTTAGTATGTAAATACATACTGTATTATCACATTTAATTCAGTGCTCCCACCAGAGATCTCCGCATGGATTTTAAGAACTAAAACAAATTAATAGAAATATTACCATATATATTTTTGTTACATTGAAAAAAAAGAGACGATTCATAAAAAATATTTATACAGATTTGAAAATTAATCAAAAGCTATTTATTAGGGACAAAATAAATATGTTACAGTTTTTATTAAATCAACACAGTTTTTCAGGGTAAGGTAAATAAATAAATAAATATACATGACATGTTAATCAAAATAATTAACAAAATAAAGGTCGTACAACGGGATGCAAAACCTTTAGTGCTGCGTATAGAAAAAAAAGGCGGTGTACCATTAATAATACTATATAATATATACATAAGCTATTATATCACAATACTACGTTTCCTGTTAAATGCACAGTATAGAATCTGCAATTTTTTTACAGTGTTGCCTCGTCGCAAACAAAATAATAATAACAGTGAATCCAAAAATATAAAACGGTCTTTTGGTCCAGTTTAAATTTTAAAAACAACTGCCGTAGTGTAATATAAATAATAACAAAAAAAACGACTAGATACAAGTCAGAAACAATTTGGGAAGATGGATATGCTCGCTAGATCAACTCACCTAGGTGTATTAAATCAATTCGTGATATCACAAAACGTCTCGGTATGTTCTCGAAAATGACAATCCAGTCACCCGTGACAAATCGCGTTTCATTTTCTTTTGATTACGCAGAGGGGGACAGTGAGTGTGGGGAGAAAACTGAACGGTTACTCCAACGAAAGGAATGCCCCGCGGTTTGTCGACATCAAGTCGCAAAAAAGGTCCTTATCAACTATCTAATTACAAATATTTATGTACGTTTAATGATAAACTACTCTTAAACGTTACTCAACCGAATGGAAATCGAATAGGAGAAGTATTAGATTTTTTCTGGCAAATATATATATATATATATATGTTTATATCGGTATAATGATATACATGTATAAATTATTTTCCTTAACAATAACTTATCAACTAGGAAATTCCAGATTAAGGGTCTCGGCAGGCCGGACACAATTTCTGAGTACTATCATGGTCACTAATTATACGGACGTCGTTTTAAGATTAGGTACAAGTGTCGGGCTGGTTCCGGATGATTATGTACATACATACCGAGCGATGATGAGGATGATGGTTGTGTTGATGAAGGGGGAAACTGTGTCCAAACTGCTCGGGAACCCTGTCAATAATTGATATCATCCGCTGGAGACATCGACCGATTTATCGATATATACTGAACGATGAATATGCTTTGATTACACTGTGTGACACGATTTCTCAAACATAAATGTGATTACGTGTTTTGAATCCTTAATTCCGTTGTTAAAAACATTGTCTATTGATATGGTTATCAAACACGTCAGGTTCTTTGGTAACAGTGTGAATACTCCTTTCGTGTGAAGTGAAGAGTGTGAATCTTTTCGCACCTATTGCATATTCAGTTATTTTAAAAGAAATGTATGAAAACATGAAACTAATTTTAGACCTAATCCAATACAAAGAGTACAACAGGAATATTTGTGCTCATTTAAAAGTGGTTGCTATATCGCTTGGACTACAGGGACGTCTCACGAAATATTGTTAGTTTCTCTGTTTGTGGGACAGTAGAGACATCAAAAACCACTATGAAGTTAAAGATTACAAAACAAAACAAACGTTAAATATGAATGTCTAATTCCACAAGAAAATGTGTTTCTTCCACACTTAGATATAAAACTTGGTTTAATGAAAAATGTTGTCAAGGCCATGGATACAAATGGTACAGGATTTTCGTACATGAAAACTGTTTTCTCTAAGTTAAGTGATGCTAAATTAAAAGAAGGAATTTTTTTGGCCCACAAATAAGAAAACTTGAACAAAAAACAATGAATTAGATGAGAGTCTTACCGTCAAAGAGTTAGCCGCTGGCTATCTCTAAAGAAAGCAATTCATGAATTTTTAGGCAATCTTGCCGAGTTTTCAGTGAATGACTTGCTGTTACAAACATTTAAAACAATAGATTGCAGAATGTCTTAAAAAATACATTTCTTGGATTATCATTTTTCGATTTTTTATCCATTAATTTTGGAATGGTGAGCGCCGAACAAGGAGGACGCTTTCACCAAGACATAAAACATATAAAAGAGCGTTAACATGGAAGATGGAATCCTAAGATGTTAAGGAAGATAACTGCTGGTTTGTAATGAAAGAGGACTCTAATATTCACAAGAAGGAAAAGGTTAATATTTCGTCATTTTCTTTCAGAATATATGGCTCATTTTTTCTATTGACCGCTTAAACCTGAGCTATTCTGATTCACTGTCTATTTCACTGTTTAAAATTTTCATACTGTATTTGTTTATAGTACTTTAATTGATCATAACTTTAAAATGGTGTATGCACCAATTTGACAAAAAAAACCGTTTTATTTAATGTTATAGAACAAAAACAAAATTCGTCACACAGTGTTATCAATAATATATAATTAAATTAGTGATGAGCATGAGGTGAATGAGAACGAAGTCGTCAGCCCAGTATACCACGTTAATTAAAAAAGAACCACACACGTCGGTGGATGTCTCGAACCGGAGAATATTTACGTCGTAAACTGAAAAAGTGTTTTAAGGCTTATATCTTAAGATGCCACGCAACTAGCCTGCCCGGGTTGCCTCTCAGACTCACAGCACTCATTCAGTATGGCGAACCGGCCGCTCGCCACCGGCGCTGACCATGAGGAATACACAAATCAGCCAAAGTCCTGCTGGAAACGAAGGCGGGGACCGGAGGGGCGACGGTGAGCGTACGGTCGGAACGCCTCAAAAAAACGGTAACACTACGTAAAAAGGCTGAAAGGCTCCTGAGTCAGCGCGACGCGCTTTTATGTCTTATCGCGTCGCGCCGTAACACGCACCCTCAAGCAAAGGAACGTCGAAAACAATAGTTTCTAATCAGTTTGACGATAATTTTCCACCTTAACGAACCGAAACGAAAAACCAATCGAAGTCAACGTAAACATTTAAACACTACGAAACCTATATATCTTGTACATTTAATCCAGAATAAAACTAAAGAATGGTCTCCATATCAAACTGACCAGTTTAACATCCAATTACAGGCAAGCAACATTCACGCTCATCCCCGCGAGCTGACGTCGACGGGATCGGTGTCCCGGTGACGTCGGTTCACAGGAATATCTCATTCACGTCAGCATTCGTTCGGAGAGGAATGACCTGTCGCCAACCCTTACGATCAGAGGACAACATCGGGCAGACTATGTGGCCACTAGGCACGAGAATCGTTATCGTGCACGATTTTACGCTCTTTGTAGTAGATCTCTTCGCTCTCCTTGTCGCACATCAGCAGCACCACGCCGCTGAAGAGGAAGATGGCCACGCCCCAGCCCACTCCGTACGCCCAGCCGAATTCCCATATGTTTCTGTTTCCTAAAACAAAACAAAACAAAAATTAACAAAATCATTCACAGATATCCCCAAACCAGTCGACTGCCGACTGTTTCAGTCAGTAGTTGTCAGTCGTTATTTTCGATTCGACTAATTTGACTACTTTTTACTATCAACTGTTTCAGTCGTGTACTTTCAGTTACTATTTTCGGACCTACTAGTTTCATTCTACAGATTTTTAACCTTCTGGCTTTGCGGTCTTAGCCGCGACCTTGAGAATAATAATATGATTTATATGTAATATATAAGGGTTGTTTGTCGTATCATTGTAAATAACAATATATTGTACATTAATATAATAGCATTTTGGAATTCTATTTTTCAAGATTATTTATTAATGTTATAAGGTAAAACGAACAACATCCAAAATCAAAGTGTTATTTTCAAGGTCATAAATTACTGCAATTATCTATTTCCTTTTCTTTACCAAAGAAACTCCGAAAAGAAATAAGTAGATCTCCGTCTGTTATCATGAATAGAAAAACAGTCGAAGTGTGTATACGACTGAAATAGTAATTACTATTTTCAGTCGCTAGTTTTTTTACTATCGACTGTTTCTACTATTTTCAATCGATAGTTCCCAACGCTAATTATATCTAATCTAGCCAGCTACGATTGGTAAACAAAGATTTTACTCGATGATATTACTGATACTGATATTCAAGGAAATTACAATTATCAGGATTGTGACTTGTTACTTCCCCTTTTTTTTTTCTCGGATTTTAAGTTGAATTCCCTTGAGAAAATATTTCGTAGAATACATTTATTTACTATTATCATCTAGTCACCTATGTTTACCCAACGGAACATAACAAATACCCAAGGTTTTACTCGATATATCCACATCTTTTGAAAAAAAAAAAATAAATATATTTCTTAAACATCGTAAAAATATGTTTAATTATTATATATACATATCTATATATATATATATATATATATATATATATATATATATATATATCTATATATACATATATATACATACATATCTATATTTATTATTTTTTCTTGATCTTTTGTAAAATATCGAAATCGATATATCGAATCGAATAATTAAAAATTATTTCTGTCAAATAGTATAGGATTAATCAAATTTAAACTTTAAATATCGTCACTCGGACATTATGACATGACATTCGTTTTCGTGTTCGGGTATTGGTTAGTTTCAAAATTTTAATCGAGTTAGCCATGCGTATAAATACGGACGAAGTAAAGGCACGTTTTCTATTGGAAATTATTTAAAATATTTAAGATCCTACATAAGAATCCGTTTTTGCTGACGTCATGGGAAACTACGGACCGTTCAAAGATCGTAAACTTTATAGTTTTAGGGGGATGATATTTTAACGGTTGCCTTTTCCGACCCGAATTATTGTCCTTACCTAAATTTAGTTCAGCTGCGAAACACACGGGATATATGATGAGGGCTATAAGTATCGATACCACTGCAAAAGAAAGAAATATTTGTTTGTGTTGTTACACATGTTTTCGATTGTACTTACGTGCTAATCCCATCACGATCACGGCGAATCTGTAGTATTTAAATTTGGTGTGATGGTCCTTCGTCCTCAATCCCAGACCGGTGAGGACTGTGGCTACCAGATCGGTGAGGAGGGTGATCACACACAGGGCGGCTGAAGCTTTGATATATGCTAGAATAAAAATACATCAACTAGGTTTAAATCGTGTTGACAGAAAAATAATCACGGTTCTTGTGCTATTTAATTATGGAGACAGTTGAGCTTCGTGGTTTAGAGTTTACAAAATAAATAATGCATTTACTAGGTTTATATTGGAGATCATTGAGCTTCATGATTTAGAGTTCACAAAATAAATAGTGTATTTCCTAGGTTGTCAGGAAAATAGTTACGATTTTTGTAGTATGACATCTCGGAGACCGCCTTCATGGTTTAGAGTTCGCAAAATAAATAATACATTTGACATATTTATAGTGGGTTGTCAAGAAAATAGTTACGGGTTTTGTACTATGGATACTTAGAGATCGTTGAGCGTCATGGCTTAGAGTTCGCAAAGTTTGCGTTCTTTTTTAGTATGAAATCTTGAAGATCGTCGATAGAATAGAGAGAGTTCACGAAAATAAATCATATATTTGACATATTCATTACTGCGTTGTCAAGAAAATAGTTATGGTTTTTGTAGTATGGATAATTAGAGATCGTTGAGCTTCATGGCTTAGAGTTTGCAAACTTTACGGTTTTTGTAGTATGAAATATTGATCGTTGAGCTTCATAGCTTAGAGTTCGCGAAAATAAATAGTATATTTGGTATATTCATACTGGGTTGTCAGGAAAATAGTTACGGTTTATGTAGTATAGAATCTTGGCGGTCGTAGAGCACCATGGTTTAGAGTGTACAAAATAAATTATACATTTGGCGCGTATATATTATGCTGACAAGAAAGTAATTACGCTTTTCGTACAGTAAACAACCACAATCAAGCCGCCTTATTGAAAAATCCGTATATCGTATATTATTAAATTACCTTTTCAATTTAAACTGAAAATAATCGTTATTAGTTACTTAACAACGCTCTGGGAAGGTGGACGAAAACTGAAAGCCCGATAATTTAAAACAATTGATCCAGATAATTCCCATTCCTAGGGTAACGGTCTAGCTAAAAAGGTGTCCTAAACAAACTGTTTTCTATGCTAATAACCAATTAAGTACAAACAGGGTTCTCCCGCTTGCGAAGGGTCGGAGTGGCCTAGGAATAACAGTGGAGTGGGGGGATATCGGTGTTAATTACGCGGCGAATATACCGAACATGTAATAACAAAGAGTACGGTACTAACCTACGTCTCTGGCAGTGTAACAACCTGCACCGCCTCTCGTGTTGAAGGGCAAGGGCTCGGGAGCGTTCTCCTCGATGCAATGCATGAACAGACCCTGTCTCCAGCCGGCGGCCATCAGCCAGTCGGTGGACACCAGACCCATGATCATCAGAACGATGACTATAAGACCGCAGATGAATGCAATAACCTGAAAAAGGAAAAACAGTTTTAGTAAATTGTCTCATGACATAGAATATATATAAACACAATTCGCACAATCTGGCAACATTGAGGATTCTTCGAGTTCAGTGATTTAGAGTTAATATGCTATATTATTTATATTATAGCTGTGTTATTATGTTTATATTGGATGATATAGAATGTCAATATACTATATTCCTCATACATAAATACAATTCGCACAATCTGGCAACATTGACTATTCTTCGAGATGTGTAATTTAGAGTTCGCAAAATAATTTATTTTGTATTGGCAACAAAGTAATTGCGGTTCTCAAAATAGTAATACCTGAAGGTAGGTTTACATTGGGCTGGCAGAAAAATAATTACGGTTTTTATACAGCGTGTTTGAATTGAGCCATTAAAGGAAAATACTTTTTGTTATCGCGACACAGTTACACGTCATCGTAAAACATTCGATGATTCAAAACATTTATGTAAGGTAATATCCGTCAGTGGTTTCCACGAAGGAACAACAATAACCGCAAACCAGATTGAAATTAGTAATGTTTTAATGATAAATTAATGAAATAGTAAACACTGGGAATTGTTTTATTTATAGTATTGCACATAATAAAGCTCAGTTTATTTTTATACATATTGTTGGTTTAAAGCTTTCAAAATGAGTTGACAGAAGAATAATTACGGTTTCTATATTATAGAGACTTATAGAGATCGTACATTTAGAGTTTGAAAATTTGCGTGCTTATATTTACTGGGCAGACACGGAAGGAATTAGTTTTTCGAGATCACGGACTTCTGTGATTTAGACTTTACAAAATTAAACTATTAAATACGCATATATTGAGTTGATAGGAAAGTAATTACGGTTTTTACACCACGGAATCTTGGTTGAGTTTTATGTTTTAATTAGGTAGGCTTAGACTGGGTTGGCAGGAAAATAACGACGGAATCCCCAAGCTCTACGATTTAGAGTTCGCCAAATAAAAATATTAAGTGGGCTTGTATTGAGTTTGGAATGTGAAATGAAACATTTTTGAGACCGCACCACAGGTACTCTCGTGGGATTTCTAGTTTTTATTAAGAGACAAGGAAAATAATCATTTAACATCATATGAAATTATAATGGACAAAGGGATGTCCGATCTGACTGCTCATCTGACGCATTATCCCAACAATCATGTGGTACTTATTATATATAGATTATTGTATCATATAATCAAAAAAAAAACAATTAACGTACATAAGCGATACTTTAGATGTACTTGAGAATTGATTCACAAAAACCAATCGAATATGATTAGATTTTATATTTCTATTACTTATCACCAATTAAATTAACAACGGAATGTCATAGATACAGAAATAAGTAGTTCAGTATGTATACCGTAGAACTAACTCTATTTTAAATTAATCCAAGTCCTTAGTAATTATTATCATATATAACACTTCTATAGTTTCACAAAAACACTTAAAAAAATCAATCAATACATAATTTACACAGTGACACAGTGTTGTACTGAGTTATATCATGGGTATATCATGCTAAAAAAATTAAATGCATGTTTTTAATAGCAGAATGAATATGACAGTGGTGATGAATAAATGTAATCCCTATATGATTCAAATATAATCAGTTATTATCAATCAAATCGGTTAAATTTTGATTAATTCTTTGCTATCATTTCCTATAACCAGGTGAATAAAAATTACAAGGAATATAAAGAATACTACATATAAGAATACAACCTTTTTTAAGTTATACAATGAAAAGTCTATTTTCAAAAAATGAGTGGATTTCTGTTTACGTTTTCTGATGTATAATTTATCTTGGATTTTTGTATCACCCCAAAATACATGTATTTTGAGTTGCCAAGAAGAAATAATTGTTATATGGTTTAAGTACAATCAGCGATCAAATGACAAGGGTAAATACAATTTTAACAATATTGCTTCTCTTACTGTATTAGCTCACATCCCATGGATAGTATTTGATAATCATGATACCGTTGCCTTCAACAGGTTGTAGACGACGACGAAGACACCATTTAGGATTCATTATAATATCCAACGCAATATTAATCTTTGCGTATGCATTTATAAATAGTAAACAGCGTTGAGAAAAGAGAAATCACCGAAATTCCTACGGCAACCGCTAAGAGCAATGAAACAATTTTCTTTCACCAGAACAATGCCTTACGTACTTTTCGACATCGCTGTTTGGATGCAGCAAGTCTGATCTCCGTTTTATCGCCCATTTTCCACCAACAAATCACGACATACACACACACACAGGGAACGAGATCGAGAGAAGGCGTCGAAGAAAGAACCAACCGGTCTCGGATGGGACGCACCACTTTCGTTCAGGCCTGCACGACGTCTGATAACGTAGAGTCTCGATGCATCGGGTGTCCGAAACAATTTCCTTGAACCTGTCCTGTACTACGCTCTGAGCTCTCGAGAACTTCTCTCTCTCTCTCTCTCTTTCTCGCTCTCTCCTACTTACACATTCGGTTCCGAGAAAATTTCCGAAATCCTTGGGAGTTTTTTACGGGATGAGTCATTATATGGAGTACCCAAAACTTTTAACGAGGTTATATGTCCAGTAAAACTGCATGTAGTTCTCAGTTAATTTAAATTCACCGTTATACACACGTAACAGGTCAATTAAAAAGTCACCGGCCTACCATAGTAAAACACATTTTTTTGGCAAAATTAGTTTTTTTATTCAACATAATGGCTAACTAAAGAAGCTAGTTAAAAAAGCTTGTAGTAGCGCGATCTATATGTCAGACCGGGGACTTTTCAATTAATCTCTTAACCATATGCGTATGCTAACACAACATATTTTTTATTGTATACTCTGGGTAATTGTACACATAACCCAACTGATATTAATTGTATACTCAAATTTATAAGTAATATGACAAATATAAACAATTGAATCAAATATGTACACATGATATAACCCTTTACTACTATAACAAATACTTATCCTTCTAAAACGCCGAAAAAATAAATAAACTTCTTTGTAGTCATAACATAAATACAAGTATAACCTCTGGCAAATCTATGAAATCAATTGGTACTGTCAAAAGTTTTGTCTTGTAAGATTTGTTATTTATAGATTATTTGTTCTTGTATTTTTATATATTGATTATAAATAGTAGACAGTAATAACAGTATATATGAGGTCATTCCATCCAGGTGCGAACCAATTCAATTATTATTTTAATATTGCAAAATGGATTCAAATCTATACAAATTTTATATCCAAATTCATTAGATTTTGGGCATAGTTGACTCTGCGAAAGTAAAAGTACAGATAAATATGACTCCATGTACTTTATATGAGTATCTTTTATTAAAATCTATACTCTTTTCCCAGATAATATTCTTTAAAGGTACGTAATTCGCAAGAACTGGCAACGTTGCTTGCTTGCACTTCATGATTCTCCAGAATTAGATTAGTAATAAGAGATAGCGTTATTCGGTTTCTGTTTTTGCTTATATATTTATTGATAGAAAACTGAAGCTTCACTTACGTAGTGATTTGTTTGATATAATTTATTTAGCAACATAAATTAGAACTAAATTAAGAGAAAACTAAACTTATCTTCATCTGACGGAAAAGTCTTGACGGGTTGAAACTATTAGATGAAATGGAATAAAGTAAACAATTGCATACGAGCTATTTTCGAAAAACTTATAACTTTCTATATCTAAACTTCAACAAGAGATTGCCTATTTACACTTAACGCATATTTGTCTTGGCTGAATGTTTACTCCCTCTTTTAACCATTATATCAACGCAGCGCACGGTGATAAAATGTGTATCAGCATTCAAACGTTCCAAACAATAGCCGATATGGGTTCATTGTCTCGAATGTATGGTTTTACGGTGACGAAACTTTGTTATCACCGAAAAAAAGACCATTGTATCGGAAACGTGTGCCCGTGTGGTCCTAAGGCAGTTTTGTTTCGTTTCTTTATTATTATTCTTGCTTTATTTTGAAGAAAGATTAAAGGACCGCCGGCCTGGGGGGGGGGTGTAGACCAAACAATAATGTTTTTCTAGAGTTGATGGTGTATAATGGTGTGGTTTCAATCGCTGTTGATTTAACAGGTATTTTTATGGCGTTCAAGTAACTTCCTGTTCTTGGTTCTTATTCGAATCGGATGAACTATAATTTATCATGGTTTATCATAGTATTAAACAAAAACAGAAGTTAACTTCTAACTAATCCCGTAGAACTTATCATCAGGTGTTTTCCAGCTCGCTCACTTGTACGAGGGTTACTATTTACATTTCGGAAATTGGCAACACTGTCATGTAAGTCCATTTGACATTTTTGACGATATACGTACTCAGAACATTTTGTCGCACGGACGCTTTTTGTTTATTCTATATTTAGTTGACAGTTTCGTCTCGGCAAAAAATGGAACTGAATCGTGAACATTTTCGTGCGATGATTTTTTATGATTTTCGACGTCGATTATCACAACAAGAGTGCATCAATCAAGAATTTTACTTTTGGCGATGAAGCTCCATCAAAAACCACCGTGTATGGGTGGTTTAGTGAATTCAATCGTGGTCGTAGTTTGCTGTCCAACGAGTTTCGTGAAGGTCGTCCAAAATCGGCTGTTGTGCCAGAAAACAACGATGCTGTGTGCGAAATGATTAAGCAAGATCTTCATGTCACCTATAGTGAGATTGAGGCATCTCTAAGTATTAATTCCACCAGCATATATGCGATTTTACATGAACACTTAGCTGTGCGAAAGTTTTCTTCGCGTGGATCCCACACAATTTGACAATCGCTCAAAAAAGGCTCGTGTCGATTGGTGCAAAGAAATGCTTAAGAAATTCAATCGCGTTTCTTCTAAAGACATTTATAACATCTTAACAGGTGATGAATCATGGATATATTTGTATGAGCCCGAAAGTAAGCAGCAGTTGATGTTCCAAGTTGAACCAAATCCAACAAAAGTTGTTAGCGCACGAAGCACTTCAAAGAAAACGGTGGCCTGTTTCTTCGGGAAAACTGGTCATATTGCAACAGTGCCTCTAGAGGATCGTAGAACAATAAATTCTGATTGGTACACTATCATTTGTTTTCGAGAAGTCTTCGGTGAAATAAGGAAAACAAATAAGAGACGCCGGATTGTTCTTCATCATGACAATACGAGCTCTCAAACAAGAGACTATTTGAGCACTCAAAACATCGAATTGATGGGTTATCCGCCATACAGCCCTGATTTGGCACCCAATAACTTCTTTTTGTTCGCATCCGTGAAGAATAAACTGCGTGGTCAACAACTTTCATCATCCGAAGAAGCTATTGAAGCATTCAAAAATCATGTTTTGAAGATAATCGGAATGGAATAAATGCTTTGAGAATTGGTTTAAGCGTATGCAAAAGTGTATCGATCATAGGGGCGAGTACTTTGAAAAACAATAAAAATGTATTGGCAGCTTAACTATTTGTTTTCTTCCTATTCCCGAAATATAAATAGTGACCCTCGTACATAATTTATTTGCCTTGATATCTAAGAGTGTTCAGATATCACCAGGGATTAGGACGTTGCACCAGAGAAAAACTAAATCAGATGGATTAGAATGAATAAATCGAACAGCGATAACAATACGTTTGTTTGCCTATTGCTCATCGTCAGTCTGTTCAGGTACCATGCATTCCATTCTAATAAAAGAATGGGAAAAGATAACGCAATTTGCTATAAAAATGTTTATCCTAAAAAAAAAAAAATAGAACCACAGGCAATGTATTATTGCGTTTTTATACCTAGTAAAGGCATGATAACCATCTTTGATGATATCTATCGTCAAATATATATTTTCCTTGGGCGTAGTGACGACAACAATACCTTTTGGCGCTCTGAGTCTTTACCGAACGTCAGTCTAAGTATTGTTATGCAACAGCTATTAAAGGAACAAACAATATATTTCATAACCACTATATCACGCTATTCTTTTCTTTATTGTTACATAACAATCGAGCTATAATAAAACGAACAAACCCTTAGTTTTCTTTAACAATTTGATGGAGAATGACGTGTCTATGAAGCTGGATGCAATTCTCTCTTTTGTATTTTCCTGCATACTATTCAGCTTACGTAAAACTATTCAGGTTATTATTAGGGTTGGGAACTATCTACTGAAAACAGTCGAAAAAGTCGATAGTCGCAGAACAGTCGATAGTTAAAAAACAGGAGGAAAGGACGGAGATAATTATTGGACCTATTAATTTTATGTGCTTAGTTTTCTTAACAAGCGAGACGGAGATGTACATATTCCTTCACGTACTAACTTTAAAAAAGAAAATAAAAAAACTAATTACTGAATACTATTATATATATAATATATATTTGAATGTTCTGTGGATCTGTAAAAAGGAATGGAATTTTTCTATGGAATTGTAATATAATAATTGCTATTTTCAAATAATATACTATAATAAATATAGACAATACTAAAGATGTACAATAACCATAAATACTAAATAAAAATTAAACATATACCTAATCTTAGAAAAAAAAACTAATTCATGACATAACTACTAGAGCTCTTTAAATAAAGTAAATACTTTATTTATTGAACGGAAATAGTTTTTAACAAAAATCGAGACAGTAATCGAAATATTACCTATTATTGCCATAAAAACAGTCAAAAGTATTTTAGTATTTATTAATCACAATTTAAATCCTTTTACCCTATTACATTAATAATCTTGAAAAATCGCTCCAAAATGCAGCTATATTAATATGCAATATATTGTTATTTACAAGCAAACTACCAAAAAAATCATAAAACTATATATATTACATATAAATCTATGTAAGCATAAATTGGGTAAAATTTTGTCACGGTCGTGGCTAGAAGACAGCGCCAGAACGTTAAAAATCGGTCAAATGAAACTAGTAGAACCAAAAATAGTAACTAAAAGTACACGACTGAAACAGTCGATAGTAAATGGTAACAAAATCAGTAGGACGGAAAATAGCGACTGAAAACAATCACTAGTAAAAAGTAGTAAAATCAGTCGAACCAAAAATACCGAGTGAAACAGTCGATAGTAAAAAGTAGTCAATTACTAAACAGTCGATAGTCGATTTCAGTCGATAGTTCCCAACACTAGTTATTATAATTTAATAGGGTTATGTACTAATTTTCATTCGCGTACGATAGATGGCGTAATATGATATTGATAATCTTGTAATGATAATTAAAGTAAATCTGTGATCACAAGCACCAATAACGATAAATAATAATATCATTCTATATATGTTAATAACGACGCTAAGTATCTCGTAGTTCTTATATATTTAAAAGGATTATTCCTCAGTACCGTAGAAAGTGGAAAGTTCAAGAGGTGTCTCGCTTGAGTCTAAATAAATAGAAACAAGCGAAACACAAAAAGAAATTCTAGTTGCAGCGCGGACTTTAAAGGAGGATCTTGACTTTCCCGAGGAGTGTGTATTTACTAAATCCCTTTCAGTGCTGGACAAGTAACAATCGCCCTCATAAGTAACGGACATTACTGAAATAACTGGTTGTATGTTATAGGAAGAAGCGTAATTTATTGAAAAGAATAGTTTGGTAGTTGGGTTTAGTAAATGCAAGCTAGAGCAACAATTTTGAGCCTTTTTAACGAGATGTATTGTCATTTCATTTAACATTTTCATTTTAGTTTTCAATGCAAAACATTTAATGTGGGGTTCAAGAATAATAACCTCAAAAGGTAGAGAACTGCTAAAAGCAATAAAGACAGATAATTTACAACATATCTCTACTGGCGAACCAACATATTGGCCTTCAGACAGAAATAAAAAGACAGACACTATAGATTTCTGTACTACAAAAAATATTGATACAAAGTGTCACGCAGAATCATATTTTGACCTGCCTTCTGATCATTCACCAATAATAGTACACTTTTTTCAAATATTGCCATCAAAGATAAACCCCCTTCTCTGTGCAATAATAGAACTAACTGGTCCTCATTTAGAGAAAACTTAGACCGAAACATCTCTCTAAACTTACCGCTACAAACTGAAATTGACTTAGAAATGGCAGCAATAAACATTACAAAAAATATACAGGAGGCAGCATACTCTGTAACTCTCAATAATGAAATATTTCAAAGAAAAAATACACATATATCATGTACAATACAGAAAAAGATTTTTTTGTTTGGTTAAAGAAACAATAATGAGATAAATTAATATTAAAAAAGTTCCTGGTTATGACTTAATTACTGGTAAAATTTTAAAAGAACTATCAGAAAAGGGTATGAAACTATTAACAATTATATTTAATGCTATGTTACGAATTAATTACTTCTCTAGTATCTGGAAAGTAGCTAAAATACTAATGATTCTTAAACCAGGAAAAATACCAGAAGATGTTACCTCCTACCGGCCTATAAGTTTATTACCGATAATCTCGAAAGTTTTTGAGAAACTATACATCAAGAAGCTAAACTATATAATAGAAAAAAGAAAAATTATTCCATAACATCGGTTTGGGTTTCGCAGTAAGCATGGGACTATAGAACAAGTGCACAGACTTGTAAACAAAATAAACACTGACCTAAATGCCACAAGATATTGTTGGGCTGCTTTTCTAGATATATCTCAGGCTTTTGACAAAGTATGGTATAGAGGCTTGCAGGTTAAACTAAAGAAACTTCTCCCTCATCCGGACTATCAGTTACTAAAATCGTATCTCACTGATAGACATTTTATTGTAAATCAAGGCGATGAACATACCGAATTAAATCCCATATATTCAAGAGTTCCGAAAGGTAGTGTACTGGGTCCAGTACTGTATCTTCTGTATACGGCCGATCTGCCCACCACAAAAATAACTACTGTGGCAACATACGCAGACGACACAGCAATCTTGACATCCCATGAAGATCCAGTCACAGCATCAATAAACCTACAAACCCACCTGGATCAAATACAATTACGGTTGAAGACATGGCGCATTAAAGTTAATGAAACAAAATCCACCCATGTAACGTTTACCCTGCGTAGAAGAACATGTCCAGGGAATATCAATCATCGTCAACTCCCCCAAGCAGAGCATGTTAAATATCTTGGTATGCACTTAGATCGACGTCTAACCTGGAAGAAGCACATATTCTCTAAATAGAAACAACTTGGACTTAAATTATATCAAATGGATTGGCTCATTGGGCGCAAATTCAAATTATCATTAGATAACAAGGTCAAGCCTATTTGGTCGTATAGAATGCAATTATGGAATACCGCTGGCAAATCTAATATATCCATCATTCAACGGTTCCAAAATAAGGTGTTGCGTGCCATTGTTGATGCTCCGTACTATATTTCAAATAAAGTGATACAACGCGGTATTCCTCTAGAACCTATAACGAGTGTAATTCAACGAGTTTGTGTGAAGTACTTCGAAAGAGTGTCAGTGCATCCCAATGTAGTCGCTAATCAGCTAAATATGCGACGTGATAGTGAAGTGTGTAGACTAAAACGTTTAACACCACCTGATCTGATTACTGGGCATATATAAACTTGAAACATGAACTACAAGTATGAATAACATATATTTTTTAGAAGGTGTCTCCAGCATGTGCACTGTTAATTTATCCTTCAATGATGACTGATGATCCAGTTGAGTATTATTTTCATGACAAATATAGTAATTCTGATTTTTTACACAACTTATTAACAAAAAACGGTTAAATAATCGTAAAATTTACAAACTACTCTAGGAATTTTATGAAGAGACTTTCAATATACATTTCAATAATTTAAAAATGTTACATTTTGCAACACATTTTTCAGTACGTTGGAAATGTCCGAATTTATACCGAGTAAATTGTATTTGCGGGAAGTTTTACTTTTTTACCTAATTTTGAATAGAAAGGTGGCTAAAGGTCACCGAGTGCTTTGTGAGATTTATGGTAACCAAGCTCCACCGATTTTAACGTACGTTGTATTCTCCAGACTTTGTTCCTGCTTATTACTTGTTCCGACATATGAGTCCTGACTTGTCTGAGCAGCACTTCACTTGGACATACTTAGAATAAGGTTTGAAATTTAAAAAATCCTTTAAAACTATGTTTAGGGCATATACATATAAAAAATAGCCCAATTTATCTAAAAAAAACTACAACAAACCTCAATTTACACCAGAAAACGATGGAAAAAAACACAGCAACCAACATAGGCAGAAATCCTGCGGAAACAGGATCGATAAATCGCCCCCTAATGGAGAATCGAACGAGACCGGGTCCTCTATTTTTTTTTTCGGGTAGCGGTAAGCGGGTCCAGGTCCATTTCAACGGCACGTGGCCCGATCCTTGTCAATATTTAAGTTTCCATCGATGGTGGAGATCGCGCGGCGGCGATGTAGGATCTTCCAATTTCCTCGAGGATATCGACGACGTATATTAACGACAAGGCGGACGATGGACGGAATTTCCAATCAGTTAACAACGATGTCCTAATGAATCGAACAACAACACGTCCGGAGTTACTTTGGGGATCGATCCGGAATGATCTTGATTATGTTTATAGCCCGGAAGATAATATACGATTCTATAAATTATGCACGGACTATACCTTCCCAATAAAAGAGCCGACTCAACTCACATCATAAATATACCACTAAAAATTTTGCGATAAACAAATTAAAGTAAAAAAGCGGGAAACTGTAATCAACGAGCCAATTATCGTCGGTAAACTATGTTTGCTAAGCTATTGTTTGTTCCGTAATTTCGATGATAGTCAAACATAAAGCCAATTCGGATCTATGCGTTACAAGTGTTGAAGCATAGGTAAATGAGATCAAAAAAGGCGCATATTTTTATTGAAGTATAGCTTGGCTTGTCCTCAATTTGTGAATTTAAGATAATTTATTCAATGTATATTACATTCTTCAAATATATGTATAATTAACAAGAACTGGCAACATGGACCGATGACTAAATCCAAAAAATTGCGTTTTGAATTGCCTTTCCACCAATTGCCATCGGTCTTTCAGTGACACTTAGCCCTTTACAGGCTCAAATGAAGAAATTGTTTTTACTAAAAAGGTAAAAAAGTTTAATATTAATACAAAGTTTGTCCCATATTAGTATGAATCTCAACCACTGTACGGTAGGGTACTGGTTGATTAATTTATTTAATAAAATTCAAATATATGTATAATTAACAAGAATTGGCAACATGGACCGATAACTAAATCCAAAAAATTGCGTTTTGAATTGCCTTTCCACCAATTGCCATCGGTCTTTCAGTGACACTTAGCTCTTTACAGGCTCAAATGAAGAAATTGTTGTAGTAAAAAGGTAAAAAAGTTTAATATTAATACAAAGTTTGTCCCATATTAGTATGAATCTCAACCACTGTACGGTAGGGTACTGGTTGATTAATTTATTTAATAAAATTCAAATATATGTATAATTAACAAGAACTGGCAACATGGACCGATGACTAAATCCAAAAAATTGCGTTTTGAATTGCCTTTCCACCAATTGCCATCGGTCTTTCAGTGACACTTAGCTCTTTACAGGCTCAAATGAAGAAATTGTTCTGCTAAAAAGTTAAAAAAGAGCGCTGGATTTGGAAGAGTGAATGGGTACTGATAAAATAAACCAAAGCAAAAAAACTAATATTTTTGTGACAGCTTAGATGATTTGAGACCGAGAAGTAATCGAGTCGAGTCCATTAAATAATAAGATCAGCAGAAAAAATCAATTCCAAATCAATTAAGATGGCGCTCAGTCCCGGCTCATTAGAACCCTCCAGTCGGATCGTTATCAATTAGCGAGACGGGCGTTAGAAAAGAAGTTAAGCGATACTGATGATATGCCTGCCCAGTCCTCCTGAAATATTCATCGGACACGGCAAACGAGGTTGAAACTTCGGTGTTGACAATTAACGTGACGTTGCGCGCAACCCTTGACGCGCCACCCACTCCCCCCTTTCATACCTGAAACGCCCTAATCCTGCCGGAATGACGCATTCCGAACGCTTGACGACCCAGGCCAGATTATTTTGCTTCGGACTGTTTGATGGTCTCATTGACCCATAGATGGCGTCAGTAAGACTAATTAACGCCGGTCGAGTTTGTTTCATATTTGGTTACGTTAACAAAAGCGGGTATTCTTTAGCCATAAACTTTTCGATCGGTATAAAAAATAAAAAGCAAAATAGTTGTGGACACTAAACAGATTCATTCATTGAATGAGTCACAAAATGCGGATGAATCACTCGTGCATTTCGACAGAAATCTCACAAAGAATATTAATAAAGCGCATACGTTAATACAATCACAATAACAAATGGCTTATATTACAAATTCTCGTGGAGATTAAATTATAATTCTAATAGAACTAATCAAAATAAAACTGTTTAAAAAACGATTTATAAAAAAGTAATTGTATTAGTACATATGTCATCTAAATTTGTAACATCAAAACGTCGCAATGTTGCCACATCAACTCTGAGTTTTGGTTCAGTTTGGCTTTGGCATACAACAAAATTCCAATCTAAATAAAACAATTGAACCAAAATGTTATCAAATATAATTTATTTTAACATCATATTACCTCGAAAAATTACAGTTAATTATACAGCAACAATTGTTTATAGGTTAGATTATCACTATTGCTTTCAAGAATTTTGCATACGTCTGACAACCGGACGACTTTAACTGGCTCATTCGTTTACGTGTTCGAACGAACGAGACAGCATTGCGTCTCTTTTTAATTAGAATAAAATGAGAAGGAAAATATTGTCTGACTCTTAAACGAATTTACAAATTGCGGCGGGTTAAGCTCATTTGTTTTGTTTATGTATGTGGGTCCTTTATAATTTTGTTCCTGTTTCAGCTACAAAATTACCGGATAGAAGAAAACGGACTTCTAATAATAATGAATAAGCAGATAATCCCAAAATACAATGAAAAATATTAACGCAAGTACAGGCCAACAACAGGTGTCAACAAAGTCATATAATTGTTTAATTACAAAAAACTGCAAACTTAATATGAAGTTAATCAATTATTCTTTTACTATGTATATCTCAGATAAATGACAGTCCTCTATTCATTCGGTAATATTTTAACAAATTTATTTGCACTACTGTATAAGATTACACGGGTTATTTCTATTTAATTATCTTTTAATCATGGAACTTTTATAATGATGACAGCGTAATGAAGACGTTATTGTATCTGTTTCTAAATAAATTCTAAATTTTTATCAATATAATTCCTGAATAAATTATTACATTATCAAAAATGTCATTAATTAGACGAAAATTATACCATTAATACATTGCTAATTCGCATCGCAATGTTTTGCTCTTATTTGATTCATTAACTAATAGTTTTAATATGTTACTGTTTGTTTAAATTATCAATCAATATTTAATTACCAACGTTATCATATTACAGACAATTGTATTTTCGTTATTTAATATTAATACAAATTTTGTCCCATATTAACTTGAACCTCCACCACTGTACGGTAGGACACCGGCTTCCACCACTTTAAAAATTTCCATGCAATAAACCATTTTTTCAATTTGTCTATCAATAAATTATTAATAAAATTAAATATTTAAATATAAATATAATTAAGTTAAGCAGTTTTCTTTTATTTTCTAATATTATGAAGAATGAATGAATGAAGAATATATTAGAATGTTATCTTATAATAACCCCAATGTTTATTCAGTAATTAGTATTAATTAATCTATTTAATAAAATTTACATAAAACAAAATGACTGCATTTTTATAAGGCCAATGCAATGAAAGCGTTAGCGTATTTATTTCTAAATAGATCAATCGTTTTTAAATTTCTATCAACATAACGGTTTAAATTATTGATATACTTAACACAAATAAATTTCCTGGATAAGATATTACATTATTAAAAATGAAGAAGGTCATAAATTAGACGAAAATTATACTATTAATACTTTGGTACTTACGTACATTTTTTCAATTTCTCTATCAATAAATTATTAATAAAATTGAATATTTAAATATAAATATAATTAAGTTAATCAGTTTCCTTTTTATTTTCTAATATTATCAAGAATAAATGAATGAATGAATGAAGAATATATTAGAATGTTATTTTATAATAACCCCAATGTTTATTCAGTAATCAGTATTAATTAATCTATTTAATAAAATTTACATAAAACAAAATGACTGCATTTTTCTAAGGCCAAGCGTTTTTTTCTAAAGCGTTAGCGTATTTATTTCTAAATAGATCAATCGTTTTTTAATTTCTATCAATATAACGTTTTAAATTATTGATATAATTAACACAAATAAATTTCCTGGATAAGATATTACATTATTAAAAATGAAGAAGGTCATAAATTAGACGAAAATTATACTATTAATACTTTGGTAATTTCGAACTTCAGGTTTCAAAAATCATGAAAAAATATCTTTTTTATGAGCTAATAGTCTGAATATGTTACGGTTTGTTTAAATTATCAATCAATACTTAATAATTAAGGTTATTACATCACAGACAGTTTTATTTTCGTTATTTAATATTAATACAAATTTTGTCCCATATTAACTTGAACCTCCACCACTGTACGGTAGGACACCGGCTTCCATCACTTTAAAAATTTCCATGTAATAAACCATTTTTTCAATTTGTCTATCAATAAATTATTAATAAAACTAAATATTTAAATATAAATATAATTAAGTTAAGCAGTTTTCTTTTAATTTTCTAATATTACCAAGAATGAATGAATGAAGAATATATTAGAATGTTATCTTATAATAACCCCAATGTTTATTCATAAGTTAGTATTAATTAATCTATTTAATAAAATTTACATAAAAGAAAATTACTGTATTTTTATAAGGCCAATGCAATGAAAGCGTTAGCGTATTTATTTCTAAATAGATCAATCGTTTTTTAATTTCTATCAATATAACGGTTTAAATTATTGATATACTTAACACAAATAAATTTCCTGGATAAGATATTACATTATTAAAAATGAAGAAGGTCATAAATTAGACGAAAATTATACTATTAATATTTTGGTAATTTTGAACTTCAGGTTTCAAAAATCATGAAAAAATATCTTTTTATGAGCTAATAGTCTGAATATGTTACCGTTTGTTTAAATTATCAATCAATACTTAATTATCAAGGTTATTACATCACAGACAGTTTTATTTTCGTTATTTAATATTAATACAAATTTTGTCCCATATTAACTTGAACCTCCACCACTGTACGGTAGGACACCGGCTTCCATCACTTTAAAAATTTCCATGTAATAAACCATTTTTTCAATTTGTCTATCAATAAATTATTAATAAAACTAAATATTTAAATATAAATATAATTAAGTTAAGCAGTTTTCTTTTTATTTTCTAATATTACCAAGAATGAATGAATGAAGAATATATTAGAATGTTATCTTATAATAACCCCAATGTTTATTCATAAGTTAGTATTAATTAATCTATTTAATAAAATTTACATAAAAGAAAATTACTGCATTTTTATAAGGCCAATGCAATGAAAGCGTTAGCGTATTTATTTCTAAATAGATCAATCGTTTTTTAATTTCTATCAATATAACGTTTTAAATTATTGATATAATTAACACAAATAAATTTCCTGGATAAGAAATTACGTTATTAAAAATGAAGAAGGTCATAAATTAGACGAAAATTATACTATTAATACTTTGGTAATTTTGAACTTCAGGCTTCAAAAATCATGAAAAAATATCTTTTTTATGAGCTAATAGTCTGAATACCGTTTGTTTAAATTATCAATCAATACTTAATTATCAAGGTTATTACATCACAGACAGTTTTATTTTCGTTATTTAATATTAATACAAATTTTGTCCCATATTAACTTGAACCTCCACCACTGTACGATAGGACACCGGCTTCCATCACTTTAAAATTTTCCATGTAATAAACCATTTTTTCAATTTGTCTATCAATAAATTATTAATAAAACTAAATATTTAAATATAAATATAATTAAGTTAAGCAGTTTTCTTTTTATTTTCTAATATTACCAAGAATGAATGAATGAAGAATATATTAGAATGTTATCTTATAATAACCCCAATGTTTATTCATAAGTTAGTATTAATTAATCTATTTAATAAAATTTACATAAAAGAAAATTACTGCATTTTTATAAGGCCAATGCAATGAAAGCGTTAGCGTATTTATTTCTAAATAGATCAATCGTTTTTTAATTTCTATCAATATAACGTTTTAAATTATTGATATACTTAACACAAATAAATTTCCTGGATAAGATATTACATTATTAAAAATGAAGAAGGTCATAAATTAGACGAAAATTATACTATTAATATATTAGTAATTTTGAACTTCAGGTTTCAAAAATCATGAAAAAATATCTTTTTTATGAGCTAATAGTCTGAATATGTTACCGTTTGTTTAAATTATCAATCAATACTTAATTATCAAGGTTATTACATCACAGACAGTTTTATTTTCGTTATTTAATATTAATACAAATTTTGTCCCATATTAACTTGAACCTCCACCACTGTACGGTAGGACACCGGCTTCCATCACTTTAAAATTTTCCATGTAATAAACCATTTTTTCAATTTGTCTATCAATAAATCTTATATATAAAAATGAATCGCAAAATATGTTCCTAAGCGCATAACTCAACAACGCCTGGACCAATTTGGCCAAATCTTTTTTTAAAATGTTCGTTGAAGTTCAGGGATGGTTTTTACGGCGAGAAAAATTAGAATTATTGCTGAAAAAACCCTAAAAATAGCCCTTTTTGTTTGAATTTGTTTCGTGTATCAGTTGACAATTCATCTGTCATCTGTCAAAAGTCATCTGTAACAGACAACTTTTTTTTTTTAAATTTGATATGACTTGAACTCAAATCCTTTTAATCCGTACGAATTGTTTTATTTATTTAAAATTTTTTATTTGTTTAAAATTTAATTCAAATTTTAAATAAATAAAACAATTTGTACGGCTTAAAAGGATTTGAGTTCAAGTCATATCAAATTTAAAAAAAAAAGTTGTCTGTTACAGATGACTTTTGACAGATGACAGATGAATTGTCAAGTGATACACGAAACAAATTCGTATATCGTGTTTTGTGCAGAGTGTTTAGTTAGTTAGTGTTTGTTTAGTTCGTGATTAGTGAAAAAATAATTTATATTTGATTCGCGTGAAGCGCGAGCGCGACATTCAACTAATAATCGCGCAAGTTTGAATCCAGCTGCTTTCAGTTACGATGTGTCAATTGACTACAGTAACTACCAATGTGTTGTTATTGGTTCTATGAACTTGGTTTGCTCACACTGTAAGGCATTAAAATACAAAAACGAAGCCAATGGATTGTGTTGCGCAAATGGTAAAGTGAAATTGATACAATTGGATCCACCACCAGAACCATTGTACTCATTGGTTTCAGGAATAGGAACAGATTCTATACACTTTTTGACACATATTCAACAATATAACAATTGCTTTCAAATGACTTCATTTGGGGCAACAAATGCAGTTCGGGAAAATTTTATGCCAACTTTCAAGGTATGTATTATAGCAGTTACTCATAATTATTTTAGCGAACAAAATTTTCTGTCACCAAAGTTAAGATGTGTTACTAATCTTCAATTTCTTAATCATTACGAAATATATCACTTAGTCATCATATTATATGGTGATTCAGTTTCAGTGACACTTTTATTATATTTTATATTTGATAGATATTAGTTAAAACTAAATATATACTTTTTAAGATCAAATATTATTTAAGTTTGATCATTGACAATCCATTAATTTATACCACACCATAATATTTTTTTTATTTACAGATACAAGGGCAAATATATCACAGAGCAGGTTCACTGTTACCAGTGTCAGATAGCGACAACAAATTCCTGCAAATTTATTTTATGGGCAATTCACCACAAGAAATTGATCTGCGTTGTGCACATAACAATTTAGTAAAAAGGTCTATTGTAGAACAATTACAAACTTTATTTCATCAACACAATCAATTGATTATATTGTTTAAAACTGCCCTGGATCTGATGCCATCCGATAATCACAAAATTGTAATCAGAGCTGATAAAACACCTGCAGGTCAACATACAAGACGTTTTAATGCACCAACTATTGATGAAGTTGCTATCGTTGTAGTTGGAGAAAACTTGGAATCCCGTGATATTGTTTTACATCGTCGGAATTTTCAATTACAACCTATAAAGGAAACACACCGCTCATATGATGCACTGCAATATCCCATTATATTTTGGCAAGGTGAAGATGGCTACGATTTATCAATAAAAATGATAAATCCCATTACAGGTAACTAAAATATTAGTTTAGCTATGGCGATAATATCTCAGTCACTATATTATGTATTTTAATTTTATATTTGAATGTTATTAAAACAAAATCTGTTTACAGGTTCTGAAACCAACAAAAAAGTCAGTTCAATGAACTATTATTCATACCGCCTAATGATTCGGGAAAATGCAGATAATCGCATATTGAAATGTCGGCGATTATATCACAAATATGTTGATGACATGTATGTTAAAATTGAAACGGAGAGATTAACATTCATCAGGTTGAATCAAACCAAACTCCGATCTGAAGAGTATATTCACCTTCGAGATGCGATTAATACTGATGGAAATGCACAGAATGTCGGTCGGATGACTATTCTTCCAGCAACATACATCGGAAGCCCTCGGCATATGCACGAATATGCTCAAGATGCCATGTCGTATGTTCGTCATTATGGTACAGCAGATTTGTTCATCACATTTACATGCAATCCGCAATGGATAGAAATTAAGCAGGAGTTATTACCTGGGAAATCATCCATTGATCGTCATGATATTACAGCCAGAGTCTTTAGACAAAAGTTGAAATCTTTAATGAATTTCATCGTAAAACATAATGTGTTTGGTGAGACACGCTGCTGGATGTATTCTGTGGAGTGGCAGAAACGAGGATTGCCACATGCACACATTTTGATTTGGTTGGTTGAAAAGATAAGGCCAAATGAAGTTGATGCAGTGATATCAGCTGAAATCCCTAATGTACAAGTAGATCCTGGATTGCATGAGGTAGTTATCAAAAACATGATACATGGTCCCTGTGGAACTCTTAATCAAAATTCACCGTGTATGATGGATGGTAAATGTTCAAAACGATATCCACGGACATTAATATCGGAAACAATTACTGGTAATGACGGTTATCCATTGTATCGTCGCAGATCGACAGCAGACAATGGAAAATCAACAATTGTCAAATTAAATCAACAAGATATTGAAATAGATAATCGTTGGATTGTTCCATATTCACCCATTTTATCAAAGACATTCAAAGCACACATCAACGTTGAATCTTGCCATTCAGTAAAATCGATTAAATACATTTGCAAATATGTAACCAAAGGGAGTGATATGGCTGTGATTGGAATTGGTGCAGAGAATTATAATGATGAAGTTACCCAATACCAAATGGGCCGCTATGTCAGTAGTAATGAAGCAGTTTGGCGAATATTTTCTTTTCCTATTCATGAGAGACACCCTTCTGTTGTTCACTTAGCTGTGCATTTAGAAAATGGACAAAGAGTGTATTTTACAGCACAGAACGCAGTACAAAGAGCTGCTCAGCCACCATCTACTACATTAACCAGTTTTTTTGAGACATGCCAAAACGATGATTTCGCACAAACATTGCTATATTCTGAAATGCCAAAATATTATACCTGGAATCAATCCTCAAGGAGATTTATACGACGGAAACAAGGAAAACCAGTTCCAGGATATACAGATGTATATTCCACCGATGCGATTGGCCGGATTTATTCAGTACATCCAAGCAATGATGAATGTTTTTATTTACGACTGCTATTAGTCAATGTACGTGGCCCAACATCATTCCAACAGTTACGAACTGTTGATGGTGAATTGTGTGGATCCTACAGAGAAGCCTGTCAACGTTTGCAATTGCTTGAAAATGACGCTCATTGGGATCAAACTCTCAATGATGCTGTAATATCATCACACACTCATCAAATACGAACATTGTTTTCTATAATCATATCTACATGCTTCCCATCAAACCCAATTGATTTGTGGATGAAGTACAAAGATTATATGTGTGATGATATTTTGT
Organism: Rhynchophorus ferrugineus; assembly: GCF_030347505.1. Taxonomy (NCBI): domain Eukaryota; kingdom Metazoa; phylum Arthropoda; class Insecta; order Coleoptera; family Curculionidae; genus Rhynchophorus; species Rhynchophorus ferrugineus. The sequence continues at coordinate 1,183,936 of NW_027472586.1, forward strand.
ATCAAATACGGAATAGAATGGGAAATCCAAATATACAAATCAGTGAAGAAATTTACAATGAAGCATTGATTTCAATTGAGGACATGTGCTTGATAATGTCAAACAAACTATTAATTCAATTAGGCCTGACCGCGCCCAATCGTCCAATGCATGACGCTTTTAACCAAGAGTTGCATCGAGAAAGACTGTATGATCTCAACGCTTTGAAAGAATAAATTCAAACAAATCTTCCACTGTTAAATGAACAACAGAAGTATGTATTTGAAACTCTTATGAAAGTAACAAATGATGAAACTGGAGGGATTTATTTCTTAGATGCACCTGGTGGTACAGGAAAAACTTTTTTTATTTCATTAATATTAGCAACAATTCGCTCACAAAATAAAATTGCACTTGCACTCGCTTCGTCGGGAATCGCAGCAACTTTGCTTGAAGGTGGTCGAACAGCCCATTCAGCACTAAAATTGCCATTAAATATGCAAAGCAATGAAACTCCAACCTGCAACGTTTCGAAGAACTCTGCAATGGCAAAGGTTTTGCAGCAATGTAAATTGATTGTTTGGGATGAATGCACGATGGCACATAAAAAATCTTTGGAGGCTTTAGACAGAACCTTAAAAGATCTACGTAGCAATAATAACCGATTTGGTGGTGCAATGATTTTATTAGCAGGAGATTTTCGTCAAACATTGCCAGTGATTCCACGATCAACGCCAGCTGATGAACTCAATGCATGTCTAAAGTCCTCCAATTTGTGGAAACATGTTAAAGTACTTCATTTAAGCAAGAATATGCGTGTCGAGTTGCAAAATGACCAATCTGGAAACATATTCTCTAAACAACTCATTGACATTGGTAATGGCAAATTTCCTATAGACATGTTGACGGCTTGCTTTTGCTATGACTATAAACAAGTCCCAGGGGCAATCATTAAGTGTTTGTGGTATTAATCTAGAAAACCCATGTTTCTCACATGGTCAATTGTATGTTGCCTGTTCCCGTGTTGGAAAACCATCAGATTTGTTTATCTATGCGCCAGGTAATCAAACAAAAAACATCGTATACCACAAAGCAATATAATGATAATAATAATAATAATTATGATTCACATGATTAACAATAAAGCGATTACTTACTTTTCAATCCTTATATATGTTTTATTTAATTATTTTTTATTCACAACGCCCTATCACCAGGGTGATGGTTCTGTTCAGGAGAATTTTTTAAAATACGTAGGCACAAAAACTGCCACATTACAAATCTTTTTGACAGGACGAAGTCTGTCGGGTCAGCTAGTTATTAATAAAACTAAATATTTAAATATAAATATAATTAAGTTAAGCAGTTTTCTTTTTATTTTCTAATATTACCAAGAATGAATGAATGAAGAATATATTAGAATGTTATCTTATAATAACCCCAATGTTTATTCATAAGTTAGTATTAATTAATCTATTTAATAAAATTTACATAAAAGAAAATTACTGCATTTTTATAAGGCCAATGCAATGAAAGCCTTAGCGTATTTATTTCTAAATAGATCAATCGTTTTTTAATTTCTATCAATATAACGGTTTAAATTATTGATATACTTAACACAAATAAATTTCCTGGATAAGATATTACATTATTAAAAATGAAGAAGGTCATAAATTAGACGAAAATTATACTATTAATATTTTGGTAATTTTGAACTTCAGGTTCCAAAAATCATGAAAAAATATCTTTTTATGAGCTAATAGTCTGAATATGTTACCGTTTGTTTAAATTATCAATCAATACTTAATTATCAAGGTTATTACATCACAGGCAGTTTTATTTTCGTTATTTAATATTAATACAAATTTTGTCCCATATTAACTTGAACCTCCACCACTGTACGGTAGGACACCGGCTTCCATCACTTTAAAATTTTCCATGTAATAAACCATTTTTTCAATTTGTCTATCAATAAATTATTAATAAAACTAAATATTTAAATATAAATATAATTAAGTTAAGCAGTTTTCTTTTTATTTTCTAATATTACCAAGAATGAATGAATGAAGAATATATTAGAATGTTATCTTATAATAACCCCAATGTTTATTCATAAGTTAGTATTAATTAATCTATTTAATAAAATTTACATAAAAGAAAATTACTGTATTTTTATAAGGCCAATGCAATGAAAGCGTTAGCGTATTTATTTCTAAATAGATCAATCGTTTTTTAATTTCTATCAATATAACGTTTTAAATTATTGATATAATTAACACAAATAAATTTCCTGGATAAGATATTACATTATTAAAAATGAGGAAGGTCATAAATTAGACGAAAATTATACTATTAATATATTAGTAATTTTGAACTTCAGGTTTCAAAAATCATGAAAAAATATCTTTTTTATGAGCTAATAGTCTGAATATGTTACCGTTTGTTTAAATTATCAATCAATATGTTATTACATCACAGACAGTTTTATTTAGTATTAATACAAAGTTTGTCCCATATTAGCTTGACTCTCAACCACTGTACGGTAAGATGATTAATTTATTTAATAAAATTTAAATAGAAATAATAATGTAAATGTAATTATTCAGAAAACTACTTTGTCTTATGTTGTGGATATTTATCATTGTCACTGCTGCTTATTATAAATTATTCCAGAGTATCATAGATTTCTACTGTGATTACTGATGTTAAAATCATAATATTCCGAATAATTCGATGATAAACAATTAAAAATAGTAAATGTACATAAATAATTTATAGAAGTCGAATTGCGAAAATTAATGTGATTTAGAAACTATATGTCATTATTTTAAATTCAAATCTAATATTTAATTATTAACGGAATTTTCCCGGAAAAGTTTTCGCAATGTAGAGTTCACAAAATTTATATTTCATTTGAAAACTCCATTAAAAATATCAGGTATAATTAATATTAAATTATTAATTAACTATTGATATAATTGATACAAATAAACTGCCTGTATAATTGATTACATTATTAAAAATGAAGAAGGTCATAAATTAGACGAAAATTATACTATTAATATATTAGTAATTTTGAACTTCAGGTTTCAAAAATCATGAAAAAATATCTTTTTTATGAGCTAATAGTCTGAATATGTTACCGTTTGTTTAAATTATCAATCAATACTTAATTATCAAGGTTATTACATCACAGACAGTTTTATTTAGTATTAATACAAAGTTTGTCCCATATTAGCTTGACTCTCAACCACTGTACGGTAAGATGATTAATTTATTTAATAAAATTTAAATAGAAATAATAATGTAAATGTAATTATTCAGAAAACTACTTTGCCTTATGTTGTGGATATTTATTATTGTCACTGCTGCTTATTATAAATTATTCCAGAGTATCATAGATTTCTACTGTGATTACTGATGTTAAAATCATAATATCCCGAATAATTCGATGATAAACAATTAAAAATAGTAAATGTACATAAACAATTTATAGATGTCGAATTGCGAAAATTAATGTGATTTAGAAACTACATGTCATTATTTTAAATTCAAATCTAATATTTAATTATTAACGGAATTTTCC